>NC_089596.1:53344480-53704588 GCF_019320115.1 Miscanthus floridulus
CCTCTATTTTGGTTTAGTAGAGTCTCTGGTTAAGATTTCAGAGCTAGTGCATGTGTAGTTTTTAAGTTATAGAATTTCCTTTTATTAATGGGTGGATCTTGTGTGAATTTTCATAATTTTTCTATAGATCCAGTAAAGGTAAAATTTGGTGGGTACTATTCTTATGCTAAAATGATGCTAGGAAAAATGTGAAATCTGTTGCTTGACACTTTTCATTAGGATTTCTTAATTATGCCATTTTAAGCCAGTATGCCTTATCATTTTTGTGTAAACTGTTATACTTACTCAATAGCTTTGAAATTTTTATGGTAGCCTATGTGAAGCATGAGATAGCTACTGTAATTTTTATAGATTTTTCTGAATAGTTTTACTATATATTGCTTTAATCACCTAATTAACTAGATAAATTAGAAAAGGGTATTAAATAATTTATTTAGAAGTTGACACTATACTTTCTGATGTTTATTAGGTATGCAAAACAAGTTGGTAAACTTGGTTTGATCAAAGTATGCTTTTGCACAATCATTAAATAATTAAGTTAGTAACCCCGTCATTCTGGACAGATTCTAGGTTTGCTGGAAATTGATTTAGTTAACATAAGAATCATACTTTGATGTTTACAAATGTTTTGTAGAGAATTTCATAAGCTTTCCAGAATGTCCTTATGCAAGTCATTTGGAAATGTAGAACTTCAGTTGTGATTTAATTAAGGGACTACTTGTATGCATATGAAACTTAAATGTTAAATTATGTATACCTTTATTATTTCTAAGTTGTGGTAATGTTCCTAGGTGTTAGGCCTTTAACTGAAGATGAGCATCTTTACCTTAGGTTATGCAAGTTAGGTAAGTTGATCTTGTCTTTAAGTTAAGTAGATACATGCTTAAAGTGATTTGAATAGAGCTAATTACTCGGTAAACGAGTGTCCAGTGATACTTTCGTAAACACTTACTGTGGTCCATTCATCATGAGCATCATGTCATTCCTTATGCATCCATGATATTTATCTTTTGCATCGGCATGCAATAGGTGTACCGGAAGGAGTAACCCTACTGGAATTCGAGGAACTGAGCGAGCAGCAGCAGCCGACACCGGAGATTCAGGAGGAGCAGCCTTCAGGAGAAGTGCCAGACGAGGTCGCCGTTGAGTGCCCGGATCACCGTCCTTGCAACTTTGTGAAAGGCAAGCCCCGGAGCATATTAAGCCTCCTAATTTCCGAAATGCAGTATAGTATTATTGTTACATATATATATTGTTGCATTAAGTTTAGGTGTTGGATGCAAATACTTGCTGCATTGGTTACCCAATTCCTTGTCCAGATATTGTTACCCTAAATCCTATGTAGCTCAGGCTCGAGTAGTGCTTAGCCCTGCTTAAACGTGGTAGAAGTCGGGTGATTTCCTGTCACCTGCGAGATATAGGAATATACATGTGGCACGGTTGGCTATATTTGCTATCGTGGAAAAGAACCAGTCTTAATTTGAAATGAAGACTGGACGGAGGCTTGCCGGTTCGCAGTGACTCCGTCTGCGTCGCTTAAGGACTGATTCTTGGAGCCTTTCCTGTTCATGTTGAACGTATGCCTCTCTCTTAGTTGGCCGGGTCTGGAGACCGACCGTGAAGCCGAGTAGCTCAACTCAGGCCGGGAGTCGATAAGTATAAAGTACGCCTCGGAGGGGAGCCATAGGCGTGAGTCCAAGGGCAGGTGATTTAAAAGTCCTGATCGTCCTGGCAGAAGGGTAATCCCTGAGAGCGCTGGCGCTGATCGAACCCGCGAATTTGGTTCCTGAGTTGTACCAAAGGTAACCCACGGCTACTCTTGCTAAGTATGCCAGGGTGAGAGTTAGGAATACCCCCTCAGCTGAGTTGTAATTCGATTCGAATCACCGTCTCTCCCGGTTAGTGAGAACTTGACGGGCTTATCTCCAATGTAGATACACCTAATAACATAATGGTTCGGAAATGATGATATGATGATGACAGCCTTATTATACCTGCTATGGTTAATATTGTTTGCTCCTAATAAGTGAGTGCTCTAGTACAGGTGCTAATCTAGTGGACAGGTAAATAATGATAAGCTTGATGCTAATTTTAAATTGGTTACTATAATCTTAAGCTCTTTTACGCAACTGTGTCAAGCTAGCCCACCTAAAAAGCCTTGCATGATCCTTGGTGTCTTTATTTCTGCTTTTGTCGGGTAAGTCTAGCTGAGTACCTTCTCGTACTCAGGGTTTATCTCCCACCTGTTGCAGATGACCAGTTCTACTTTGGTTGCTGCAAGTACTACCTTCTCCTAGCTGGGGATGAAGACTAGACCGTTGGGCGTGGTCTCTACTAGTTCTCGTACCTGATAATGCTTTTGTGGGACATGACTCAGACTTGGCAATGTATTTGAAAACCTTGATGTTTTGTACTAAACTATGTTGCTTCCGCACACTCAAACTTGGTTTGTAATATTCTAATTCAACTCTGATGGATGTAATCCGAATGCTACTTGTGAAATGTTGTAACAGATGATGTGTTGTGTTGAATCATTACGATCTTAGTTTGTATGTCGAGAGTTGGTTGAAATCCTTCGTGATTTCCGGACTACCGAGATTATGGGAGCTTAAGTATAGGAATTTGATCGCTTCGGTGATTGTTTTTGTACTTACGTTCTTATGATTTGGTCGGTTCTGTTACAGCTGGTATCAGAGCAAGATTTGACACTAAACACGTCATTTGTGTATTTAAAACAAAAGTATTTGTGAAAATCCTAAATTAAATACTAAGTATTGCCAGTGGTCATATCCCTTATGCCCAAATAAGGACTCTTAGGTGGCTTATTAAAGTACTAACTTGGGGGTTCCTGCTTGTTTCTGTTTCGTCGTCCATACGGCGTGCTATTGTATGGATGCCATCCGCTTGGGTGGTAATGTATGGATCAAAATACCTCTACGCTCTGGTAAGTGTGAGTTGTGAGAGCATGACCGTCCAACCATCGGTCTAGGGGAGAGTAGTTGTGGTTGCTCGCATACTTACATGTTTAATCATGTATCTATGAGAGTACTTAATTATGGGTATCTCTGATGGGTAGCTGTGATACTAGAGTATATGGATCAGGGGATGTATGTATGAAAGTATTTAGTTTACTGCTTGTTTTCTATGCTTTTTGGGAAATTATTGGGCTGAAATGAAATTTTCTATAGGTATACTAACAACGTATCATTATAGATCGACTAGCTACCGTCTATGAGAGAATGTATGTATGCCACCATATATTTCGCTAGCCTTTAAATTTTCTAGGTTTGTGGGGACGTACAGATCGTGCATGCATCATGTTCAAGCATACATGGCATTTCTTGCATTACTCCCTCCTTTAAAAGTGATTGTCCCAACTAATTAAATTTCGTATCCCTTAAATGATTCTCCCCTTACGTTGTAACTTTTTGCTACAGATGGCGCGCACGAAACGCACTGCTCGTAAGTCCGCTGGAGGTAGGGTGCCTCATCACCGTTTAGCTCCTCGTGAGCCCCGTCCTGAGCCTACTGAGGCTGAAAGGCTGAGGGCAGAGCTGGCTCAGGTGACTGCTGAAAGGACTGCAGTTCAGCAGCGTTTGGAGCAAGTCACGCAGGAACGGGATCAAGAGAACCTGGAGGTTCAGAGGTTGACAGTTGCTCACCGCAACTGTGAGCGTATGTTGGTTCACATGCTGAACCAACGGAATGAAGCCTGGCACGAGGAGAATGTGTTGAGAGCGAGGCAGATTGAGCTAGAGCAGCAGTTGGCGGCTGCAGAAGAATACAATGACAATCTCCATGAGGAGGTTCACCTACTGCACAATCAACTTCACCCTATCCTGCCACCTAATGAGGATGAGATGGGTTCTGGTGTCATCATGGCTGAAGGTGATGATGACATGGAAGTCAATGGACCTGAGGACGCTCCACCTGATGAGGAGTTAGAGCCTCCTAGTGATGAAGATGGAGGAGAGATCCTCGACACTGACTCCGAGGATGATGCGTAGTTTAGCTTACTACTGAGCTAATGCGCTAGATCTAGTCTTTTGTTGCTCCTCATGCATGAACGAGTAACTTTGTAGCAAGTTAATCGTTGGGATGTAATATCGAACCCTATGTTACCTTTGATGTAAGTTGGAACCACTATGGCTTGGATGTAACCTATCGAATGTATTATGCTCCACGTATGTGAGCATTTGATGAATTTCGCCTTTGCGGTCTATGGATCTCGTTGTTGGTTAAGTTCATCGCATTTATATGTCAATTGATGCGCTTGATGAGTTGGGTGATTGTGATGAATGATTGTGCCTCTGTTGATTATTAAAAGCATTCCCTCTAATGGACTTAGTTTGGCATAATTATACAGTTCATCTACAAAAATTTCCACATCGTCAGTGCTCATTGGCTATACCTTTTGCAGATGGCTCATAACCTTCGTCGCGGTCGTGGCATGGGAAATGAGGAACAACCACCTCCGCCACCACCCACACCAGCTGAGCTAATGCAGATAGTTGTGGAAAGTCAGCGCATGCTAGCTGAGGCTATGCGCCAGATAGCTAACCGTGAGGATCGGCATGTCCGCCAGGGACCCGAGCCGAACCAGTACAGCAGTTTTAAGGACTTCATGGACACGAAGCCTCCTATCTTTCGTGAGGCAGAAGAACCCTTACAAGCGGATGAATGGTTGAGCACGATAGAGCAAAGATTTGGATTGCTCCGTTTGACTGAAGGAATGAAGGCTACGTATGCAGGACACCAGCTCTAAGGCCCTGCAGGCATCTGGTGGACCCATCACAGGACCACCTTCCCTGCTAACATTGAGATCATTTGGAACTAGTTCCAGGCAGCCTTCAGGGGACACTTTATCCCTCCTGGTCTCATGGCCATTAAGCATACTGAGTTTATGAAGCTCACCCAAGGCAATAAGAGTCTCAATGAGTACCTCCAGGCATTCAACAACCTGGCAAGATATGCTCCTGAGTTCGTCGATACTGACGCCAAGAGAATAGCTAGCTTCAAGAGGGGACTTTCCCCAAAACTGATGAAGTCAATGGGCAACTGCAAGTGTGTCACCTTCAATGAGTTTATCAGTGACACTCTGACTCAGGAGAACAATGACAAGATATATGCTGCTTCCAAGAACCGTAAAAGGAACTTTGAGGCTGGTGCTTCCTAGTCCAAGGCTCCAATGGTATCTAAGGCCCCGTACCGTCCACCCAATGCTAATGTCCGGTACCGCCCACCTCAGAAGAAGAACCAAGCTAAAACCAGTTTCCGCAAGGGGTATACGATTTCCTTGCCGAAGAATACATCTGGGCAGAGTAACTCCAATGTTCCACCAGCAAACAGGCCATGCTAGAACTGTAACTAGCCTGGTCATTGGGCAAATAGATGTCCCCATCCTCCCAAGAATGCTCAAGGAAACGTCCGTCAAGGGCGTGTTCACTATACTACAGTGGAGGAAATTCCTGCTGGTGAAGTGGTCACCGCTGGTAAGTTCCTTGTTAATGATCACCCTGCAGTTGTGCTCTTTGATTCTGGTGCTTCACATTCCTTTGTGAGTTCTACTTTTGCATCTAAGCATCAGATGAATGTGATTACAATTGTCAAGGGGGGTTATTGTATTAGTGCTGCTGGAAATAATATCATGACTAACCAAGTAGTTAAAGATGTAAAGATTGAGATCGGGGATCGAGAGTTCCTTGTGGATCTTGTAGTTCTACCGGGGGTAGGAATCGATGTAATCCTAGGAATGAAGTGGATGAGCGGGAATGGAGTGTTGATCGATACATCAACCCGTGTGGTTATGTTGAGGGATCCTGTGGATAAGAAAGGTTTTCTAGTACAGTTACCTCGTGATATTGCTATCCACAGTACAGCCAATGCTACCTTAGCCAAAGCCATTAAGGATCTACCAGTTGTCTATGAGTTTCTAGATGTCTTTCCTGATGACTTGCCTGGATTACCTCCGGACCGTGATGTAGAATTCAAGATAGAACTCATTCCGGGTACAGCTCCCATTTCTCGAAGGCCCTATAGAATGCCACCTAATGAGTTGGCTGAGCTGAAGAGTCAGTTGAATGAGCTATTGAAGAAAGGGTTGATTTGGCCTAGTTCTTCTCCTTGGGATTGTCCGGCTATATTTGTGAAGAAGAAGGACGAGTCTCTACGCATGTGCGTGGATTATCGTCCCCTAAACGCTGTTACTATCAAGAACAAATACCCTCTTCCTCGCATCGATATTCTGTTTGATCAGCTCTCCAAGGCTAAGGTATTCTCCAAGATCGATTTGAGGTCTGGCTACCATCAGATCAAAATTCATCCTAAAGATATACCTAAGACAGCTTTCTCTACTCGTTATGGCTTGTTCGAATACCTCATCATGTCATTCGGGTTGACAAATGCTCTGGCACACTTTATGTACCTGATGAATTCTGTATTCATGCCGGAATTGGACAAATTTGTCGTCGTGTTCATTGATGATATCCTGGTATATTCTCAGAATGAAGAAGAGCATGCTGGACACCTGAGAATTGTTTTAACTCGGTTATGTGATAACCAGCTTTATGCCAAGTTCAGCAAGTGCGAGTTCTGGTTGAACAAGATACCTTTTCTTGGTCATGTATTATCTGGTGATGGAATTTCAGTTGACCCTACTAAGGTGCAAGAAGTCCTGGAGTGGAAGGCACCTACTACGGTCACAGAAGTCCAAAGTTTTCTGGGTCTGGCTGGCTATTATCGTCGCTTTATCCCGGATTTCTCAAAGGTCGCCAAGCCCATGACTCGGCTACTGCAAAAGGATGAGAAGTTTGTGTGGACTCCGAAGTGTGAAGAGGATTTCCACACTTTGCGAACCTTACTAACCTCTGCTCCTGTATTGGCACAACCTGACATCGAGAAGCCTTTTGATGTCTACTGTGATGCATGTGGCACCGGTTTGGGGTGTGTTCTTATGCAGGAGGGTCGAGTAATTGCTTATGCTTTGCGCCAGCTTCAAAAGCATGAAGTCAACTATCCTACCCATGACTTAGAGCTAGCCGCAGTTGTTCATGCCCTGAAGATCTGGAGACATTACTTGCTTGGTAATGTGTGCAACATCTATACTGACCATAAGAGTCTCAAGTACATCTTTACACAGCCTGAGTTGAACATGCGTCAATGACGATGGTTAGAATTGATCAAAGACTACAACCTTCAAGTGCACTACCACCCTGGTAAGGCAAATGTGGTTGTTGATGCCCTAAGCAGAAAGGCCCATTGCAATTCCTTAGTTAGTGAAGACTTTCATCTGGCACACCTCCTTCATCCTATAGTACTCTACAATATCACTGTGGATTGCTCTCTTAGAAGTCGAATTATCGAGCTCCAGAAGACGGATGTGGGTGTATTTCACATCAAGCGGAAAATGAAAGAGAAAGAGACCAAGCACTTTAAAGTCGATGACAAGGGAATTCTCTGGTTTAATGATAGGCTTGTGGTACCCAAAGATAAAGAACTTAGAAATCAAATTATGGATGAAGCCCATTCTTCAAAATTGTCCATCCATCCTGGTAGCAGTAAAATGTATCAAGATCTCAAGCTGTATTATTGGTGGACCAAGATAAAGAAAGAAATCGCAGCTTATGTGGCAAGGTGTGATAACTGTTGTAGAGTCAAGGCTATTCACATAAGGCCCGGACTATTGCAGCCACTATCTATTCCTGGCTGGAAGTGGGAAGAAATTAGCATGGATTTTATTGTTGGATTACCCACTACCAAAAAGGGTTGTGATTCTATCTAGGTTATCGTAGATCGTCTAACTAAATCTGCTCACTTTATTCCGGTCAAGTCTACCTATCACCCTCACAATTATGCTGAGATTTATTTTCAACAAGTGGTACGTCTCCATGGTGTACCCAAATCCATTATTTCGGATAGAGGACCTCAGTTCACGGCTCGCTTTTGGGAGTGCTTACATCAGAATCTTGGCACTCGTCTAATCCACAGTTCTACCTATCATCCGCAAACATCGGGACAGACTGAGCGTGTTAATCAAATTCTTGAAGACATGCTTAGAGCTTGTCTTATCTCTTGCAAAGGCTCTTGGGAAGACTAGTTACCTCTCGCTGAATTCTCTTATAACAACAGTTATCAAGAAAGTATCAAAATGGCTCCTTTTGAAGCTCTTTATGGCCGCAAGTGTAGAACTCCTTTGAACTGGGTGGAACCCGGAGAAAGAAGATTCTATGGTATTGATTTTGTAAAAGAAGCCGAAGAGCAAGTCCGGACTATACAGAAGAATATGACTGCCGCACAGGCTAGACAAAAGAGCTATGCTGACAAGAGAAGAAAACCTATTGAGTTTGAAGTAGGTGATCATGTGTATTTGAAGGTATCCCCTATGAAAGGAGTCAAGCGTTTTGGAATTAAAAGGAAACTTGAGCCTCGATATGTTGGGCCCTACCACATTATCGAGAAAAGTGGAAGAGTAGCATATAAGCTCGATCTACCACGGGAGATGGGAGCTATATTCCTGGTATTCCATGTGTCCCAGCTTAAGAAGTGTCTTCGTATTCCTGAGGAGAGAATAGCAACAAGGAAAGTCAACTTGAAATCTGATCTTTCTTATGAAGAAAAGCCCGTGCAAGTCCTGGATACTCAAGAAAGAGTGACTCGTACACGAGTAGTTAAATTATACAAGGTAGTTTGGAGTAATCATAGTGAACGGGATGCAACCTGGGAGCGGGAAGATTATTTAAGGAAAATCATCCAACTTTCTATACTAAATGGTACGCTTTCCAAATCTCGGGACGAGATTTTTCTAAGGGGGGAGGGCTATAACACCCTAGGTGTTTGGCTTCTACTAATTGCATGTCATTTCATAAACATGTGCATTATCCATGTCATCATGCCATTATCATTGAAACATACGTATGCAACATTTTAAATTGTATGTGTTTCATGCTTGATTGCTTAGAGTGGTAGTAGTGCAACATGGGAATGCAACATGAAACTCTCATACCTTGAAACATGGCAACATGGTAGTAATGTGGCAATTATAAAATGACAACAAGGTCTTGAAACATGTGAGACATTTCATTGCAACATATGAATGAATTGCTTGTTTTACTTTCTTTATCACATGTGATCATTAGAAGTGGTATAACAATTTTGTAAAATGGTTGATCATGGTCTATTACACCTTAACTACACTTAGGTTACTTGTTTGGACATTGTTCATGTAGATCAAAATGACCAAAATGCCCTTAATTGCATGTTTGACTAGAATTGACCCTAGGAGTCTCACTGTTTGACTGATTCAAAAGTCTAATTTAGAGACTTCGCATGGCTGTGCACTCTTTACCAAAGTTGTAGCTAATTTATCAAGGAACAAAAGTTGTTTTATGGCCAACTCATGAAAATGTGTGGAACATGCTCAAACATGGCCCACAAGTCAAAATTACATGCTGATTTCACTGAAAAATTTGTCTAAGTCTTAAACTGCATTTTCAGTTGGATCAGGCCAACTTGGGCTTCATATAACTGCTGATCCATGGCGAATTAGGAAATGGCCCTTGAAAGGAAAATGTAGCTGGATGGTACCTCTACATTTTTCATGTACACCATTTCTGCAAAGCATCACTGGATTAGCCGTAGTAAGGCGTTGAATTCACGCTGTCAGGCGATCCAAGTCGACTGAATGCGCGCTACAGTGACCGAACGTTTTCAGAAAATGCCGAACGCGTGTGCGCCGCGCGTCGTCGGCCGGCTGATCACGCTGCCACGCGCCGTGGCTGATCTGAAGCCGCTGCACGTTGTCCTCCACTTCAAGCCAGCGCCGCGCTCACCCCGGCTTTGGCCCTGCTCCATTCACTCAACCCGCGCGTGCGTCTGAGCCGTTGTGAAGCCACCGCTCCGCCATTGCTCCGCCTTCGCCCCGCTCGCTCGCCACCGTGCCTCGCCTCGTTCCATCTCACCCATGGATTCACCAGCATCTCCTCGACCTCGTCCACCTCATCATTGAGCCGGAGAGTCAAGGTAGAGGCCACATTTCCTCTTCCTCCGCGGAGGAGCGCCATTACCACTGTGAGCTCCGACGAGCTTCCGCGGGCTCACCTCCGCGCCTCAGCTCCCTCCATCTCTTCCATAGCACCGATGAGACCTCCTCTAGCTTCTCATCTTATCCATGCCGTCAGTCGACCTCGGGTGAGGTCGCATTCGACATTCCCGCGCCGCCGCAACCTTGCCGGAGTTGGGTGCTCCATGGCCAGCCCCATCTAGAGTACCTCGGCACCTCCACTATTGTTCTTTTCATTCCCTAGGACATCGTGATGCTCGTTTTGAGCCTAGCCGAGTTGCTACCGACCGGAGATGGCCGGCGCACCGCCGAGCCCCTCCGCCGTGCCGCCATGGTCGACGGCGACCTTGCTCCGCTCAACCCTAGGTCTCATAAGGGGTACCATTAGATGCGTCTTGACACAGGGAACGCGTAGGTGTCGACCTTCTCACCGGAGATCTCGCCGCCGACGAGAAAACGTCGGCCGAGCCAACCCTCTGCCCTGCTGCGGCTGACACTGGGGACCCGACTGTCAGCCGCCGAGGCTCAGGCGGGAGCCCAGCCTGGGCCGTTTGCGCTGTTGTCTTGGGCCGCGCCAGCGTTGCTCGCAGGCCGCCGTTCCTCGGGCCGGCCCAACAGCAGTGAAAGAAATTCTTGATTTGTTTTGTTTATTTTGTTTTCACAGATTTGTGTGCATTATTCAAAAATATGTATTTCTTAGTATATAGATCCAAATGCCATGGTTCTAATTTTGTTGAGTTCCTAGTATTGTCTAGTATTTAACAAAAATAGTATATGAGCACATGTTTTAGAAAAATAGGATGAATTAAATAGGAGTTTGAAATGTGTTTTTAGAAGCATGCAAACTTGTTTGAATTTTATCTTGAGTCTCTGTGGTCCAAAAATTATGAAATTTTGTGGGTCCTCTATTTTGGTTTAGTAGAGTCTCTGGTTAAGATTTCAGAGCTAGTGCATGTGTAGTTTTTAAGTTATAGAATTTCCTTTTATTAATGGGTGGATCTTGTGTGAATTTTCATAATGTTTCTATAGATCCAGTAAAGGTAAAATTTGGTGAGTACTATTCTTATGCTAGAATGATGCTAGAAAAAATGTGAAATCTGTTGCTTGACACTTTTCATTAGGATTTCTTAATTATGCCATTTTAAGCCAGTATGCCTTATCATTTTTGTGTAGACTGTTATACTTACTCAATAGCTTTGAAATTTTTATGGTAGCCTATGTGAAGCATGAGATAGCTACTGTAATTTTTATAGATTTTTCTGAACAGTTTTACTATATATTGCTTTAATCACCTAATTAACTAGATAAATTAGAAAAGGGTATTAAATAATTTATTTAGAAGTTGACACTATACTTTCTGATGTTTATTAGGTATGCAAAACAAGTTGGTAAACTTGGTTTGATCAAAGTATGCTTTTGCACAATCATTAAATAATTAAGTTAGTAACCCTGTCATTCTGGACAGATTCTAGGTTTGCTGGAAATTGATTTAGTTAACATAAGAATCATACTTTGATGTTTACAAATGTTTTGTAGAGAATTTCATAAGCTTTCCAGAATGTCCTTATGCAAGTCATTTGGAATTGTAGAACTTCAGTTGTGATTTAATTAAGAGACTACTTGTATGCATATGAAACTTAAATGTTAAATTATGTATACCTTTATTATTTCTAAGTTGTGGTAATGTTCCTAGGTGTTAGGCCTTTAACTGAAGATGAGCATCTTTACCTTAGGTTATGCAAGTTAGGTAAGTTGATCTTGTCTTTAAGTTAAGTAGATACATGCTTAAAGTGATTTGAATAGAGCTAATTACTCGGTAAACGAGTGTCCAGTGATACTTTCGTAAACACTTACTGTGGTCCATTCATCATGAGCATCATGTCATTCCTTATGCATCCATGATATTTATCTTTTGCATCGGCATGCAATAGGTGTACCGGAAGGAGTAACCCTGCTGGAATTCGAGGAACTGAGCGAGCAGCAGCAGCCGACACCGGAGATTCAGGAGGAGCAGCCTTCAGGAGAAGTGCCAGACGAGGTCGCCGTTGAGTGCCCGGATCACCGTCCTTGCAACTTTGTGAAAGGCAAGCCCCGGAGCATATTAAGCCTCCTAATTTCCGAAATGCAGTACAGTATTATTGTTACATATATATATTGTTGCATTAAGTTTAGGTGTTGGATGCAAACACTTGCTGCATTGGTTACCCAATTCCTTGTCCAGATATTGTTACCCTAAATCCTATGTAGCTCAGGCTCGAGTAGTGCTTAGCCCTGCTTAAACGCGGTAGAAGTCGGGTGATTTCCTGTCACCTGCGAGATATAGGAATATACATGTGGCACGGTTGGCTATATTTGCTATCGTGAAAAAGAACCAGTCTTAATTTGAAATGAAGACCGGACGGAGGCTTGCCGGTTCGCAGTGACTCCGTCTGCGTCGCTTAAGGACTGATTCTTGGAGCCTTTCCTGTTCATGTTGAACGCATGCCTCTCTCTTAGTTGGCCGGGTCTGGAGACCGACCGCGAAGCCGAGTAGCTCAACTCAGGCCGGGAGTCGATAAGTATAAAGTACGCCTCGGAGGGGAGCCGTAGGCGTGAGTCTAAGGGCAGGTGATTTAAAAGTCCTGATCGTCCTGGCAGAAGGGTAATCCCTGAGAGCGCTGGCGCTGATCGAACCCGCAAATTTGGTTCCTGAGTTGTACCAAAGGTAACCCACGGCTACTCTTGCTAAGTATGCCAGGGTGAGAGTTAGGAATACCCCCTCAGCTGAGTTGTAATTCGATTCGAATCGCCGTCTCTCCCGGTTAGTGAGAACTTGACGGGCTTATCTCCAATGTAGATACACCTAATAACATAATGGTTCGGAAATGATGATATGATGATGACAGCCTTATTATACCTGCTATGGTTAATATTGTTTGCTCCTAATAAGTGAGTGCTCTAGTACAGGTGCTAATCTAGTGGACAGGTAAATAATGATAAGCTTGATGCTAATTTTAAATTGGTTACTATAATCTTAAGCTCTTTTACGCAACTGTGTCAAGCTAGCCCACCTGAAAAGCCTTGCATGATCCTTGGTGTCTTTATTTCTGTTTTTGTCGGGTAAGTCTAGCTGAGTACCTTCTCGTACTCAGGGTTTATCTCCCACCTGTTGCAGATGACCAGTTCTACTTTGGTTGCTGCAAGTACTGCCTTCTCCCAGCTGGGGATGAAGACTAGACCGTTGGGCGCGGTCTCTACTAGTTCTCGTACCTGATAATGCTTTTGTGGGACATAACTCAGACTTGGCAATGTATTTGAAAACCTTGATGTTTTGTACTAAACTATGTTGCTTCTGCACACTCAAACTTGGTTTGTAATATTCTAATTCAACTCTGATGGATGTAATCCGAATGCTACTTGTGAAATGTTGTAACAGATGATGTGTTGTGTTGAATCATTACGATCTTGGTTTGTATGTCGAGAGTTGGTTGAAATCCTTCGTGATTTCCGGACTACCGGGATTATGGGAGCTTAAGTACAGGAATTTGATCGCTTCGGTGATTGTTTTTGTACTTGCGTTCTTATGATTTGGTCGGTTCTATTACACAAATGGCCGCGCTATGCGCATGGGCTGCAAGCCCTGGTGAAAAGTCGACCAGCGATGCCATGGCCGCACGATGCGTGTGGGTCTCGTGCCCCGCTAAAGATGTAAGGGGTCCACAAATGTGCCTTGGTGAAATTTGGTTGGACGCAATCTTGGCTCCAACCCGGTTAAAGGTTCATGGCATAAAATTGGTGGACGCGCTCCACCCGGGTCATGGTAAATTTGATATGGACGTGAATCGGCTCCATATCTACATGTGTTTTGGCCACGGCAACGCCGGCCAATTCATGCTCCGCAAATAAATAAATAAAAAGGGCATGCTAGTGCTATGAAGAAATATATATGTGTGGGCTACTATCAAACCAAAGAAATAATTATAAAACCAGATGAAATTATGTCTAAAAGAAAAGTGGTACATATGTTCAGTCATGCCATCTATGCATCCAAAACATACCATAAGTATTAGTTAGCTAGCATCTGTTTGCGTCAAATACATAGTTGCTAATTAAATTAGCGCTCCATAGATCTTTAACTTGCCTCCTTTATCTGCCGCACCGAAATGCAAACCGGCCTACATGCCCGGTACGTCTTGCATGAGCAGTGACATGACCAAACCACATGCACAAGATAAACAATTAAAAAAAACGTCAAGAACATGCATACTTGATAAATTGGAGTATGTCGATTTGTTTAGCTCAGATCAGCTAGCAAATCAAGATAAATTCTTGCATGAAACCCGAGGTAAGCTAGCATCGGGGTCAACCGATCATGCATCTTAATATCGAAGTTGATATAAACAAATTGTGCCACAGCTGGTCCGACACATGAACACCACTTACACCATACCTTGGTCCATTAATAAAATAAACAAATCACGTCAACTAAAAATTTCACCCGAGTCTTTTTGTGGGTGGTGACACAAGGGATTAAATAATCCTATCTCAAAACTTGTTGTGTTTATGGAAAATCCCACGGCCAGCATCATATTTAAGATAATTAAAGTCTACCTGTTGGTCCATATGAAGTACCAACATATCGCGGGTAACTTAAATCTTGCATCTTAGTTAGACTGCATTCATATAAGATCGTGTCTAGCTACGTTATCATGTGAATTCCTGGCCAAATACCAGGCCATGAGCATATATGCTAAGAGGCTAATGGGCTAATGGAGGGTTAAAGATTAACCCCTTTTAGCCCTCCTGTTTGGATCCCCAAGGGCTAAAAGGTGATTAAAAGAGGAGGACTAATCTTTAGCCCCTGAATCCAAACATACTCTAACTTTGATATGATAAGTTAATTGCATGCATCACGACTGAGTCTAGCAATGCAACGATTTCTCTAAGTCTTGGCGCAATAAACGCCTTGACTTAGCCCCAAATAAATACCACAGTATATGCCGGTGTGTCCTTAAATTGGCATCTCAAAACATGACAATTCAGAATCTTACATGATCCCATAAGACTACATCAAATTTGGTCTGTGCGGCAAACTATCGTGTATACGCAATACAATGAACTATGAACTAAAGAAATATATCGTTCGACACGCGTACGTGTCGTGATGCATGTAGTGGCTTAAAATGCACACATGCCCAAATAATAAATAAGTTATTGATACTTAGCGCCATGTCAAGGCCTAAACAAATATCAAGATATTTGTAAAAGGGTGCATGAATCAAAAGACATGCATATCATAATTTGGTAAAAAGCTAATCGTTGGCAAACAACCACATAGGGAGTATATATAAACTTCTCAGCAAATGAAATAGTGTCATGATTAAAGAAATGACAATTGTTAAGTTTAAACATATGCATGCATATTCATCCATCCATGGCTACAAGACTGAAGACTTTGTTTTCTTTTTGCTAGTTTGTAATAGGAAGCCATATGATGTAATCTTATTTTTCATGTACTCATGTTGAAACTCTCAATCAGGGGTTGTTCTCTACGGAAATGTAATTAACATAATTTTTATGCAAATATAAGAATTATGGAAGTATGGACTTGCAATACCTGTTCTTTTTCTTTTGTCCCAATTAAATTTAACCAAAACCAAATTTGTCTCTGCTGACGCGGAGGTGGGTCATAGCCGCCCGTTTCCTCACCATTAGATTCTGGCACGCCCAGTGGAACCTACTTTTCCCCTCATCTTTGAGTTCGAACATGGTTGCATCATACGACTTTGACTTAAATTGTCAAATAAAATTATATGCGCATTCATATTTGCATTCAAGAAAACTCATATATGGTTTTCTTATATGAAGGTATGGCCGAATGTGTTCAAGACTTCATCATGATCCGCATTGGTTCCCTCTGGGTCGATGTTCCCATGGGTCCCGTTCAAGCTTCCAACAGTGCTGGTTCACTGCACACTACAGCTGTGTCGCCGGATGTAGTTGCTCATGACCAAGAGGTCAATTCCAAGGCTGAGGAAGGGTTCACCCCTGTCATGTCCAAAGCTGCAAAGCGGCGGGCAAGAAGAGTTGCTGCCAAAGCAAGGATGATGGCCTCCAATGAGCATGCTACCAATGTGCGCAAGGCCACATCCTCCAATGTGGTTGCTCCTAGCTCATCCAAGCCCAAGAGCACCAAGTCCCCTAGTTCCAAGATGGTGCCAAAGTTCCACCCCGCCACGCTTGGGGAGTGGCCTATCTACGCCAAAAGGGCATTGCCAATCAAGTCAACGCCACCAATGATGTCCTCTTCATCGACTCCAAAGAAAAAGGGGGAAATGCCACCTTCAATTACTCATGATAAGCTGGGGGTTGGTTCCTCCAAACCTGCCCCAAGCATACTAGGGGCACCTCCGACAAAGAATACATCGACAATAGCTTTCCCACCTCCAAATAGGGGGATAGTGCTGCGGGATCAACCTCAACGTCCGCAGCCCTGCAACAAAGAAAGGGTTGTAGCGGTGGGAGAGATGGATCACCCGTGTCCTTCCAACAAAGGAAAGGTCGTGGCGACAGAATATAGTATGTCATCCACTGAAAGTGATTCATCTACAAAAAACCAACTTCGGGCTGAAGCTCCTAAGTTTATCCCCACATTGGTCTATAATCCTAGTGATGATCTACCCAAGCGTGAGCTTCGGTGGCAAGGGATTCACCTCTCCCTCAATGATATAAAGAGGGGACATGTTGATCCAGCTACGACACTCTCTAATCCTATATCATCAGAGGTGGCACTGTCATGGCCTTCTATACAAGATTCTGTGTCTCCAAAGCGACACCGCCGATGGCAACGTGAAATCATTCAAGCATGGGCCAACTTCAACATTGCATTTGACTCTATGACTAATGCACAACGTGCTTATGTTTGTGATTCAATTTTGGCTCAACAAAGCAGGGAATATCGCAGGATCCAAAATGCTGCGAGGCAAGCTTTTCAGGCTTCCACTGAAAGGACCATATGCCAGGACCTAAGGAGCTTGTTGCCTAGAGCATCCACATCCTCAGATAATATTGAGGGTGAAATCATGCGACGCGCCAAAATTTTGGCCAAACTACCCGAGCATCAAGAGTTCGTAAAAAAGAATTCGAAGCGAGGGAGATATGCAAAGCAGGCTGTCAATGTACATACAAGATGTGCCAGCTTAAGGCAAAGGGAGATGGCAATACCAACTGACTCCACGTCTAGTTGGGTATGAGGGAATGCATCATCAAGCCATGCTGGTGGCACCCGAGGAGAAATAAAAGCAGCTACTCCAAAAAGTGGAAGATACAACCACACTAGCTTATCGGCATCCTCATAAAAGAGCCTCGAGCAACCATTTGAGGTATTCTCTTCAATGCTGGTAAGTGTTGAGGAAGAAGCTTGCAACACGAGTGATACTTCCTCCGCTTCTGCACACTTCAAAAGAAAGAAGCCTCACAAACAAATTCCAGTGGGTCATCGTCCGGTGACTCAAAGCTTAACAAGCTCTAGTAATTCAAGAAATAATACAATCTATGTAGGGTCTTATAACCCCCCTATTTGATGATCATTCTAACTTTGAGAATGAATTATTGGACACTGCAGGCTCGGCTGATCTAAACCCATTAAATGGTGAAGATCCACAAGCCTCAAGCGGGAATGGCTCACCATCTTCGCATAGTGAGAGTGAGCCTAGGAGTGCTGAACAAGTGCTTGCCACAAATCAAGGTCAATCCTATTGAAGAGCAGATGAACCAAATGATGGCTGCCTTACAATAGAAAGAAGAAGAGTTGGCCGCGCTCCACGAGCAGGTGGCCAACACCAGAAATCATACAAATGATGTGAACACTTTGACCAGTCATAATGGTCCCCATCACCAACCTGAAATCACACTCGAAGCCATACAAAGGATGATTTCAGAAGGCATAAAGGCTCAATATATGCAAACGCATTATTCCATGCGTCCGGGGTATGTGAAACCATATCCGCCGGAGGTGGACATGGTACCATTTCCGAACAACTATCGCCAACTGCAATTTAGTAAATTTAATGGGACTAGATCGCCACATGAACATGTGGCCCATTTCCTTGCTGCATGTCCAGATACAGCCCACAATGGAGCTCTTCTCCTCTGTCAATTTGTACAAACATTATTGGGTCCAACTTTCACATGGTATAGCAAGTTGGCACCTGGCTCCATCCGTACATGGGAACAAATGCAAGGACACCTTCCTAGAGTGCTTTTATAGGACTCAAAGGATGGTGGGAATAATTGAGCTGACTCAAACCTTACAAAGGCCAAATGAGAAAGCTACGGATTCCATCAACAGGTGGAGGAATTTAAGCCTCCATTGCCCACAGCCAATCACCGAACCAGAAGTAGTTCATATGTGTATGAATAACTTGAGCCCGGACATGGCCATTCACCTGCAGGGTGTAAGGCCAATAACTTTCAAAGAGTTGTCCTCAAAGGCCACAGACATAGAGAATTATATGCATCACATGTCTTGTCCAGCGAGGACGTTCAACAAGGCAGCCATTGGATAAAAACAATCCATGAGATAAGCCCACACCTTCTAAGCCAAAGCAAATGCAGGCCATGGAGACAACGGTGGGTCCTCAAAAGTTCCAAACTAGGGGGCACCGCCATAAGATTACCAAGCAAAGGGGGTGCACTAGCTCCTAGAAGGCCAACTCTTAGCGAGTGACAAAATCAGAAGTACTCTTTCCCCGACGAAAGAAGTGGAGGATCTCTTCATGGGCCTACAGGAGTTGAAACTCATCGAGCTCCCCAAACCGAAAAGGCCGAAAGAAGCTTCTAAATTCAATGAGCCAAATTTCTATCACTTTCATCGCATCTTGGGTCATACGCTCAAAGATTGTTTTGTGGTCAAAAACATGATACAAAAGCTCATAGATGAAGGCACCATAGATGCCGATCTACTCAAAAGCATGACAAATGGAAAGAAAATGGCTACATCAAATGTCGCCACTTTTCAAAGTGATCCGGTGAGTTGTGCAACTCCAAAATGTGGCCAACTTATGATCGATATATGATATCAAAACCTGAGCATGTTAATATGTCTTTCTCAGGGCATCCACAACAGCAAGCTAAGCGCCAGCATGAAGGCAAGGCTTTCCTTCAGTGGATCCACACCCCAAAATGTGGACCATCAGGTTTCCAAAGATCAGGAGAGCGTCGACAGCAACTCTCAAGACGATTTGCTCTCCGACGAATGATGGAAAAAGGCGAAGGCCCAGTGCTTTTACCAAAATATAAAGAAGCGCGAGGACAACCCCCTCGAAGAATATGCTGCTTTCCCCATCGGAGTTTTTGAGGATGATGAGGAGTCTCTTCACTTCCCTAAAGAAGAGGTACCCAAAGTTGCTGAAGTTCAGCTTAGATCAGGCCATCAACTACCTAGGCCATCTCCCCAACAAAGAAATCCCCCAAATGTAACTCCGAATGATGCGACTGACCATACTCCTAATGTGTTGGTCAAGTATGATGTAATCTCGCACTTGAAGAAAATACCAGCTATGCTTTCTATGTATGATGCCTTGTGTCTCTCTTCTGATTTGCGAAATGCATTTATTACTGCACTTTCCTTCCCTGAAGATTATAGGGTTGAGGTTTCACAAGTAGAAGTAAAGTTATCCCAAACTCAAAGTATTACGTTCAATGATGAGGATCTATTGTTAGGAAATAAAAAGCATAATAGACCCCTTCTTATGTTCGGCGAGATCGATGATCTCCCCATTAATCGCATAATGATTGATGGTGGTTCAGCCATAAACTTGCTACCCTTGTGCACTCTTAAAAAGATTGGGTATTCTAAAGGAGACCTATGTCACTCAAATGTTGTCATTCATGGCTTTAACCAAGCTGGTCAAGAAGCATTAGGCACCATATCTCTGGTTCTAAAGTTTGAAAATCTTATGACATATGTATACTTCCATGTCATTGATGCGGCTACCTCATATAATGTTCTTATCGGTCGCCCATGGCTGCATGAAAATAAAGATCCTTCAGGGAGCGTAATAAGGATTTTTGCTGCTAAAAAACCATTCACTATAGCAGAATCCTTTTATGCTGATGCAAAGTTTTATTTTGAGCCTATTGATAAAGTCTCAAAACAAAAATCATCATTGCCGTTGGAACAAAATATCCCGAAGATAGAAGATGTCAAGTCTTCATCCAGCCAAAAGATATACTAATACATACCAAGCAATCAAAGGAAGGAAGGTGATATGATATTTCGCATCATAAGTAAACCCTCTCAAAATAGAGGTATTTCATTTCCAACTCCTTTACCTCCTTTGGTGCAAAATAAAATAAAACAAGCCCAAATTGAAAGGGATAATAAGAGTAAATTGGCTACACAGGTCACTTTGTTAAATAAAGATGATAAAACATTACCCATCTCTTTATATGACAACAAAGTTCTTTATATTATGCAACAGATGGGCTATGATATTTCTACTGGTCCTTCTTTATGCGATGGCCAGGGGGCAGCTCGCACCATTTGAAAAGTTGATGTCCTAGGCTCAGCTTGAAGCCCTGCACCAAGATCAAGCATTAAAAGAAGAGAAATATGGGTTAGGCTACGGAAGCATCTCCACAAATGGAAGATGGAAATCAACCAACTGTTGACGAGTTGGAAGAAATTAATATTGGCACGGACGATGATACCTGGCCAATCTTCATTAGTAAGCATGTATCTAAAGAAAGTAAGGAAGAATACCATAAATTTCTTTCTGCAAATAGAGATGTCTTTGCTTGGTCTTATAAAGAAATGCCAGGTCTAGACCCAACAGTGGCTGTGCATAAATTGGCCGTTCGAAAAGATGTCCCTCCGGTGAAGCAAGGACAAAGAAGATATCGTCCAGAACTTCTCCCACAAATAGAAGCTGAAGTTGATAAACTCAAAGCTGCTTGGGTTTATTCGAGAGGTGAAATACCCCAAATGGGTGTCTAGTATAGTGCCCACGAAAAAGAAAAAATGGGCAAATCCATGTATGTGTGGATTTTCGAGATCTAAATAAAGCCTATCCAAAAGATGAATTTCCAATTCCAATCTCTGAAATCCTTATTGATGCCACTATGGGATATGAAATATTCTCCTTCATGGATGGCTTCTCTGGTTATAACCAAATAAAAATGTCACCAGAAGATGAGGAGTTGACATCATTCCGTACACCCAAGGGCATATATTGTTATAAAGTGATGCCCTTCGGATTAAAAAATGCAGGTGCCACTGTATCAACGTGCTATGACCATTGTCCTTGATGGGTTGTTGTATGAAATCATTGAGTGCTATATAGATGATATCGTTGTAAAATCTAAGCGCGAGAAAGATCACTTAAAACACTTGGAAATGCTGTTTGACCGCCTTAGAAAACATAAATTAAAGATGAATCCTATGAAGTGCGCCTTCGGAGTATCTTCGGGAAAATTCCTTGGTTTCATAGTCAGCCAAGCGTGGCATTGAAATTGACCCTACTAAAATAAAGACAATTGTCGACATGCCTCGACCAACCAACTTGCATGAATTAAAGAGCCTCCAAGGCCATTTAGCGTACATTAGAAGGTTCATCTCAAACCTGTCCGGAAGGTGCAAACCTTTTTCCCAGCTCATGAAGAAAGGAGTCCCATTTCAATGGGATCAAGCATGTCAAAATGCATTCGAGGACTATAAAAAAATATTTAACAAATCCCCCTGTCTTAGGCGCGCCAATTAAAGGGCGACCTATTAATCCTCTATACGGCAGCCATGCTGACTTCATTAGGCGCTCTTTTGGCACAAACCAATGATGCAGGGAAAGAAGTCTCCCTATATTATTTAAGCCGCACCCTATAGGGGACAGAGTGCAATTACCCGGATATAGAAAAAATATGCCTGGCACTTGTATTTGCAGCATAAAAGCTTCGCCATTACATGATAGAACATACAATACATCTTGTCTCGAGAGCTGATCCACTCTGACATATCTTAAATAAAATGACATTATCTGGTAGATTGGCTAAGTGGGCGATGTTCCTTTCACAATTTGATATTGTGTTTGTGCCTCAAAAAGCCATTAAAGGTCAAGCTTTGTCTAATTTTCTAGCCACACATCCCATACCTGATGACTTTCCCATTGACGATGATCTACCAGATGAGGTAGTCTTCACCACTACAGTGTCTAAGCCTACATGGCAAATGTATTTTGATGGTGCTTGCTAGAAATCAGGAGCAAGCGCAGGGGTCATGTTTGTCACACCAGACGAAGCAATACTTCCATATTCCTTCACATTAACTTCAGCAGGTTTCAAATAATGCTGCTGAATATGAGGCTCTAATTATCGGGCTTGAAATGGCTCACAATATGGGTTTAAACACACTCTCTGTATATGGAGACTCCCAATTAATAATTAACCAATTGTTGGGAACATATGCGGTAAAAAAGCAAGGGCTTTTGCCATATTTCTGGCAGGCAAAAGAACTAATGGCTATGTTTACTGATCTAAAAATTCAGCATGTTGTGAGAAGCCAAAATGAGAAAGCAGATGCAATTGGCAAGCTTAGCTGCCAGCATGTCACTAAATCCATATCAAACCATGGATGTTCACTGTAGAGGAATGAAGAGTCCTCCCCATACTTACTGAGGAAGAGGGCATACCATCTACTTCAGCCATGACTATAGATACGTACGAAATTGAGATGGGTGATTGGAGAACACCTTTTCTCGATTATCTTCTTCATGGATATTTGCCCCTAGATTCTAGTGAAAGGTCTAGGATTCGAAAGAGATCACTGAATTATACATGTATAAACGACACGCTTTATCGGCAGTTCATGCGATGGCATTTTACTTCGCTGCCTTGCAGGCAATGAGGTAATCGAAGCTTTAAATGAAGTTCACTCCGGAGTGTGTCGCGCACACCAATCTAGACCCAAGGTACACTACCGACTAAGACAGTTAGGTTATTATTGGCCTACAATGTTTGATGATTCTATGAAATTTGCAAAGAAATGCCATGAATGCCAAATACATGGTAATTTCATACATCAACCCCATGAACCATTACATCCGACTAATATGTCTTGGCCCTTTGAAATGTGGGGAATGGATGTAGTTAGGCCAATAAATCCCCTGTCTTCCAAGGGACACAAATTCATTCTTGCCGCAACTGATTACTTCTCTAAGTGGGCAGAAGTTGTAGCACTAAAAGAAGTCAAAGCGGAAAATGTTGAAAACTTTATAAGAACCAATCTTATATATCGATTTGGGGTTCCAGCCCGAATGATATCTGATAATGGCACATCTTTTAAAAATAGACAAATAGAGAAGATGTGTGCTAAATTTAGAATTAAGCATCACTTCTCCACAGGTTATAATCCGGCTGCTAATGGTCAAGCAGAAGCATTCAATAAAGTGCTATGCAAGTTGCTTAAAAAGATGGTCTCACAAAATAAGAGACACTGGCATGAAAAGTTACTCGAATCCTTGTGGGCATATAGGACCACTGACTCGGACGCCAACGAAAATGACTCCTTACTCACTTGTGTATGGAGGAAGAGGCGGTCCTGCCACTAGAGGTGCAAATTGCCTCCTTAAGAGTTGCTATCCAAGAAGAACTCAATGAAGATGAATCAGGCAAAATTACGCCTAAGGGAACTAGACATCCTCGAAGAAAAACTGTCTTTGTGCATTGCAAAACTTGGAGGCATACCAAGCTAGAATGTCCCAAGCTTTTGACAAGCGCGTAAGGAGGAGGTCGTTCAAAGAAGGGGATTTGGTTCTAGCGGTCATTCAGCCTATGAATATTACTCATCGAATGCAAAGCAAATTAGATCCTAAATGGGAAGGTCCTTATATTGTGAAGGATGTCTACTCTAGTGGCGCTTATAGAATCATATCCCCGGATGGCGAGTATTGCCCACCTGCCAGTAAATGGAAAATTTCTAAAGCGTTACTACGCATGAGGAAATATGCATATTACTGCTCCATTGCTACAGGAGCCTAAACTGTTAGCACCCAAAAAAAATGCTCCTTCATGAGCCTAAACTGTAAAGAAGACATATGCTCAATTGCTTCATGAGCTTAAACTGTAGCATCAATTACAAAAAAAAACAATGCTTCACAGCTTTAAGAGCTTAAAGTGAAAGTAGAAAGATGCTCCTGCATGAGCCTAAACTGTAAGAGAAAAAAAATTATATACTACATTGCAGCATGAGATAGTCTAGAGTGCCAGTTACAAAGTTTAATTTGTGGGCAGCATGCAATCCATGGGTTTCACTGTATTCGGTTACAGGACATTGGTTTACCAACTATGTATAAAAAAGAAGAGACGATAAATAGTAACAGACCAATGAGCCCTTCCAATGCATTGGAAACAAATAAAGGTTCTGGTGCACATCTGAATTAAACAAGTAGTTCGGAAGTAAACCACTAATAATTACAAAGCCAAATGAAACATGACACATGTCCCATAAACTGAAGAAATAAATGTTCATAATTAACTATAGGAAATAAAATAATCGAAGTCTGACATAAAGCTTGGCAAAGCGGATCGAATCAGCTGGATCCATCAGTTGACTTGGGAGAGGGTTTGGTTCAGATCAGTCAAAAGCTTCTCAGCTTCCTGGATAGGAACCATCGTCTTTGCCAGGAGGTCATCATTGGCTCTCTTGTTTGCCTTTGTAGTGGCATCACACAGCGCTTGTTCTTGCTCCTCCACTTCTAATTCCTGGGCAGACTGAGTCTTCAATAGCTTTTCCTCCTTCTCCTCCAGTTCATTCAAGGCAAGGTTAAACTTGGCAACCTCTGCTAAAAGCTCAGCTTTCCTCTCTTCAACTGAAATCATTTCCTGGGCGGTAGCTTGGAGAGCATTTTTCTTAACTGAAAGCTCTTGTTTAACCTAGCCAACAGCTTGGTCTACTCGCCCAGAGCTTGCTTCAAATTCAGAGTGGGCAAGTTGCAATTGTTGGGAAATAGCAACCAGTTTGTCCAGCATAGCTTTGATCTTGGAAATGCTAGCAAAATTCCCAGGGAGACTAGTCGAAGTAAGTTGCAGGGCGGCACATCGCTCCGGGTCTTTCAATGTAGTAACATCCAGCCCGTTGAGAACCTTTAGTGACACCTGATATGCTGTTGCCAAGAAAATCTTCTCGATCTCAGTCGTGTCCATGCTTTGCGTATCCTCATATAACGTTTGGCCAAAGGATGGATGGTCAAGCTGCTATCCACAATCTAAAAAAAAGACATTAAACAAGTTCATAATGGAATATGGTTTTACGTGCACAAACAACATCTATAGATTTAATAAAAAACAAAATAATACCATTGATAAAAGCTGAAATTTTAGTTGAGTCAATGTCAGGAAGAACAACACGAGTCATATTATACGAAGACTTTGAAAAATCCCCACCTGACCCCGTGGTAGTAATGTAGCTTTGAATAGAAGGAAGAGGCTGTAAATTGCCTTTCTTATCCACTATACCAAAATCTGTAATGACCGTATAATCTTCGACTTCTTGATTGGGATCTTCGTCAATGGGAGTGACGTTGGGGGCAAGTGCAATGGCTGGGCCACAACCCTCATCCATATCAGTAAAATCAAGCCTTCTCTTGGCTGGTGGATCCCCATTATCTCTTGAAAGGATATTCAAGGGTGGGTGACGCTTCTTGTTGTTCTCAACTAGCACAATAATTTGATTATCTATCAAATTCTCTTTTGCCGATAGGTTGTCAAGTAACACAGGTTGGGATGAAGGACCGACAACAGGGTTTGTTTCAAAGTGATCCCACTCCTAAAAAATGAGAAAGGAGTAAAATCAGTCATAAGAATAGAATTAATCTTCTTATAACCGCACTAGTTCATACGATGGACAAGGGAGAAGGAAAATATACCATGGCTGTTTGACCCTGATAGTCGATCTGTACACCCAGAAGGTTGTGTAGCTCTCTCTTCCAATGATCATTATTGGTCATCTCTTTATTCATGATAGATACAAGATAATCTTGAAGATGTTCTTCAGCTACCCTCTGCACCACAGTCAAGTCATGAGAGGATAGATTCCAAGGAGCAAGACCTGGGTGTATATGATAATCACATTGTCTAGCCCCAAAACTGATAGGGTCATAGAGGTTATCTTGGCCCAGGCTGTGTAAAATGGAGTTAAACGGTTCTATGAAAGCACTGAACCATCTAACCCAAGCCAGTGAAGCACGTCCTACATGATACTCATCTGGTATGAGATGCGAGTCCTCATATATCGGGCGTAGAAGATGTCGCCAGTAAGCATATGCTATCCCAACGTCAGATTCAGTTACCAAACTAGTCAACGGAAGATGAGGAACGACTTGATCCAACCCGAACTGTCTAGCTGCACGTTTCGGGTGGTATGGCTCCAAAACTGCAAAAGTCCGTCTTGTATGTAGCTATTCTCCATGGGAGCATACCACGACGAAGTGATAAATCAAATATTCTGTTGGTCCGAAGTGAGTTTGGTTGAGCTGTTAGGTCCTCGTCAAGAGGCTCATAGGGATTCCACAAAATGTTCTTATCTCTACATAGAAGCTTATGAGCACTCTTGGGACTGAAAAGAGTTGGCTTCCTGGACATAGTATCTAGCATAGTTGGCCGCACTGAAGGATACGGGCAAACAGGGATATTGACATGCTTCATTCTGTTACCAAATACCGCCGGTATGTGATCCCCTATCCAGCCAATCAGATAGTGGACAGGCCAAAGCTTCCTCAAAGATGCAGGATTAATAGGCTTGGTGCTAATAAGCCTTAAAGAGTAATACAAAGAACACAAAGTGGGTTGTGCCAAAGCAAATTGGCGGCCCAGAGTCATCCATGAGGCTGTCACTAGTACACCTAGTCGAATATATGGCCCCCCTCCAACAATCGCGAAGCAACATATCCAGAGTGTTAGGAATGCAGCGGTATAGATATTGGAGAACTCACTACTATCAAAACCCGAAAGATTTCCTGGGGTGCAATGAAAGTAATCGCACCACTTTTGGAAAGTAACTTTTCCTCTGTCCTCAAGTTTGCGCCATGCCCTGTAGAGAGGAAGTAAAGTCTTTGGATACAGCAGCATAGCTGGCTCCATGTGAGCACGAGATGGAATGAATTCGTCATAAGGTTCCCCATCCAGTGGTAAACCGGCCATGTTCTTCATATCTAAGAGGGTGATGGTACGCTCTCCGCAAGGAAATACGAAGGTCTTCGCAATCGAGTCCCACCTCTCCAGTAGAGCTCTTACCACGGAAGGGGATATAGGGTATTTTCCTAAGGAACAGAAGATTGCCCCATAAATATAATCCTTGCCCGGCTCGCTTCCCTTGAGATGAGATGAATGATTAGTTAAAACCCTGGCAGCCCATTCATGATAACCATTAGGCATTGGGATGTGCTCTATCTCAAAATTTGCCCATCCAAAATCACCTGACACCACTCGGCTGCCCAAAGGTGAGGCCGTATCAGATCGAGGTGTAGGTGCCAGTGTGTGAAGAAAATAGGCTAGAAAATGAGGTTGAGACCTCCATGCACGATTGGGATTGGAAAAATTAAAATCCCCTTCGACCTGTTGTTCTTCCTTGAGAGCAGGGCATGCCGTTTCATTATCAAGGGGTTCATATGGTTGCAGTTTTGCCACTTCGTACAGAGGCATCCTATGAGGAGGAGAAGGTAGTGGCGCGTCATCCATCTCCCTAAAGGAAAAAGGATGGAATAGGTGAATGTCGTAGTGCAATCAGATCCACAAGGTAACTCAAAGCATAAATCAATATAAACATATGGTACTGAGATAGATACGTACGAAAAAAATTGCATTCGCACGGCAAACAAAAGTCAAGCAGTGGCTGCACGAAAGCCGCGATCAAAACAACAGACACCAGGCTAATAATAAAAAATCAATCAAATTGTTTACATTCCAAATGCTGAAGGGTACTAATTGGCGTCGTATATGATGATTATGTGGAGAGATAATAGACAAACAGAACCATCGTACCTTCGGCACAGGTGCCGTTGTACGTCGTAGCGGTGAGCGGATACCCGTCCACCAAAACTGAAATTCTTCGGCGCTCCAATCCTTGATGATTGTAAATAGAAGAAACCAAAGGATTTAGGAACACCATAAAGACATATGGCGAAATTAAGGGAAAGAGTGGGAGAACCTCGTCTGGTTCGGAGCAGGCGAGTCTCTATTGCCGTGGAAACCCAAAAGAGATCTATGAGCATCCCCGTAGACCCTGGTTGGGAGAAGCAAATAACTAACCCCTATGTTGAGGCCAATATCCCACTACTTCCTATAATCTTGGGGATCAGGCTCATTCGTGATATGGCCCAGAAAGCCAGAAGCGGCAAGAGGATAAGTGCAAAAGAGAGAGAGAGAGAGAGAGAAAACGTGCTCATCCATGAGCCTAAACGGTATGAAAAAAGATGATCTATTGCAACACGAGCCTAAACTGTTGGCATAAAAAAAATGCCCCCGATGCATCTTCAATGCATCATGAGTTTAAACCGAATGCAAAAAAAAAATCCAAAGTTCTTAAAATTAAACTGCGACCATGGAACGAACATTTAAAATGTTATGTCCTCCAAGAGTCTGACATAAAGATCAATATAACGTGAGACTATACGTCATTGCTTGATAAATATCATTTATATGTGCAAATCTCCGTATGAATCAAGTGCCCCAAAATATGTTTCCAAAAAAAGAAAAAAAAGTGAGATCATAAATAAATAAATAAAATCTCAAGTTTCGAGCTCCTGGATCCGTTAACATATACGAAGTAGTTTTCGCATCCGGACCTCGAGGGCGCATCTGTTGACACCAATTTTGGCATACCCAAAAATAGGTGAAAACATTTATACCATATTAAATAAAATGGTATAGATGATCAAGTTTTATATGAGTATGATATAGGCAAATAAAGAATAATATAACATTGTTAAAGAGGAAAAGAAGGTGGAGCAAAAAAAAAAAGAGACACACATGTACATATATGCATGAGCGTATTCACGCCTGGAAAGAAAATAAAACTAATGTACGTGTGTGTGTGTATATATATATATATATATATATATATATATATATGAGGTTGGCTATGAAATATAGTGCATACAAATATGCAAGGTGAGTAGAAGGCGTATGCGCATGTGTTTCCTACATATAAATTAAATAACATGTATTCGAGAATGCGTGACTGGCCGGATATTATACGGTAAATACAGACAAAATATGAATTAAAAAGGTTGTTGATTAAATGATCAATTAATTTGGTGCAACGAGTGACGTAGTGATTAACCAAAAAGAAAAGAAAAAAAGATAGTGAGAAAAGAAAAGAAACCTCGTACATGTAGTTTATACTAATGACCAGCAAGTTAATCTAGTTGACAGGCATACAAAACAGGCACGGAAGTTTGGACGTATACAGTAGTCCAGTCAGGAGATGGTTCTACCTTGACCAAGTCCATCGTGAACTCCTCTGACCACGACTGAATGAAGCCACGATCGCACGCTCCTCGTCAGCGCGCGCAGGGATACAAAGAGGACGCCGAGCACCGCTTATGGCGATAGTTTGAAATCAAATACTCTAGGCGCCAAACCTCCAGGCAACTTGCGTCTGCACTGCTCTATAAATAGTGGGCACCGGCCGTGAGACAGGGATAGATACGCCTGGTTCCCTGAGTCACAGTGCCGCCAGGCTGCTCCCCACACATACACATACACTCCCGTCCTTGATCAGAGAAGCAAACACCAGACTATTACGTGCTCTTCCACACACACATACACTTGCTCCTTGATCAGAGAAGCAAGCACCGGGCTATTTCTGCTTTGTCCGAGGTCCTGAAGAAGGTGAGGCCGCATGGCGCTTCTCTGATCCTACCCCCTCCCATCGCTTCTCATCTCCGGCCGCTTCATCCACGTGCGTCGTCATCGGCAACTCCATCGGCAGGCCTTGCGTCCTCTATTCTGGTATAAATAGGGCCAGTGAGGACGGTGCTCCGCACATGGGCATCATGCCTGGGTAAAGGTATAAGGGTCAAATGGCCGCGCTATGCGCATGGGCTGCAAGCCCCGGTGAAAAGTCGGCCAGCGATGCCACGGCCTGCGCGATGCGTGTGGGTCTCGTGCCCCGCTAAAGATGTAAGGGGTTCACAAATGTGCCTCGGTGAAATTTGGTTGGACGCAATCTTGGCTCCAACCCGGTTAAAGGTTCATGGCATAAAATTGGTGGACGCGCTCCACCCGGGTCATGGTAAATTTGATATGGACGTGAATCGGCTCCATATCTACATGTGTTTTGGCCACGGCAACGCCGGCCAGTTCATGCTCCGCAAATAAATAAATAAAAAGGGCATGCTACTGCTATGAAGAAATATATATGCGTGGGCTACTATCAAACCAAAGAAATAATTATAAAACCAGATGAAATTATGTCTAAAAGAAAAGTGGTACATATGTTCAGTCATGCCATCCATGCATCCAAAACATACCATAAGTATTAGTTAGCTAGCATCTGTTTGCGTCAAATACATAGTTGCTAATTAAATTAGCGCTCCATAGATCTTTAACTTGCCTCCTTTATCTGCCGCACCAAAATGCAAACCGGCCTACATGCCCGGTACGTCTTGCATGAGCAGCGAACATGACCAAACCACATGCACAAGATAATCAATTAAAAAAACATCAAGAACATGCATACTTGACAAATTGGAGTATGTCGATTTGTTTAGCTCAGATCAGCTAGCAAATCAAGATAAATTCTTGCATGAAACCCGAGGTAAGCTAGCATCGGGGTCAACCGATCATGCATCTTAATATCGAAGTTGATATAAACAAATTGTGCCACGGTTGGTCCGACACATGAACACCACTTACCCCATACCTTGATCCATTAATAAAATAAACAAATCACGTCAACTAAAAATTGCACCCGAGTCTTTTTGTGGGTGGTGACACAAGGGATTAAATAATCCAATCTCAAAACTTGTTGTGTTTATGGAAAATCCCACGACCAGCATCATATTTAAGATAATTAAAGTCTACCTGTTGGTCCATATGAAGTACCAACATATCGCGGGTAACTTAAATGTTGCATCTTAGTTAGACTGCATTCATATAAGATCGTGTCTAGTTATGTTATCATGTGAATTCCTGGCCAAATACCAGGCCATGAGCATATATGCTAAGAGGCTAATGGGCTAATGGAGGGTTAAAGATTAACCCCTTTTAGCCCTCCGTGTTTGGATCCCCAAGGGCTAAAAGGTGATTAAAAGAGGAGGACTAATCTTTAGCCCTTGAATCCAAACATACTCTAACTTTGATATGATAAGTTAATTGCATGCATCACGACTGAGTCTAGCACTGCAATGATTTCTCTATGTCTTGGCGCAATAAATGCCTTGACTTAGCCCCAAATAAATACCACAGTATATGCCGGTGCGTCCATAAATTGGCATCTCAAAACATGACAATTCAGAATCTTACATGATCCTATAAGACTACATCCAAATTTGGTATGTGCGGCAAACTATCGTGTATATGCAATACAATGAACTATGAACTAAAGAAATATATCGGTCGACACGCGTACATGTCGTGATGCATGTAGTCGCTTAAAATGCACACATGCCCAAATAATAAATAAGTTATTGATACTTAGCGCCATGTCAAGGCCTAAACAAATAACAAGATATTTGTAAAAGGGTGCATGAATCAAAAGACATGCATATCATAATTTGGTAAAAAGCTAACCATTGGCAAACAACCACATAGGGAGTATATATAAACTTCTCAGCAAATGAAATAGTGTCATGCTTAAAGAAATGACAATTGTTAAGTTTATACATATGCATGCATATTCATCCATCCATGGCTACAAGACTGAAGACTTTGTTTTCTTTTTGTAGTTTATAATAGGAAGCCATATGATGTAATCTTATTTTTCATGTACTCATGTCGAAACTCTCAATCAGGGGTGTTCTCTACGGAGATGTAATTAACATAATTTTTATGCAAATATAAGAATTATGGAAGTATGGACTTGCAATACCTGTTCTTTTTCTTTTGTCCCAATTAAATTTAACCAAAACCAAATTTGTCTCTGCTGAATGCGGAGGTGGGTCATAGCCGCCTGTTTCCCTGCCATCAATAGCCTTGCATGATCCTTAGAGTCACTTTATTTCTTGTTTATGATGGCTAAGTCTTGCTGAGTACATTCAAGTACTCAGGGTTTATCCCACCATGTTGTAGGTGAAGTTCTCGGCCTACTGAAGATGGTGGCTAACCACCGGTGGGCTCGGTGACTCTATATTTAATTCTCATCTATATGCTTTTGTCGGATGATAGTCACTTATGCTAGCAATGTATTTGAAACTTATATTAATGTAATCATTTGAAAGCTATGTTGTTTTCCATTAACCGGTTTTGAAACCCAAACTGGTACTATTATTTGTGAACCCATTTGTAATATTATTTCCACTGCAACTCTGTGTATGTGATGTGTATTTGCTTAATCATGCAATCTTGGTTGTGAAGTTGATTTACCGAGGTCCTTCGTGACACTCGGTGGACTACCGGATTTATATAAGTGAAAGTATGCGCGTGTCAACATGTTTAACATGGACAGTCGTACTTGATCTTGTATAAATTGGGCGGTTCTATCACAGCTGGTATCAGAGCAAGATTAAGCATAATACTGTCATGTACCTAGTTTTCCAAACAAAATTTTGTTTTAAAAAGCCTATTTTGACTAAAACTTTAGCTATAGGCAAATTTGTCAAAACTAATTTACAAAACTATGCTAGTGACAAACTCCGGTTAAGACCAATTAAGACTACTAGGTGGCTAAGTAACTTGATACTAACTATGGGGGATGTACTTTGTTGCAATTTTTTATTTCAGTCGTCAATACGGCGTGCTATTGTATGGATGCCATTCGCTTGAGTGGTAATATATAGATCAATATACCTCTACTGCCCAGGTAAGATGGTGAGTGGCATGACCGCAAGATGTAAGCATGCGGTAAAAAGGGAGATGGTAGTTTTGATACTAAAGTATATATATCCTATATATATGGAGGTATTTAATTGTGGGTTAGCTTTGATATGGCTGTATATGCATATTTATATGTATATATGGAAGTATTTAGCTTGCAACCTAGAGCCCAGACTTTCATTTCTAAAATGAAATCCTTCTGCATGTACACTAACCACGAATGCGTAGATTGAATGTAGCTGACGACTAGCTATATATCAAGAGAGTACATGTTATGCCACTAACATAGAACATGATTGCCACCTTAGGCTGGCAATTTCATGAGGACGAATAGGATGAGTATACATCATGATTATTGCTTGTGCATAAACATGCTCCTCTCACCCTTGTTCTATTAATGGATAACTTGTTGTAACCATCTGGTCATGTTGTGCATGACTGAAAACTAAATTGTTGAATGTAAGTAAAACTCATTTTGAAGAGGTGTACACCTACTCATTAAAAGGGAAATAAAAGATAACAATACCTTGCCACCATGTTTCACATGTTTATATGTAGTGGTGTTGCTATAGGTGACTGCTTGTTATGTGCGAGCTTTGTGCTTGGTATTAGTTGCTTAAGCTAATTTGATTGAGTTTCTCAAATTTCTTGCTTAAGACCATGATGTATGTGTGGATGCTTTGTTACCTAGGTAGTATCATAGTCGTTACCTCTTTTGTCCATGGTGAGCATATAAGTGTGGAAGAGCCTAATCCTAGAACCGCACTCAAGTTATGTTAATCTACTGGTTGTCTCCAAGTAGATTCTCCTTGCTTAGGAGCTTAAGCCTGTGTGTGATTGTTAGCCCTTGAATGTTTGTGTATCGGCTCTATACCTTGAATCTCGCTTGTTTAATCTCCAACTCTCTCAAGTCTCGAAATGTTTATCGGTCTAGATCTCATGTCGCTGCTCAACAAGACCAAATCTCATGAAATCGTTTAGCTGGTAATCTCCTTGGTAAACACAAGGCGTCTATGGAAATAAAGAAAGAGTCTCATGCTCAATTGTCTTCGTTAGCTAATCTATGTTTCTCTTGTGCCATGTCTTTACCTTGGACCACCCCTTGTTGACTCCTAACCTTGTGACTACCTTTGCTTGCTATCCCTCCTTTGCATAGTGCTTGTTCATACAACCCAATCTGTGCCACTTGAAATTTCACTTTGGTTGTGTGATCGATAATGGTGTTATGAGAAGCAACTACGGTGCCACGATGAAACCAAGGGCATCATGTGGACCGTGGCCACAAGGTTGTGCTGCTCGGCATGCGCTGGTATCGAGGTGGCTTGTCATGATCCATTGTAGAACTGCATCGATGTGTTATTTTTGCATGAGCTCTTCCTTGGTTATCTCTCCTTATCTTGTCAAAAGATCTGTATGTCGGACCAGATACAATAGAACTTCCTTCTGAAGTCGTCTAGAGGATAACCTTTGAAGTATAGGTCACTGACATAAACATTAATAGATTGCAAGAGGTGCTACATAAGTGACTCTACTTGACTATCCCTGTAATGACATCGACCATCTAGTGAGCAACTTATGTCATCCCCTGTTGGATCAGAAAGGTACACAATACTTAAAGTTAGACAAGTCAGATGATAAACGGACTAGGATATTATGTCTTGTAATAGGTCACCTGGTGCTTATGAGCTTTATGTCTAAGTCTTGGCCTTATGTGCAAGATGATCAACCGACCTCTTTGGTGTGACTCTTTTCTACTGACTTTGATATTGACTGTCTGTTTGCGCATCCACTATAATTGTTGCCGTCAAAAAGGAAGTTTTGGATCTTTTAAATATTGAGAGACAACTAATTAGTTACCAATAGAAAAGTTAAGTTACTACTAGGTAATAACTCTTTGGTAACCACGAAGGCTATGTCTCATAGAATAATGTTAAGTAAGGAACTAGAGAAAGCACGTCCCTAGTTTTGGTCAGCATCATTATGTTTATGGTGCTATCAAGGATTTGTTCAGGACTCTATTGGATGAAGCACAGAAGGATAGTCAGCAATAGTACCTTATCTTGTAGGACTGCCCCAACACATGAAGTATGCATTGTGCCCTACAAAAATAGCCCACAAGTCCAATCCTTGTGCATCGTTGAGTTGGTGTCTAAATATACGGTTGAGGTTGTTTCTTGAGAAGCCTATAAGGAAAAACCCTAGCCCCACTCCCTAGTGAGAAAGCTACCTCTGGTATAACAAGAGCTAGAGACTACAAAACACACTCCCCAATGTGTGAATCAAAGGAAAAGAAGAGCGGGAAATCTATCCAGATTTCATGGCACTAAACCGGTTATCTTTAAGCCGATAATTAATGGTGCAAACATGGTTGGATTGTCACAAAACTTGACGAGCTCATTCCTCACTTAGGATACTTCGACACCTTAAGTTGGTTTGAGTATTGGTTGGGTAAAGCATCAGATTTGAGAGATGTTTTGTCTGTTTAGGTCACTAAAATTTCAGAACCAAGCGGTTTTGGTAGATGATTTATTTGGATAGCCCAACGGTGTCTGTTTGAGCTGAATTTTGGTTAGTAATTAGAGGACTCATGGGTCTATATGACTACCAAAATTTGTGCATAATGGAGCAGTAGTTTGGGAGATATGAACTGAAAACCAAGGTGCATAGAATCAGTGATTTCTCTGTTTACTGCTATCATCCCTCGTATTAGAAGGTTGTGTTTGTAATTGATGCCAAGGTTTGCAACATGGTCAATGTTTTGCCATTAGATAGTCCTTTATATGCCCTAGAGGAGACTCCTTGCACCCCTTTGTGCCTTGCTTTTGCCCTCTTATATTAACAATGTTGAGCAGTCAAGGTGTTCTACAAGTCAATTTGTGCCATTACGAGTCGAAAACAATTTGAAAGTGTCAAACAACAGATTTCATATTATGATTTTGAGTTGTTGATTGATGTTAGAATGGATGCTTCAATGTCAAAAGTAGTTCAACAAGTAAGCTTTGTTGGATTGTAATTGTACCTGTGATGGAAAGTTGTACTCAAGCTACTTTGGTAGAGGACTACTTTTAGAACCATGTGAACAAACATGGAACCATTGTAATGAGTAACCTTCAGAAGCTTGCGGTCTAGTGCCAAGTTCATATGGCCTATGCTATATTCACAAGAGAAACACATATTTGTGAGTAGTTAGTTTATGATCCAAAACACTCTCCGTATACTGAGAATGAAGTACTGTGCTGTCTTGGATTCCTCCCAAAGTAACAATGCTTCATGGAAGTCAATGAAGGAAATTCTTCAGACAAAATTTACTACTGAAGAGCAAGTATTAGAAAGTTGTCTTGACCAAATGAGCCTCTATGATGCTCAAAGCTAAGTAGCCTAATGCTATCGCTGATGTTGGAGAATGGATGACATGCTTCTCTTCACTTAAAAGTCTTTCGCACCGAATCTCAGGGCGAGATTCTCATAAGGGGGAGGGCTGTAACATTCTAGATGTTAGTCATGAGTTAAGCAATGAGTTTGGACTCAAATAAGTTATGGCAAGTGATGATCAAGAGCTCTAGTCTAAAATTTTTGAAGTGGTGATGAAGGTGTTGAGGTCAAATCTATGAAAATGAGCCCCAACTTGAACTTGGACAATACACCTTGCTTACATGTTGACCCTTTTCAAATGTAGGCTTGAGTAGTGTTCAACATGCCTCTATCATGAGCATCACCTCAGTATCAAGCCATCTTGACCATTGGAAAAGTTTCACGAAGCTTGGAATCGAAAGGTCAATGGAATGACAAGTTATATTCTTGCTTGGATTACTTTGTTAAGTGAATGGTAACTTGTGAAGTCAACCAAACCTTGCAACCTTTCTCAAACAACTCTACTTAAACTCATGAACAAAAGCTATGAAGGGTTCATGTTAAGCAAATGCCAAGAAAATGCCTCAATTCGGTTTAAAACCATAGTTTAGGGTTTATCGTGATGCTGCCTTGACCAAGGTCAAATAATAGTGTGGAAAAAGTTATGAAGTTTGATCTTAAATAAAAGTTGAAGTTTCAGTGGAGTACAACAAACTTTATTTTTGGACCATGCCATGATTCAACTCCTAAGTGGCTCAAACAGTGGCCTCAAATTTGAATGCAGTGCTCCTATTGAGCTCTCAGAAATATTTCTGTCCCCGATTGACAACAGCAAGTTGACATGTTGTGAATTTATATCTTCCAAATTCATATGGTGACTCAACTAGATTGCTTAATATGAGTTGAAGTACCCTCTATGAAGGAAGCAACAAAACAATCCTCATCAAGTTTAGAGCTCAATTGGACCTTTAAAATTAGTTTTAAAAACAACAACACTGATTCTGCTCTAGCGCTTGACTGAACTTTTTGAACCTGAATTCTAGTTTCATCTACCCCCTCTTTGGAACCTTATATCTCCTAACCTAAGCATGATCTCACCATGGGCCATTAAGCAATGTGGTTGTCCTCATGTAGCTCTATAACACAGTGCAATTAGGTTGAACTGAATCATCAATTGGTTTGGGAGTTAGAGGAGGAGAAAGATAGCAGTTTTCAGTCAATCCCTTGGCCGTTTGGATCGGTAGGGAGCCACATCATGGCTGACCGCGTGTTGGAGAAATGCATCGTGTGGCCCTCGCACTCGCTCGCATGCGTGCCACTGGTGGCCTGCTTGCCCGTCTTGGACTGCCAGGCGCCCTCCGCTCTTGCTCAGTCGCTCTCCATCTCTCTCGCTCTCTCTATGTCTTGCTCTCACTCGCCATGGAGGTCGAGCATGAGCATAGCTCCACAACACCATGTGCTGCTACCTCTCTAGGCTCCATGCACCCCTTGCTAGCACCACCAGTAGCCCCACCTCATCATTCTCCATCCACGCTGCCTCCTTCCTAGCTGGCAGTTGTTCGCCATTGCCAGCACGGCCGCCACCGCTGGTCTACCCACGCACGTGGCCTAGGATGCAACAGACCATCTCTGGCTGGGCCAAGATTAGGTGTGGGTGCAGCCTTCTGCTGCCTAAGCCACAGTGCCTCCTCCCCACCATCGTCAGCAAGCACCACAGCGCCCGGGATCGCCGTTCCCGAGCCGTCCCCTGCTTGTGCCCATCGAGAAGAAGAGAAGGGTGGAAAAGGAAATAGAAACTTTTTGCTGGGTCTAGATGCGAAACCCTAGACTCATTTGAATAGTAGCTTTGGTCTGTGGTTCGATTTGTGAAATCCCTAGGGTTCCTGATGCAAAAGTGTTTTTCTTTATCTTTTTCCTTTATGGCTTTTAACCGGCTAAAACTTTGGAAAGTCATAATAAATCATAGAAAAATCGTAAAATAGTAATTGAAGACTTTTTGGAATCCTTGAGAGTATATCTACGCAGTAGATTCATAATATGATATGTGTTAGTAGAAAGTTTCTGCTGTTTTAATTTATTCTTGTAAAGTGCTTTTAAAAATGCTTTTAAGTTGGACAGATGGATATCTTGAGTTATAGAAGTCCAAAAATGCTAATTGCAGTTGTGTTAGTCTTGTGATGACTTCCTCTAGCTAATAAAATTATTAAACTATGCTAGTTGTGTACTATTTTTATAATGTTTTGATTTAGTCTTGTTAAATAGGCAATTTTAGCTTGTTTTGCTTGTTATTCTCATATCTAAAGTTGTGGTACCCTAATTGCTATGAAAATTTTATGGTAGGCTACTGAATGCTATGTTTGTACTGTGGTAAAAATTTTAGGTTCATTGGATGTAGTATGTTTGATTTATTGATTTAACTTGTTTAATGCTTGATAAATGGTTTCAAATGGTTTATAAATAATTTATATATGAAAAAATGTGAAATGTGGTTCCTTTGCCCTTGCATGGTGATATTGTGACCTAAGAAACCATAATATGCGTATATGTTTATAGAAAATGATGATATTTAAATTTATCTTGCTTTTACATGTTTTCTTGCAAAAGCAATTTGTCTTTTTCATAGTAATTAAATTATAAAAGCTGAGCATGTGAAATTTGTGCAATAGCCATGTCTTGATAACATATACCACTCATAAAAGTCTTAGCCCCAAACTATTTGTTCTCATATAGTACTAAAAATAATACATATGTTGCATTATTAAAGTAGAGGATGAATGTTGTGAGCATATACATGTATTTATTGTCATGTGATGCTTCTAGTAGCTATTCCTACATGCTATGATTCTTTGAATATGATTCCAAGATGCTTGGGGTAGCATATATGTCGAGAATATGTTAGTTTGTAGGAACTAAATGGTAGATGAATGTAGTATGCCTCTGTTGTTTTTGCTGCATGTACAGTTTTGGTTAAGCAATTAATTTCGTGGTGATAATGATGTTTTCTGTTAATATGTTGAATACCAAAGTTGTAGATAAATTCCTTATATTGATTTTTGTAAAATTTCATTATTTTAGGACTGTTGGTTTAGGAGTTATAGATTTTACAACTTTGCTATCAGCTTTTGCATGTGCTCTGAATAGATTTGGATGATTGTATTGTTTGGCTTATTTAAACTTGGAATCATATATTATTGATAATAGTAGAGTTGTAGTTCCTTTCCTGTAATTTCTAAAATGTCTAAGATCACTGCTTTTGATGGTCTAGAACTCCAGCTATATCTGTTCAAAGTGGAATGGCAGATATCCAAACCTGAACAGAGATGCCTTCTTGGTGTTATCTAACCTTGTTAGCTCTAGAATCATCTTAAGATGATAATAATAAAGTTATATATAACTTAATAATGTTTCTATAAAGTTAAGGGTCATGCTTGTTGGATGAATATAACTTGAGATATGCATTTCTGAATTTACTATCAGTTTTCTATCCTTAGTTGTATAAGCTCTGCTTCATGATCTATTTGGACCTTGTTATTTGTTGAATCAGCTTTTAGTGTTAATAACAAAGTTTTAGATAATTTCATTAGCTTTCTAGAATGTCTAGTATCACACTTTTTGCATGCATAGAACTCTAGGTATGGTTAAAACAAATGACTATGGTGCTATTGTTCAGAATCTGTGTTTATACCTAAAATTGTTTTCTTCACCTTGCTTTGCTTTGTGTGTTGCTAAGTGTGGCTCATGCCTATGATGGTGTTAAGTTAATATACCTAAAACCTTGTGAAACTTGTGTTATTCTTAGTGCTGCCTTCCTTGCTATCCTAGCATAATAGGTTGTGTGATGCTTAATTAAGTAACATGGAGTGCTTATATATGTTCGGTGTAACCTTGTGCTCATCTTGAATACTTTCATGTGAGGCATCTCATATTGCCATTCTTGCATTCATGCACTTGCATTGTTGCATCTCATCTAGGTATGCTAGATGTACCACATGAAGGATGTGATGTTGGAGCCAAACCCGAAGATGGAGTTTGGTGAATCAATCCAAAAGACGGAGGGACTAAGCAATTATCGAGATGGGAGATGCTCGCCAAGCGAGTGTCATCTAACAAACACTGACCTAGTGTTGGAACCTAGGCAAGTCTTAGAGCATTCTAAGCCTCCTATGTTGTACAAATATAAACTTGAGTCCTTTTATGTTTGATGCATTAGGTTATAAGAGTTGATTGGAACCACTTGATGCATATAATTTCCTTGTCTAGAAATATACCTTGAACCCTATGTAGGTCTAGGATCAAATATATGCTTAGCAATGCTTGGCTATATTTCCTATCACCTACGAGATATAGGTGGATACCAAAGCACGGTTGGCTATATTTGCTATCATGGAAAATAACCATGTGATGATGAATAAACGGAGACCTGGACGGGATCTAGTGATTGAGAGGCAGCAGGACATGGAGGTCTTATGTGCATATTTTATCCCGTCTATGTTGATTAAGCACTGTACCATTGTTGGCAGTTTTGTCGAGATTGAACGCATGCCTCTCACTTAGCTGGCCTAGATAACTCATTCCGACAGTGAAGTCGAGTAGTTCAACTCAGGCTAGGGCCCCGTTTTGCGAAAGTGCGCACTCTAGATAGGTAGTAGGATGTGCGGGGAGCCAGACGTGAGCCCAAGGGCAGGGTAGTCCTGATCGTCCTGGCAGCTGGTTGTCCCTAATTGTGTGGCACTGATCGAACCCACGAAATGTGGACCTAAGTTGTACCAAAGGTGACCTAAGACTACCTTGGCGCAGGTATGTTTGGGTTTGTGTTAGGAATAAATTCCTAGCTGGTTGAAATCGATTCGAATCACCGTCTCTCCCGAATAGTCAGAAACTTGGCTAGCCCCAACATCGTAGTAACTGTATTATAGAATGATGGTTATGATGAATATGGAATTATTGCACTGGCTATGGTTACTATTGTTATGCTACTAAATGATATACCACATGTTTGGCATAGGTTAGATGCTAATCTAGAGATGAGTATCTACAATTAACTTGGAATAGAATTATAAAGTGTATGGCTCAACTAGTGGCTTTTTATGCAAAATCTTGTCAAGCCAGCTCCACTTATATAGCCTTGCATGATCCTTGGAGTCGCTTTATTTCTGGTTTATGATGAGTAAGTCTAGCTGAGTACATTTGAGTACTCAGGGTTTATCCCACCATATTGCATGTGAAGTTCTCGACCTGCTGAAGATGGTGGCTAACCACCGGTGGGCTCAGTGACTCTATATTTATTTGTCATCTATATGCTTTTGTAGGAGGATGTCACTTATGATAGCAATGTATTTGGAACTTATATTAATGTAATCATTTGAAAGCTATGTTGTTTTCCCTTAATTGGTTTTGAAACCCAAACTTGTACTATTATTTGTGAACTCATTTGTAATATTATTTCCGCTGCAACTGTGTGTATGTGATGTGTATTTGCTTAATCATGCGATCTTGGTTGTGAAGTTGATTTACCGAGGTCCTTTGTGACACTCAGCGGACTACCGGATTTATATAAGTGAAAGTATGTGCATGTCAACATGTTTAACGGGGATAGTCATACTTGATCTTGTATAAATTGGGCAATTCTATCACAGCAAACACTTGAACTATTATTAAAATACCATTTTTGGTGAATTATATTGAGCAAAATAGTTAAATGGTGCTTAAATATTTTGCTCCTATGGGTTAGTATAAGGTATGGACTGTTGCATGAAGTATTTGTTGGTTGAAGTTAACAAGGTTTAGACCTATTAAAAATTGCAACAAAAGAGTTGATGGTTACTTAGCCCCAACTAAAATACTTAACTTTTCTAAGTACAAAAAAGTAGTAAGACAATGCTATTTTGACATTTAATTTCTAACAAAAATGTTTAAACACTAGCTGCATGTTTTGGTTTTGTTGATTGCATCAAAGTGAGTGCTTGAGCATGGATAGCTCGAAGTTGTGTTGGATGTCATGTTGCTCTTGTAAAAACTGGACAAACTTTGTTGGAACACGCTGTAAACCATGTTGTTGGTGCTCTGTTCATGAACCGGCACTCTAGCGACAAACCCATGTTGGCATCTTTTTATCTCCCTCTATGGTTGCTCTCGGGTCATGACAATTGCTCTGCTAGCTAGCTGGTAGTGTTGACTTTAGGTTAGTAGTATTGGTTGAACTTCGGTTGAGATGATCGGCATCCTTTGCTTCGCTTTAAATGCGTGCATGTCACCTAGGGTAGCCATTTGGACTATGCTCGAGGTCACCGTGGGCACAGCACGATTGACATCGGGGTCACGTCGCAACCAAGCCATGGCCACCGGTCCGTGCATGCGCTAGGGCAATACCATGCTATGCCCAGGCCTTGGTGGCCTGACCTGGCAAGCGGTGGTCTGGTCCCATGGTCGTGGTCTATGTGCGCCAATGTTCAATCCATTGAGCCATGCATGGGGGCATGGCGGAGCTGTGGCGGTCGCTACCTTGACGACGTGGTGCTTCGCCCCACCCTTTGTCCTACCTACCGCGTCGAGCCTCTAGGCATATAGCACTGCCGCCGTGTCTAGGTTGACGACCTCGGTCATCGTGGAGATGAGATGTTTCCCTATCCCGCCCCGCTAGCCAACACTAGTGCGATCTGCTCGCGTCTGGCCGCTCCAATTCAACCATGTCACTCTAAGCCCTCCCTGGTCTCATCACCTATGCGCATGTGCTCTTACTACAGCTATCAGTCGAAGCCACCATCTTAATCCACTCGAGCTCACTCATGTGCCTCTCCACGACATGACCACAGCGGGAGCACCGTGCGCTCTGCCTCTTGATTCGTTTCGCTCAGAGCATCATAGTTCAATTCCTTGCACCAATAAGTGGCCTAGGGAGTTGACTAGCTAGGTGACCCCTATCGAGGCTTTGTCACACCTCGACATGGAAGAATTTAGTGTTTCCACAGCCACCAGTCATCACACCTCCGAAATAGAGCATGACTTGGGGGTAAGTCCCTACTCCTCGGTAGGGGTTCAACTAGTTGTTCCTATGAGCTCAACTTGGTCCCCTTGTGTTGTTGCTCATCTTTGATTGACCAGGAATGACATGAGTAAGGACCTAACGCGTCGGTGTCAACCTTGGAGCATCGCCGATATCACTACACACACATGGCCTGGCCACCTTGGCACTTCTCTGCCTCAACCACCACCGCAGCGTGAACCCTAGTGAGCTACTGGTGCTTACCCGCTATCTCCATCACCCCGATAGTACCTTAGGCTATCGAAACAGTCGCAATGCCGCTTGGTTCTACCGTCATCGAGGTGCACCGTTAAGCTCCCAACCGCCACCTAGTGTAGCCGCTTAGGTCATGGATTCTGATCGACCCTATAGGTAAGTCCGTGCGAACCCTAGATGGCCATCATGACCGCTCAGTGCCCATGCTCACCATGTCATCGTGTGTCCTACTTCAGGGATGTGTGCAGGAAAATTAGGAAGAAGCCGAGGGGTGAAATGAATTAGTCATAGAGAGAGAAATAGTAAACAAACGGCGACGTAGTTTCAGAAAAGATCAAGGTCTCTTTTGCAAAAGAGCCACGCGCATGGACCCCCTACTTTGGGCCATTGCTGGGCCTACTTGCTGCGTGCACCCACATTGGGCAGCTAGGCTGCTAGGCCGAATGGTGGCCACCAGCCCTTTTCCTTTTCTAAGCATTTTCTAATTTCGTTTCTATGGTAAACTTGTAAATTCAATATAAAATTGTGTAGTTAACCGAAAATTGTGACACCAATTTTGTTAGATTCCTAAAATCATGATCTATCTGCTAGTATATTTTGTTCACATAGTTTTATAATATTTTTAGAAGTGATCTAATTAATTTGAGATGCTTAATATTATAAGATATAAACTTGTAGGATTTTTTGTGATAAATTGGTGATAGTGTTGGCTCTAAAACTTTCACAGTAAATTCCTAACATTATTAGGTGCTCACTATAATTTTTGTAGCTCTATAATAATTAGTTTGCTAAGGTAGCTAAATGAGTCCTAGTTCAAAAATATATGTTTAATCAATAAAATGCTGAAACACCTTGGGATTTTAAAACTAGAACATTTTTCCAGGGACAAAGCCTTACTTGACAATGTAGATATGTAGCCTAGTATGTTAGTCATTAAAGCTAGCTCGTTAGCTTGTGGAGAGTAATCATATTTTAGAGTTGCAGTTGCCGTTGGTTAATTACGTTTTCTGTGTTGCATCCATGTATATCATAATAGGAACAATGATGGATCATGGAGTCGACCAAAGTAGCAGAAAAGATGGTGCCTCGATGATCATGTCAGCATGATGGAATACTAAGTTTTGGTTATATCTTACCCAGGCAAGCCCTGGTGCATAACCCCTAATATTCTACCCTTTATTTTGTGCTTATGCATTAAGATTTAAGGAGTTGAATGTAACCAATTGCATATATATATATATGCTTATCCTATGAGTCCTACTAGTATGTTAGGATCATGTAGATTACTATGCTATAGGACCCGGTAGAAGTCAAGTGATTACCTATCACTCTCGAGAGATAGGAAAGATATTATTGTTGTTATTATATTACTATCACATGGAATATATATGGAGGATAATTGGAGACCGGGCAGAATGGTACTTTGGATCTGGACTTGGTTAGGCATTTGAGCGAGGCTTGGATTGCACTTGTTCTACCTATGTTGATTGAGGACCGTCTGTTGCTATGGATGGTAGTCAGGTCACAGACTTATTATCCTGAGCACATACTTGCTTATGGGAGCAAGAAGGCTCGTTACGCTCTTGTCGTGGGTTCCGGCTCTTTCCAGATCAACTGATTGGGGGCGAGGAAAGGTGGAGGTCTAAGCACCATATTGAGACCAGGTCTCAAGTGTGGGGCTTGGAGTCTAAGTTTGGATGGTGACCTAGACCCCTCGACAAGAGTGGAATGGGTTGGTCTTGTTTGTGCCTGGGGTACAAGCGAGGCATGTGTTTTGGGGTATCTAGCTAGGATACATTGATTCGTGAATCGCCATTTCTGTGAGACGGTACTAACGTGGCTATGGTCTAGCACCATTGTAAGAACTGGAATATGAAAGATGGTAAAATGGTTCTGATTGCTCACCACCTGCTTGAAAGTAGAATAGGTGCTTACATGGAATGGATGGTTAATGAACTAATGATGACTGTTAATAAAATTTAATGTAAGGACACACATTTAGTAACGCTTTCCATAGATGCAATAACCCACAAGCCAAATAAGCCTTGCATATCCTTGGAGTCTTTCATTTTCCTCTTGTCGGGTAAGTCTTGCTAAGTACAATTGAGTACTCAGAGTTTTATTTCCCCTATTGCAGGTGGTCGGAGGATACATAGAGCTGACTCTTGTGTGTGGAAACCTCCTAGTGGGCTCAGAGAGGATTCCTTTCATGCTACGACCGTAGAGTGTATTTATAACCCTCACAAAAGTTTTTTATAAGAAAAGATGTAAAATCTGCTAGCATCTCTCATATATAAATGCCCACTAGGTTAATACTCCACCATGTCATTAAATTAATCTTTTCTTCCTATATAACTCTGATAACATTGTTATATTCCGCTATTTTAAGCAATTGAGGTAATATTTTGTTACTGTAATAAAGTGATGTAAGAAATGGCTAAAGATGTTATAAGCTTTATTATATCATTTATGATCCTAATGGGAAAATATGATTTTCGAGTTCTCCCTTGGGGTGTGCTCAACCGAACTTCATAATTTAGTGTCCTCTCTAGAGTACTTAGTGTCTAATGGAAGACAAGTACTCCTGGGGGCATTAGATTTGGCAGTTCTACCATAATTTCCCTACCATTTTAATGATGTCACGTGGAGTGATATGATAGTTGCATGCCTTTTCATGATTTCCAACGCATCACACTACGTTCAGACTTATCCTTTAGGTTCTTACCTTTCAGTTACATACCACGATATGACCATTGACTACATGGCCACATCATGAAGTACTCGAATGATTGATGCAGTACTCGGATAATTGCTTGATAGTATGAGTTAAACAACAAAGTACTTGGATGAAGATTTTTTATTCAACAATAGTTCAATGGATACAAGCATTGGATACAAGATCTTTTAAGAAAATAACAAAGACAACACCTGCTCCGCTATGACAGAGTACTCATACTCTAAGTGCTTCTCAGTAGGTACTTTCGTACCCGATGCACCTGGATCCAAGAGGAGAAGAGTAGTGCATCCGGGTAGATAACAGAAGTGCAGTATGTCCTAGCCTAGAACCTTGGGTAGACTGTTCGACTATGGACATTTGTTGGCCGACTACCCTTGGGAGCATAGCTGCTATAGGAGGCAACCTACTAACTAGTATGCAGGATGAGCTATTTGCACATCTTGCCACCCAGCCAATGCCATATGTACACATTTCGGTTAGAGTAGGACCCTTCATGGATAGATGTCAACAGGCATGCTTGAAGAACTGACATGGGACTACGAAAGATGCCACTCTACCAGCCATCACAAGAATTCTTCTAGTTGTAGCTCTAGGCTACTCTACTATGCACAACTACGAGTTTAGCCTACCTCTAAACCCTATCACAAGAGTTCTTCTAGACACTACAACCCTTGGTTATACCAACCGAGTACTCTCAAAGGCTTGTCTACTTTGCTCACCACCATATTTGCAAGCTTCAAACTTTGAGCTACGTTGCTTCTTCTACAACTAAGGTTTAAGTGCTCGCCAGGAGGGGTTTTATAGGTATCTTGGTGGTGTCTATGGACTAGGTTCACGTGGAATACATGAGCGAGCTACTAACTCCTACATAGGTTCACGTGCTACACTACAAGGGTATAGTGTGTCCCACTACACCTTTTTAGTGTACAGACAGCCTTTTCTCAGCACATGTGAAGTAACAGTACACTCGGTAGCACCTTTGATGTCATATTCCTATGAATATTCTGAGCATCTTTGAACCAACTATACTTAGCCTCGCATGTGCCTTTGACATGTCTTACCTGCTTCTCTACAAGCAGTCAGGACAATAATTATTGCTGACACTCTCATCCTCGAGTTTATTCTTTTTAGATCCTTATCTCGAGTACAAGTACTCAGACATAGGCTCGGGGGCTGTAGGGTACATATCCTCTATGGATGTTTTTTCTTTTAGACCCTCTAACTCTTTGTTTTGCAAATAGCAAGAGGCTCAGGGGCTGAACTTAGTGAGTGCACTTTTCTAAAAAGTGCATGTCACCTGGAGGCTTTACAAAGCACCTCATGGTTTCACTCACGAAAGCACTTGGACTACACTTGTTTCTACTCGACAAGACTAGGAGGAACAAGAAGGCTTCTGGGTTCAACCATCACATGCTTGGGGGCTTGATGGACTAGGGTCCTAGGGGTTCCCATAAGGGTGTTACCTAGATGGGCCCTAGGCTGGCCCAAGATCTGTTGAAGGATGCGAGACAAGGTGGTGTGGACTTCAAGCTATTCTAGATTGACCTAGTAGGCTTACGATGAAAGCTAGATTATGTAAAAGGATTAGGACTCTTCTATTGTAATCGACTAGGACTAGATACACACCCTTGCCCTCTCTCCCTATATAAAGAGAGGCATGGTGCACCCCTGGTAACCCTAACAATTATACCAATCAATCCAACACAAAAGGCTACACACCGACTGGACATAAAGGCTATTACTCGACAAGAGGGCCTGATCTAGTATAAACCATTCATCTCTTTTCATTTACTGTTGAGTTCTATGTATGTCGGAGCCCTTTGAACATTGTCCTAGGTACCCCTGTGATGAGTTGCCGGTCATCAAACACCCACACCCCCTGACTCTAGGGGGTAGGGTCGATAGTGAATGAATCGCTACCGCTTACACCTGTTGAGGAAGTGAGCCAAGCCGAGTACCTGATCTGAGTGTCAGATCACTTGCCTACACCGGCTCGAATGATGGTATGTTGAATTTCGGACCATGAGGCCCCATGGTTTTTGTGATTATGGAGATGGGTTCCTTCTCGGCAAAGCTAAAGTGTTGGTTTTAGTGGCCCATTTCCCCATGTATGTCTCTTAGGAGGCATCCCTCTAGAAATCATGGGGACATGACATAGCCTCAACAGCAGCACTACTCGAAGAGATTATTGGAATTCCATCTACCATGTGCGTCTCCTACCTATAAAAATAGAGGAAGCAGAGGAGAGTTAGTAAGTCTGCATTGTAGCTTTTATATTCTTACCTTCCATCATCTATCATGGTTTCCCTCAAGCTTTTGTTCATCATCCATGGCCACCGACAAACGTGCAAGGGTGGAGGCGAAGGAGGAAACCACTAGGAAGCATGTGTTCTAGGGTCTCGTTCTTCTCCACGAGGCATTGGTGCGACTTGGGTAAGTATGAATCTGCCTCTTATTCCTCTCGACAGGAGGAGGGATCTGAGGTAGTTATCCATTGCAGGGTGGTCTCGATAGCACATCCTGCTCTAAGACCCCCCACTGATGGGGGTGCTCCATCGCCATCGTGAGTCCTATCAGGATGGGGTAGTGATGGGGAAGGTGTTCTCACCATGGTGTAGGAGGCCGAGGTGATGTGTGAAGCCCATCATGATGTCACTCAAGAGGAGAGGAGACTGAGAGAGTGTATCTCAATCACGAGGGTTACATTTGATGCCACAAATGAGGAGGCCAGCGAGGCCAAGGCTGCGGCTGTGGTGACCCAAGCAGAGCTCACAGGTAAGTTGGATTCCACCTTCTTTGAGATTTACCCAATTTAGATGGAAGCAGTTCTAAGTCTTTCCTTTTTTCTCCCAAGGTGCTAGGGAGCAACTGGCTGCCGAGCAAGCCGAGGTGGCGAAGTTATAGTAGGCCAGTGAAGACCTAGCTAGGTAGTTGGTGGATGCTGCATGCGAGCGAGATAGTGTGGCCACCTAGGTGTGTTCCTCCACTACACTAGCATATTCTAGTAGTGAGCGTCACCTGGCGCTTCATATTGCGGTGATTACCACCGTTATGATGGTGTTGCCTGTGGGGATGGACATTCCTAATCAGCTCTGATGTCTCTGCCTAGAGTCCACCATGGGGTCGTAGGAGCCAGTCTTAGTCATAAGATGGATCTGCACGAGATGGCACCTAGGATCATAATGGCGGATGAGATTCCCAATGACGTCGACATACACCGGTTGATTACCGAGTTCAGCAATTATGCTGAGGTGATTGCCACCATTTTCGATGTGGAGCAGGTCATCAAGGATGCCCCCTTTTGGAGTAGATTCTATACCTCTTTGTAAAAGGAGTAACAAAGTTTAGATTTTGCAGTCATTCAATGTCTGTCCAAATAGGATTCTCTGTGAATGGCGATTGCGTGTGATAGTATGTAGCCCCCGAATGCTCGGTTGGGTCAGCGTGGCGCACCCGAGGGTTGGAGTCACATCATAATTGTCATGAACCCATAGGGTAGTTGATGTCCTGAGACCGTCTTTTGACTCTGTGACAAGTATTATCATGCACGTATAGCCCTCGAGCGGTTCACTCAAGAATCATTCGATTGGTTATCGTCGAACCCCAAGTGGCATGCTGATCGGTTAGCGTAGCTGCGCCGATGTTGGCATCGTGACCCACAAATATCTCATGATACTTTTAGGGTCAAGATGCTAGGAGGTGTTTGTCATGTAGGACAAAGGCTTTACTCAATCCAAGGAGAGAGCATGAAGCTTTGGTTCATAGTGAGTTTCAACCAAATTCGGGTAGTTCACCTGACTTGTTTGGGGCAAACAATATTGCCTAGAGCAAGTTCTTGTTCAGCATAGATTGCGCACCTTTTCATTTTCTGTCTTTCTTTGTCTTTAGTGTTTGATGCTGGTTTAATCTTTAGACTATCTACCTGGGGATTATTCAACCCAAATGAAATGTCCTGGTTGAGTCCATGCAAGGTCTTAAGTCACTTATACCATTTCAAGGCCTATAAGACTTTGATCGACGAAAGAAAAGTGGAACAGGTGTGCAGTCCATAGGACGGCCTCTATGATTCCACAATTGTAACACCCTAGATGTTTGTCACCAGTAGGCAATGGATTTGAGCTCAAACATGACAGATTAAGTGATGATGGAGATGTTAGGTCAAACATATGAAAATGAGCCACCACTTAAACTTGGACCTTGCACCATTGCTTACCTGTTGCCCTTTCTAAAAGGTAGGTTTGAGTAATGCTGGATGTACTCATTTCATGTGTCTTGCATCAACATCCATCTATATTGATCACTGGAAAAGTTTCATGAAGTTTGGAAGCAAGGAATCACATGAAATGACAAGTTATGTCCTCGCCTGAATTACTTTATTAGGTGAATAAGAACATATAATGATGAACAAACATTTCAACCTTGCTCAAACAACTCTACTTACACTTGTGAATACAAGTTATGAAGGGTTCATGTTGAACAAGTGGCCAGAAAATGCTCCAATAGATCAAAAATGGTAATTTAAGCTTTATTGTGATGCTACTTTGACTTAGTTTGAACTATGGCTTAGAGTGTTTGCATGGCAGTGGAACCTAAATAAAAGTTGAAGTTTGAGTGGAGTAGAACAAACTTTGTTTTAGGGTCAAGAGCTAGTTTGGTCCATAACCTAGTCAAACAGAGCTCACAAGATTCAATAAAGTGCTGATTTGGAGCCCAAGATTTTGCCTAAGTCCTAACTGACATTTTTGTTCGGGTACCCTAGTTTGGAGCTTTGTGTCTTCCTAATCAGGCTGAACCAGTCTAAGAACCTTTAATGAAAGTTGTTGCTTGGTTCGCGCACAACAAACTTTGTTTTTGGAGTACACCATGGATCGGCTCGGAACCTAAGTCTAGCAGTGGCTCAAAGTTGGAACCTGCTACTGATTTCAGCACTTAGAATTCTAAGTCTAGGACTTCATCGACATCGGCATTGGCGTCTCGCATTCTCCGAAATTCGTTAAGCAACTTGATTTGGTCCAAAGATAAAAGTTGGAGTATACGTTGTGGAGAAGAGCGTGCAAAAAGATAGCACCAGTTTGACTTTGGTTGGATGATCAATTTTTGCGTTTACTTAACCGCTGTCAACACGTTGACAGTGTCAACTTTGGACTTGATTAACCGCTGATCTACAACTCAAATGACTTGGCACCCTTAATAGAAAACGTAGAGCTTCATGCTCACATTATGAAAACTAGACCCTTGCTTAAAACTAGCATGCATAGGCTAAAAGTAACTAGACTCATGCTCACATTATGAAAACTAGACCCTTGCTTTTAATGTTGATCTCATGGGGTATTCTAGTTTTTATGTATGTCTAGGTACTAATGGTGCTAAGGAAGGTATATTGGTGCACTCCGATTGGTATCACGCTTCAAAGGTCCATCTCTTATACCTTAGCATCATTTGGTAGAAATTGACTCCTATATTTCCTATCTAAGCATATGTGCAAGCTACAATCCAAACTCTTAGCACATATATAGGGGGAGCAATTACTACCATATGGAGTTCATGAAACTTGCCTATACCCTTTACACATGGTAAATATGCTTGGGTAAGCAACATGGATTCAAATGAACTATAATTCATATCTTTGTATAAGGGTTGTCATCAATTACCAAAAAGGGGGAGATTGAAAGCTCTAGTTTGGTTTTGGTTAATTAATGAAACCCTAAGTGCTAACCTAGTTTATCAAGATGATTATGAGATAGGTAGCACTACTCCAAGTGATGAAGCAATGGCGAAGATCATGACAATGGTGATGGCATGGTGATGGTCAAATGCTTAAACTTGGAAAAGAAGAAAGAGAAAAACAAAAGGCTCAAGGCAAAGGTATAAAATGTAGGAGCCATTTTGTGTTAGTGATTAAGGCACTTAGTGAGTGTGATCACATTTAGGATAGATAGCCATACTATTAAGAGGAGTGAAACTCGTATCGGTATGCGGTTATCAAAGTGCCACTAGATGCTCTAACTCATTGCATATGCATTTAGGATCTAGTGGAGTGCTAACACCCTTGAGAATATTTGTGAAAATATGCTAACACATGTGCACAAGGTGTTTGCAGGGTTGAGATGGGTTTGGGTCATTCGGCGCTTTTGGAAAAAATGAAATGTCTATTTTCTATTGCGCCGGATGCAAAATTCTTGGTGGTTGGCACATTTGAGTAAGGGTGAAGAAGTTAGAGTTGAAATGGAGTTGGTCGAAATGATGCTGGCATTGGTCTACTGACCGGACGCTGGGTCACTCAGCGACTGGACGCTGAAAGGCTGCGTCCGATCGAGCTGGCACAGAGGTCGCCAGTTTCGGTGTTACACCGGACGCTGGACCTAAGATGCACCGAACGCTGGTTTCTGCGTCCGATCAAACTGACGGGTCTGCACAGTGGCTAAGGGTTGAGCACCGAACGCTGGCTGCATCTGGTCAAGGTGGACCGGACGCATCCGGTCAAAAAAACATGCCTCGGGGAGCTTACTAGAAACGACCGGACGCTGGAGCTTCAGCGTCCGGTCAGTTTTGACCGGAGCGTCCGGTCAGCTTCGTAGCCGTTGAAATCTGACGAACAACATTTGAAGCTGGTGACACGTGGCGTCCATCGGGCGACCAGACGCTGAGGGCCAGCGTCCGGTCAGTATGACCGGAGCGTCCGGTCAGAGCGTGTTTTGCCCAGTGAAGGGGTATAACGGCTCCATTTGATGGGGGCTCTATTTATAGCCCCATGGCCGGCTCAAGGGAGAACTCTTGCACATTTTCATTGACATAGCATCCTTGTGAGCTTAGCCAAAGCCCTCCCACTCATCTCCATCATTGATCCATCATCATTGTGAGATTGGGAGAGAATCAAAGTGCATTGCTTGAGTGATTGCATCTAGAGACACTTGGTATTCGTGTTGCGCTGCTGATTTCGCTTGTTTCTCTTGGTGGTTGCCACCACCTAGATGGTTGGAGCAGCGGTGAAGGATCGGCACGAGTTGGTGATTGTTTGTGGCCGCCTTCGGTGATTGTGAGGGGAGTTGTACCTTCCCCGGCGGAGCGCCGAAAGGTAACTCTAGTAAATTGCTTGTGTCATTGAGTTACCTCACTTGTGGGTCGGTTCTTGCGGTGTCCAATCGTATGGACGAGGTTTGTGAAACACCTCTTAGCCGCCGAACCACCAAGTGTTGGTCGACACAACGGGGACGTAGCATGTTGGCAAGCACGTGAACCTTGGGAGAAAATCGTTTGTCTCTTGTCTTTGGCATTCTCCCGGTGATTGGCTATATATTCATCTTGTGATTGGTTCATCTCCTACACGGTGGTATAATCACCCTACTCACTTATTTACATTCTTGCAAATTAGTTGATACAAGCTCTTTAGTGTAATTAGAATTGAGAGCTTGCTTTATTATTTACATTCATCTAGTTGAGCTCTTTAGAATAGCAAGTTTGAGAGCTCTTAGTGAGTAGTTACATAGCAAATTTGTGTGCCTAAGTAATCATTGCAACTAGAATTGTTGGATAGGTGGCTTGCAACCCTTGTAGAGCTAGAGCAAGTTTGCATTACGCTATTTGTCATACTAATCAAATTGCTCTAGTGGATTTGTAGATTTTTAAATAGGCTATTCACCCCCCCCCTCTAGCCATATTAGGACCTTTCAAGTGGTATCAGAGCCGTGGTCACCGTTTGATTGAAGGCTTAACAACCTCGGTGTCAAATTATGGCTCAAGTTGTGTTCAACCATGTGGGGGGCAAACCACCATTCTTTGATGGCACAAGCTATGATTATTGGAAGAGAAAGATAAGTGTGTATCTTAGTTCAATCAATGATCAAGTATGGGATGTAACCGAGAATGATTATGCTATCATTAATCCTGACAATCCCACCAACCAAGATAAGTCTAACAAGCAATGCAATACAATGGCTCTCAACACCCTATACAATGCCCTTGATCCAAAGGTGTTTGAGCAAATCAAGGATTGTGAAAGAGCAAATGAAGTGTGGAGGAGATTGGAGGAAACGTATGAGGGCACACCGGAGGTGAAGAGTGCCAAGTTATATATTCTCAAGGACAAGTTGATAGGTTTCAAGATGAAAGATGATGAGAGCATACCGGAGATGTTCCATCGCTTGCAAGTCATTGTCATTGATTTGAAGGCTTTGGGAGAAAAGATCAAGAATGATGATGTCTCTCATCGGTTCTTGATGAGTCTACCTCCAAGGTTTGAAATGTTGAGAATGCTAATCATAAGAGGAGGATTAAAGGAGATCACCCCCAACCAAGTACTAGGTGAAGTCATGACACAAGAGACATACCGTGTGGAAAGGGAGGGGGATGACAAGGAGGACAAGAAGGAAGATGAGGACAAGAAGAAGAAGAGTGTAGCATTCAAGGCTAGCTCATCATCATACAAGAACAAGGGCAAGTCAAAGAAAGAGTCAAGTGATGATGAGGATCTTAGTGATATTGATGATGAAGCTATGGCTCTCTTTGTGTGCAAGATGGGCAAGTTCATGAAGAAGAAAGGCTATGGTGCAAGAAAAAGAAGAGATCATACCAAGAGCAAAGAATATGTGAGAAGATGCTATAATTGCAAGAGTCCCGATCATGTGGTAGCCAATTGTCCTTACAATAGTGACAATGATGAAGATGAGAAGAACAAACACAAGAAGGACAAGAAAGAAAAGAAGGAGAAGAGGGAGAAGAGGATGACCTTTCAAAAGAAGAAGAAGGGTGGAGGCTATGTGGTCACTTGGGATAGTGATGGCTCATTGGATAGTGATGAATCTAGTGATGATGGCAAGAAATCAATCAAGAAAGCACTAGCAAGCATCGCCATCAACGACGAGCCCTCCATCTTTGACACTCCATCAACATGCCTCATGGCTAAGCCTACCAAGGTAAAATATGATGAGAGTGATGATGATGAAAGTGATTCTTGTAGGAGTGATGATGAAGACGAGGAGTACTTCAAGGAGGAGCTCATGGACATGTGTGAGCAAGTGCATGCTTGCAATGAGATGAAGAGAAAGGAGTGCAAAGAATTGCACAAGAGAGTAAAATTTCTTGAGCAATCCTTTGATGAGCTTAATGCCACTCATGAGGGGCTAATGGATGCCCATGAGAAGCTTGGCAAAGCTCACTCAAAGCTTGAAAAAGCTCATTCCTCTCTCATTGAGCAAGTCAAGAAGGAGGAAGCCAAGGAGGAGCAAGTGATAGTTACATGTGATGTGGGACTAACATGTGATCTTATTAATGAATCTACTTATAAGCCTATTGCTATTGCTCCCACTAACACCTCTTGTAGCACAACCATTACCACTCCACCTATGAATGATACATCACTAATGGTGGAAAATGAAACCCTCAAGAAGGAGGTGAATAAGCTAACTCATGCCTTAGGCAATGCCTATGGTGGAGATGCCCGCTTGCTAAAGTGCTTGGGTAGCCAAAGGTTTTCTCTCAATAAAGAGGGATTAGGCTATATCCCCAAGAAAGGCAAGGCAGCCTTTGTCACTCCCAAAGCTAGCTTTGTGAAGGGCAATGGTCGGTTTTGCAATAGATGCAAGCAAGTTGGGCATATAGAGCAAAATTGCAAGACTAACAAGAACAAGCTAGCTAATGTATCCTCAATCAAATTTGATTCTTGTTACATGCTTTATAAGGGTGCCAATGGTGTGAAGGCTAAGTTCATTGGTACACCAATTGTGGGCCCAAAGAAGAAGGCCATTTGGGTACCAAAGTCCTTGGTGACTAACCTACAAGGACCCAAGCAAGTTTGGGTACCTAAAAAGAATTGATCTTCTTTTGTAGGTAAATTATAAAGCCGGAGGAAGGCATTGGGTGCTTGATAGTGGGTGCACACAACACATGACCAGTGATTCAAGAATGTTCAATTCAATCAATGAAAGCAAGAGCAATGGGATTGATAGTATCACATTTGGTGACAATGGCAAAGGCAAGGTCAAAGGGCTTGGTAAGATTGCAATATCCAATGATTTGAGCATTTCCAATGTGCTACTAGTAGAGAGCTTGAATTTCAACCTATTGTCGGTAGCCCAATTGTGTGATCTTGGTTTCAAATGCATATTTGGTGTGGATGATGTAGAGATCATAAGTGTAGATGGCTCTAACTTGATATTCAAAGGATTTAGATATGAGAATCTATACTTGGTTGATTTCAATGCTAGAGAAGCTCAATTGTCAACATGTTTGATCACTAAGTCTAGCATGGGTTGGTTATGGCATAGAAGGCTTGGTCATGTTGGAATGAAACAATTGAACAAATTGATTAAGCATGACTTAGTTAGAGGCTTGAAAGATGTCACATTTGAGAAGGATAAGCTATGTAGTGCATGTCAAGCCAGAAAACAAGTTGGTAATACACATCCTAAGAAAAGCATGATGAGTACATCTAAGGCATTTGAGTTGATGCACATGGACTTGTTTGGACCAACCACATACACTAGCATTGGTGGAAATAAATATGGATTTGTGATTGTGGATGATTTCACTAGATACACTTGGGTGTTCTTTCTTGGTGACAAGAGTGATGTATTTGCAATATTCAAATCATTTGTCAAGGGCATTCACAATGAGTTTGAAACAACCATCAAGAAAGTTAGAAGTGACAATGGTAGCGAATTCAAGAACACTAGAATTGATGAGTTGTGTGATGAATTTGGAATTAGACATCAATTCTTGGCCAAGTATACTCCTCAATCAAATGGGCTAGTTGAAAGAAAGAATAGAACCTTGATTGATATGGCAAGATCAATGTTGAGTGAGTACAATGTGAGTCATTCATTTTGGGCCAAAGCAATCAACACGGCTTGCTATTATAGCAACCGACTCTATTGCCACCCCATGATGGAGAAGACACCCTATGAGCTATTGAATGGAAGAAAGCCCAACATAGCATACTTTCGGGTTTTTGGATGTAAATGCTATATATTGAAGAAAGGCACTAGATTGAGCAAGTTTGAAAAGAAATGTGATGAAGGTTTCTTGCTTGGTTACTCCACTACTAGCAAGGCTTATAGAGTTTGGAATTTGGCTAGTGGTACTCTTGAGGAGGTTCATGATGTGGAATTTGATGAAACAAATGGTTCCCAAGAGGAAGATGAGAATCTAGATGATGTAAGAGGCACTCAATTGGTCAATGCAATGAAGAACATGGACATTGGTGATATAAGGCCTAGAGAGGTGATTGATGTTGAAGATGACAAGAATCAAGTGCTCTCTAACTCAAATGTGCAAGCTAGTGGTTCTCATGATCAAAGTCAAGCAAATACTAGTGATGACAATGTGCAAGATCAACAAGTGGCTAGTTCATCATCTCAACCAAATGCTAGAAATCAAGTGCAAGTGCTTCAACCAACCAATGTTACAAGAGATCATCTATTGGACACTATCATTGGTGATATTTCAAGAGGTGTGCAAACTAGATCAAGATTGGCATCATTTTGTGAGCACTTCTCATTTGTGTCATCCATTGAGCCTAAGAAGATAGATGAAGCTTTGAATGATGTTGATTGGGTCAATGCTATGCATGAAGAGCTAAACAACTTCACAAGAAACCAAGTTTGGGAGTTAGTTGAGAGGCCTAAGGGTCATAATGTGATTGGAACCAAGTGGATCTTTCGGAACAAGCAAGATCAAGATGTGATAGTGATAAGGAACAAAGCAAGATTAGTGGCTCAAGGTTACACTCAAGTTGAAGGTCTTGACTTTGGAGAAACATATGCCCCGGTTGCAAGATTGGAAGCAATTAGGATCTTGTTAGCTTATGCTTGTGCCCACAACATCAAGTTGTATCAAATGGATGTGAAGAGTGCATTTCTCAATGGGTACATCAATGAGCTTGTGTATGTTGAGCAACCTCCTGGTTTTGAAGATGAAAAGAAACCCAACCATGTTTACAAGTTGAGAAAGGCTTTGTATGGATTGAAACAAGCACCTAGAGCATGGTATGAGAGATTGAGGGATTTCCTACTCTCTAAGGGATTCAAGATGGGAAAGGTTGACACCACTCTCTTCACCAAAAGGCTTGGAAATGACTTGTTTGTAATGCAAATCTATGTTGATGACATCATTTTTGGATCAACAAATCAAGAATTTTGTGAGGAGTTTGGCAAGATGATGGCAAGTGAGTTTGAGATGTCTATGATTGGAGAACTTAGTTACTTCCTTGGTCTTCAAATCAAGCAAATGAAGAATGGCACATTTGTTAGTCAAGGCAAGTATATCAAGGACATGCTCAAGAAGTTTGAAATGGATGAGAGCAAAGCTATTAGTACACCAATGGGGACAAGTGGAAGCTTGGATAGTGATGCTAGTGGCAACATGGTGGATCAAAAGATGTATCGGTCTATGATTGGAAGTCTACTCTATGTGACCGCATCAAGACCGGATGTGATGTTTAGTGTATGCATGTGTGCTAGATTTCAAGCCTCACCAAGGGAAAGTCATTTGAAGGCAACAAAGAGAATATTGAGGTACTTGAAGCATACACAACATGTTGGATTATGGTATCCCAAAGGAGCAAGATTTGAGTTGATTGGATATTCGGATTCTGATTATGCGGGATGCAAAGTTGAGAGAAAAAGCACATCAGGCACATGTCAACTATTGGGAAGATCACTTGTATCTTGGTCATCAAAGAAGCAAAATAGTGTAGCACTTTCAACCGCCGAAGCAGAGTACATTTCGGCCGGTAGTTGTTGTGCACAATTACTTTGGATGAAGGCCACTTTGAGTGACTTTGGAATCAAGTTCAAGCAAGTGCCATTGGTATGTGACAATGAAAGTGCCGTAAAGCTCACCAACAACCCGGTTCAACACTCAAGAACAAAGCATATAGATGTCCGTCATCACTTCATAAGAGATCACCAACAAAAGGAGGACATTTGCATAGAGAGTGTGGGCACCGAAGATCAACTTGCCGACATATTCACCAAGCCACTTGATGAGAAGAGGTTTTGCAAGCTAAGGAATGAATTGAACATACTTGACTTCTCCAATATGTGTTGATGCACCCCCATTATATGACATGCCTCTCCTTCGAGCAAAGCAAGGTAAAGTTGATTGAAATATCATCCATTCATTACTAAGGACTTGTTTAGTGCATTTAGTCATTCCTATCATGTCCTAGGCTCATTCATGAAAATCAAATGAATTTGATGCTTATATGGTACCACTATTGCTTGTATGTTTGAAATGATCTAGTGGTAGCATATGACATGTTTGTGGGCTTGTAAACCTAGTGTTTGATTTAGAAAATGAGCTATAAGTATCTAACTCAACATGGTACAAGATAACCCTTATTTGGAGGTGTGAAGAAGCTTGTCCTTGGATCAAACTGAGTTAAATATCTTTTGCAAGTAATCTAGATTGAACCAAATTGAGAAAATGATCCTTATTTCACATGGTTTCACCCCAACCTATCCATAATTTAAGCTCACCTTTTGTGCTAATTGTTGACAAAGGGGGAGAGAAACAAAGATATGAGTGATAGGGGTATATTGGACATAAGGGGAGAGATATGCTATATGCTAAAGGAAAGGGATCAATTAAAATTTTGAGCACACAAGTAGGGGGAGCAAGCTCATAAACTTGTATGATGCATTTGAATGAACATTTCATATATTTGCTCGCATGGTACAAATTCTAAGTTTCAACATCCATGCTTGTGTGGTGTATGCTAGTTATAGGTTTGAATGATGAAATGAAAAACTAGCATGCATAGGCTAAAAGTAACTAGACTCATGCTCACATTATGAAAACTAGACCCTTGCTTTTAATGTTGATCTCATGGGGTATTCTAGTTTTTATGTATGTCTAGGTACTAATGGTGCTAAGGAAGGTATATTGGTGCACTCCGATTGGTATCACGCTTCAAAGGTCCATCTCTTATACCTTAGCATCATTTGGTAGAAATTGACTCCTATATTTCCTATCTAAGCATATGTGCAAGCTACAATCCAAACTCTTAGCACATATGTAGGGGGAGCAATTACTACCATATGGAGTTCATGAAACTTGCCTATACCCTTTACACATGGTAAATATGCTTGGGCAAGCAACATGGATTCAAATGAACTATAATTCATATCTTTGTATAAGGGTTGTCATCAATTACCAAAAAGGGGGAGATTGAAAGCTCTAGTTTGGTTTTGGTTAATTAATGAAACCCTAAGTGCTAACCTAGTTTATCAAGATGATTATGAGATAGGTAGCACTACTCCAAGTGATGAAGCAATGGCGAAGATCATGACAATGGTGATGGCATGGTGATGGTCAAATGCTCAAACTTGGAAAAGAAGAAAGAGAAAAACAAAAGGCTCAAGGCAAAGGTATAAAATGTAGGAGCCATTTTGTGTTAGTGATCAAGGCACTTAGTGAGTGTGATCACATTTAGGATAGATAGCCGTACTATTAAGAGGAGTGAAACTCGTATCGGTATGCGGTTATCAAAGTGCCACTAGATGCTCTAACTCATTGCATATGTATTTAGGATCTAGTGGAGTGCTAACACCTTTGAGAATATTTGTGAAAATATGCTAACACATGTGCACAAGGTGTTTGCAGGGTTGAGATGGGTTTGGCTCATTCGACGCTTTTGGAAAAATGAAATGTCTATTTTCTATTACGCCGGATGCAAAATTCTTGGTGGTTGGCACATTTGAGTAAGGGTGAAGAAGTTAGAGTTGAAATGGAGCTGGTCGAAATGATGCTGGCGTCGGTCTACTGACCGGACGCTGGGTCACTCAGCGACCGGACGCTGAAAGGCTACGTCCGGTCGAGCTGGTAGAGAGGTCGCCAGTTTCGATGTTGCATCGGACGCTGGACCTGAGATGCACCGGACGCTGGTTTCTGCGTTCGGTCAAACTGATGGGTCTGCACAGTGGCTAAGGGTTGAGCACCGGACGCTGGCTGCATCCGGTCAAGGTGGACCGGACGCGTCCGGTCGAAAAAACATGCCTCGGGGAGCTTACTGGAAACGACCGGACGTTGGAGCTTCAGTGTCCGGTCAGTTTTGACCGGAGCATCCGGTCAGCTTCGTAGCCATTGAAATCTGACAAACAGCGTTTGAAGCTGGTGACGTGTGGCGTCCATCGAGTGACCGGACGCTGAGGGCTAGCGTTCGGTCAGTATGACCGAAGCGTCCGGTCAGAGCGCGTTTTGCCCAGTGAAGGGGTATAACGGCTCTATTTGATGGGGGCTCTATTTATAGCCCCATGGCCAGCTCAAGGGAGAACTCTTACACATTTTCATTGACATAGCATCCTTGTGAGCTTAGCCAAAGCCCTCCCACTCATCTCCATCATTGATCCATCATCATTGTGAGATTGGGAGAGAATCCAAGTGCATTGCTTGAGTGATTGCATCTAGAGGCACTTGGTATTCGTGTTGCGCTGCTGATTTCGCTTGTTTCTCTTGGTGGTTGCCACCACCTAGATGGTTGGAGCAGCGGTGAAGGATCAGCACGAGTTGGTGATTGTTCGTGGCCGCCTTCGGTGATTGTGAGGGGAGTTGTACCTTCCCCGGCGGAGCGCCGAAAGGTAACTCTAGTAAATTGCTCATGTCATTGAGTTACCTCACTTGTGGGTCGGTTCTTGCGGTGTCCAATCGTGTGGACGAGGTTTGTGAAACACCTCTTAGCCGCCGAACCACCAAGTGTTGGTCGACACAACGGGGACGTAGCGTGTTGGCAAGCACGTGAACCTCGGGAGAAAATCGATTGTCTCTTGTCTTTGGCATTCTCCCGGTGATTGGCTATATATTCATCTTGTGATTGGTTCATCTCCTACACGGCGGTATAATCACCCTACTCACTTATTTACATTCTTGCAAATTAGTTGATACAAGCTCTTTAGTGTAATTAGAATTGAGAGCTTGCTTTATTATTTACATTCATCTAGTTGAGCTCTTTAGAATAGCAAGTTTGAGAGCTCTTAGTGAGTAGTTACATAGCAAATTTGTGTGCCTAAGTAATCATTACAACTATAATTGTTGGATAGGTGGCTTGCAACCCTTGTAGAGCTAGAGCAAGTTTGCATTACGCTATTTGTCATACTAATCAAATTGCTTTAGTGGATTTGTAGATTTTTAAAAAGGCTATTCACCCCCCTCTAGCCATATTAGGACCTTTCACCGGCCGCGTGTCCTAGCATGCTGGCATTGAAGGGGAGCCGCCCTAGGCTCACTTGGTGCCTCTCCCGCACTCGCTCTCGCCTCTCGCTCACCCACCCTTGCCTCTGCCGAGCTCCAGGGCGCGCGCCCGCCATGGCCACCCATGGAGCTCTGGCCGCCGCTTCCGTTTTCGCCTCCTCCTGCCTCCTCGCGCTGCACCAGCGCTTCCACTGTCTTCGCATTGCCTCCCTCCCTCCCTCCCTCGCATGCACTCGTCGTGGCTATTTCCACCAGGGAGCTACCACCATCGGCATGGCCACCACGATGCCGGCACCCTCGCATGGCTGGGCCACCATGGGACGCCTGGGGCTGAGCCGAAGCCCTGAGCGGGTGCGCGCAGGTTAGGGCCTTGCCGTGGCCCTGTCGCTCGCCGCCGACGCTACCTTGCCGGTCAGGAATCACGAGCCGACCACCTCCTCTGTTCCAGTTTGTGTGGGGGACTTCGTCCTCAAATTCGACTAAAGGGAAGGGCCTAAATGCAATGTCATTGACTCAAGTGAATAGTGCCTCGAGGGACCTATTTGTTGTAAATCGGGGTGAAACTTTGAAAATGCGTAGTAAATCATAGGAAATTCATAAAATAGCAAATAAGGACTTTTTGGAATCCTTGTGAAATTATGTATGCAGTAGATCTATAATATTTCATGTTTTAGTTTAAAGTTTTAGCTGTAAAAATAGATTTATGCAGCTAGGTTTTTAATGCTAGTTGTATTTGTCTTTTTCATAACTGTAGATGTAGGGCTCTAAATGAAGTGAAATTTTTGTGGCATGCTACTCATATGATGTTTGATGTGTGGTAAAAATTTCATGGTCATTGGTTGCTGCATGAGTGAGTTATTGGTTTATGTTGCTCTCACATGCTTAACTATATTTAATATTTGTTTTGCTTGTGATAATTAATTCATAAAACCTGAGCATGTGAAGTTTGTATAGTAATTATGTTTTGATATCACCTACCTCTCATAAAATTTTGAGCTCCAAACTAGTTGTTCTTACGGGTACCTAAAATATTCATATATATGTTTATTAGAAAAGAGGTTAATGAAAGCTCTTTAGTTGATAAGCATGAAAATGTGTTTTGTGATGAATGGGTTGCTTGGTGCTATGTTAGAAGTGCTTCTAAGTATGTTAGTGTTGATTAGAGCTACTTGATTAGCTCATGCATGTGCTCTTTGTTTAGCAACGCAAATGGATAATCAAATTGTTACTTGCTGAAAATGGCTGCATGTGTGCTCTGTGATGTGCTACTATTTTCATATTGATAATGATATTTTCTATGAATCATGAAAATACCAAAGTTGTAGATAACTCCCTTATCTTGCTTGTGTTAAATGTTTATGACCATATGCCTATTAGTTTAAGAGCTATGCTTGTTGCAAGTGCTCTGTCCTGTTTTGCTTGTGCTCTGTACAGTTTTGAAGGATTGACTTGGTTGCCTTAGTTACTCATGAAATCATGTCTTGGTGATGTTGAATGAGTTGTAGTGCTTGTCTTAATCTTCCCAAAAAGCTAAAGAACACATCTTTTGGTGAAGTAGATCTCTAGTTATGCTTGTTTAAAGATCTGTGGCTAATTCTATCCAAGTCTGGACAGAGTTGCTTTGTTTGCAATATATTGCCTTGCTAATGGTAGAATTAGTGCTAGATGGTTATAACAAAGTTGTTTACATTTTTTAAGCTTTCTAAAAAGTCTCAAACCACCTTTGTTTGATATCTAGAGGTCAAGTTATGGCTGTTTTAAGTTGCATGTCAGATTCTGTCCATGTTCTGGACAGAATTGTTGTTTTGCATGTTTAAGGTTAATTAATGGCTGAATCACCTTGAGATCGTAACACTGGTAGAGAACCGAGCTTTACTCCCGGTGGGGAATCCCCTCTAGTCCCGGTTCCCCACCCGGGAGCAAGCATCCGGGACTAAAGGGGGGGGTCCTTTAGTCCCGGGTCAGGAACCGGGACTAAAGGAGGACCTTTAGTCCCGGTGGGTAACACCAACCAGGACTAAAGGTGCCTCCTGACATGCCACGAGGGCCGGCACCTTTAGTCCCGGTTGGTGATACGAGCCGGGACTAAAGGTTTTTTTCTTTTTTCTTTTCTTTTCATTTTTTTGTTTTCTTTTCAAAATAGGTTTTCGAAGTCGTATTGTACGCTGCTAATTATACATTTATACGCGCATATAGTATGTTTCGGTTCAAGCACAATGAACGTATTAAATCACACAATTCAAGCATAGAAATATATATATATATATGCATGCATGCATCATATATATATTTACATGCATGCATGCATATGTGTATTTTACATTATATTATTTCATGTGCATATATTACAAAAGATTGCATTATAGTTGTTGTGACATAACAAGTTTCCTCTCATCCTCTAGCTTGGCTTCAATGGCAGTGTTGGGTTGAAGTAGAACTCGCCCTTGGAATCGATGACCTGCTCATTAAAAAATCTGGCTATAGACTCTTGAATTGCTTTGATTTGGTCTTGCCGTATGACCTTTTCCTCCAACCATCAAGTCTACAGGTTTGAATTAAAGGAAAATAAATTAATATATGTACATATATATATATAAAAACATAGTAACACAATCAATAATAATAATTAAATGAATATATAGTCTATTTTTAACATACTTTGAGTCTCTCTGTAGGAGTTCTTTGGGAGAGCACCTTGATAAACTTGCAAACATAGTAACCACAGTAGTTGTTCCCCTGTTCCTGCCTCAGACACCACTTTACGAGAAAAAGATTTGTCATCCAATCTGGTGATCCGGTGAAAGCTATATGTTTAATTAATAAAGATGATGCGATTCAGGGGACTTACTTTCAAAGGGATTACATTCAGTGGCGCTTTGCATTTTTCCATGTGTTGCTTCTCAATAAAGGTTTTCCAAACACTGCCCAATAAAAAATTTGCCACGTCATCAGATATAGTTAATCATCAAGTTTGTGTGTATATATAGTTGCTAGAGATACCAAAATTACCTCTGGATAATATCTATCATATCTTGGTAGTCTTGTTGTGGTTTTCTCATCGAGTCATAGATTATCAAGTGACTTTTCACCAGATCGATGTCCATCAATATCCAGTGATTGCTGCATGTATTTATAGGATATAACGCATAACACTCATTAATTAACTAGAATCAACATATGAGCCATTAAGGCTATGATCGACATGATTAACACTCACTTGAAGTTATAGGGAAAGAGTATATCCTTCTTGTGGCGTTGGTTCACTAAGAAGTTCATGATGTTACTCTCTGACTCAGACTTCCAATTAGTCTTTGGAGTAATTGGGTCTTTGAATACTATATGGGGATCAACAAAACCAATTTCATTGCAGCCTTCCTTTCTGAGCTCTGTCATTGTAAATCTGTATATATATAGTACTTGTTAGGATAATTTATATGCATATACACACATATGATGAGTTTAATAATAGATCGAAAGAATTATTACTTACAGGCAATAGCAACTAATGATAACTTTGTCCAGAGAGGTCAGGTGGCATAGTTGATGAAATTCTGCAAAGTCAACATACATAACATCATCGCCACGGAACCAATGTTCGTCTCTAATTCTAACACCAACGTAGAAGTCTCCACTGGTAGACGCCTGCATGTACCACTTGTTTAGCAAGTACATTTGCGTCCCCAGATTAGATAAGGCTTGAGGGTTGTATAGACTCTGGCCTAGTACAAATTTTTTCTTCCAAATATCAACCTCCGCCGCACTCTCAATGTTTCCATCACCAAACATCTGGTAAAGGTCGAGACCAGTCTCATCAAGAAATTCACCAAGGTGATCCAAATCGACATCCGGAGGTATGTTTGCCTGATGCATTAATCCTAAATTCGAACCATATTCATTACCAACAACTAGCGGGGGGATTGATTGGTGCGCTTGTTGTCCGAGTTGGGCAACTCCTTTCCCTGCCCGCTTCTTTTTCTGTGCCGCCTCAATTGACTTGGTGAGAGTGCGGTCATAGTCTGATAATGTTGATTTGGACGGCTTACGAGATTCCCGCTGTTGTTGCTAGTAAGAAGTCACCTTTTTTCTTAGAATATCTGGAGCTACGAAGAAGTATGGTTTCTCCTTGCTTCTTGATTCATTTTAAGTTTGTCATAGAATCTAGACATGTCTTTTTTATATGCATCAGTTCCTTCTTCCTTCTCTTTAGATATTATTTTGGGAATAGCCCTTGGTTTCACGGTGGCTTTCTTTGTAGGTGGGGACTAGTTCTTCGTTTGAGGGGCTGGCCTCTTGCTAGGCTTCTTGGTAGGCGGGGGCGGGGGAGGCGTTGGAGACCTCCTTGGAGGTGTTGGCAGCGGCGTTGGAGACCTCCTTGGAGGTGGCGGCTGCGGCGTTGGAGACCTCCTTGGAGATGGTGTGGATGCAGCCTCATCTTCCAACACAATGTCATCGTACAGAGCACTATGATGATCTGGCGATTGAACAATTGGATTTAGGTTGGGGGAGGATCTGCTACAAAAAAAGAAATGACATATTATTATGAGTAGATTGTTAATTATTTAAGCCAATACAAATTAATGATGTAGTGTTTTCATCCGCACGTACCTATGGTGAGGTAGTTCAGGAGGAGGTGGAGCCGACATCCCTGGAATGATGATGTAGCGCTTGCGCCATAGAATGAATGTCTTCTCCGCTTCTCCTAGAGTCTTCTCGCCATCACCTCCAGGAATGTCAAGAGGCAAATCACTAAAACCTTTTTCAGCTTTATCTACCGAGATGGTAGCATATCCTTCTTGGATTATATTCCCATGAATCCTTGGTGTCTTGGTTCGATCGATAGGATTAACAAGACCGATAGCCACCTTGATTGTGGAATTCTCCTTCGGAATGTGTAGCTCACACGTTGTACAAGGTTCAGTGACGTCATCCACAAGGAAGCGCAGTCCTGTGTCCCCTTGATTTGGTATCTCCGTGGAAGCGCAGCTGCTTTTCAACTGAACAGATTGGCTAATGTTGATTCCTGGCTCTAATGCCTGCTTGCTTGCACTCACTACTATTTGCACTTGCCTTCTGATTTCCTCCTGCATTCTTGGTTCAAGGTTTTTTTCCCGCTCCTATGCTTCACGCACCGCTTCCTCCAACCTCTGGAGCCGCTGTGCCTCTTCTTCCTTCTTTCTCTGGCGACTTCTGTAGGAAGGTCTGTCCCGAGGGAATCCATGCTCCCACGAGACACTTCCTTTGCCTCTAGTTCAGCCACCATGTTCAATAGTCCCGATGGCGTATGTCAGCTCATCCTTCTCTCTATTGGGCCTGAATGCACCACTAGCAGTAGCTCTCTGAGCATAAAACAATCTTTCTGCTACTTCTTGCAGTCTTGCGCCATAAACACACTTCCCTGTCTCCTGGTCTAGTGTTCCCCCATGAGCGAAAAACCAATTCTTTGCACGTTCTCCCCACTCGAGTGATTCTGGTCTGATACCCTTGGCAAGAAGGTCTGCTTCCATTTTGTTCCACTTCTTAATGGCAGTCGGGTAGCCACCTGATCCCAAGGTATGGTGGTATGTCTTCTGTTGGGCATTACGTTGGTTCTTTATCACCCGACTCACACCCTCTTCCAAAGTCTTGTACTGTACAAACTCATCCCAATAGGGCCTCTGCTTTGAGATCGGGCCTGGGACAGTAAAATCTGGTGCTATGTTCTTCTTGACATACGTCGTGTATAGGTGTTTCTTCCAAGTCTGAAACTGGGTGGCCATCTTCTTCATTGCCCAATCCCTAACTCGCTCCTTTAATTCATCACCATCTATTATATCATCATAACCATCTGTTTGGAGCGTGAAATGTACCAAGACATCATTCCAAATTAACGCCTTGTCACGATCAGAGACAAAACTGATATGAGGAGCATTGGTCTTCTTCTTCCATTCACGGGTACTAATCGAGAGCCGGTCCCATACAAGGTAACCACAGTGGTGCACAAATTTCATTTTATTCGGCCCCCCCTGGTTCTCCTATATCCACATTGAACTCCGAGATGATGAAGCGACCCTCCAATGGCTTTTTGGGACCTCGAACATTTTTACTCTTCGTTGTAGTTGTTGATGTCGATCCAGAGGGCTACAAAACATAAACATTATTTTTAATGTCATGAGCACACATAAGACATATGATAATATATATAGCTAATAATAAAAAATATATACTTGGCCAATATGTTGTTGCTCATTTTGTTCAAGAGCTAAGTACTGACTCCCGTCATCTGCATCCTCTTGCACGTTATTTTTAGCACCATCATCGCCGACAACTTGAGTGCCAGTGTTGATCAAATTCATCATCAACTCCTCCTCATCCATATTTCTCGGGTCGGCCATCTAGCTTCAAAAAACAAAACCAATATATAGTACGTCAAATCTTTGCTTATTACATGCATAAAATCTACGAACAATATGCATTATTAAATCTTGCCCCTCGGTCATAGACGCAATTCGCCACACTAGGATGAACTACGTCGGTACTAGGGCGAATTAGGGCTATACATAAACGGCCGAGGGCAAATTGCGTTGGTGACTAGGGCGAACCACGTCGGTGACATCAACAACGCGGTTTGCCCTGGTGTGATTGTTTAGCATTAACGATAACGATAATACGAATGTTGATCAACTAGGCCACGAGAAAGGGCGGTGTGACAAGAGTGGCGGTGCTCCACTCCGCCGTATATATGTCTGTACACATGGGTGAACGAGGGCGGCGGTGCTCCGCTGTATACATAGAAACGCATGGACGAAATGCATATGAATACAAATGATGTATATATACGTGTTGGCGCGGTGGCCGGTGTGCTGACGACGATGACGTGAGGCGGGCCGGCGTGCTGACGATGACGACGATGTGAGGCGGGCCGGGGCGGTGTCGGTGCGTGATTGTCTGTAGCCATGCATGCAAGTCCAACCAAAACTGCTAACATCATCACATGTGATATTTTTGATAAACTAAAAAACGCTTAGTTTACAAACTGGGTATCAAAATTGAGTTCCTATTTGACCATTATATATCCTACAACAAATCCTTCAAAAAAAAAGACCCTACATGAATATATTTGGATAAAATTTCGTTAACAAACATTGATCTATGAAGATAGAAAAAATTCTTCTATTGAAACTGCATCTTGGAATAATGGCATATCATATAGTGATGAATATATGGCGGTTGATGGGCTGGATCATTTTCAGCTTTAGTGACAACAACAATGGTTGCCATCCAGAGGAGTTTGTAACGAAAGTTCATTAGCGGATGGTTCGTAGCGTTGTTTCCAAATAATATATAGCGTGTTTATTATACAAGCCATGGATTTACATCGATCTAATTAATTTCTAAAGTAATTTCATTGGTGGTCCTTAATTAAACTTGTCATGAGTTCAGGTCCCAGTGATCTTAAAATGTATTTTTGTACCATAAAATGCAGTTTTTGACACTCTAATTAAACTTGCTAATTTATCCATATAATATCCAAATATTCAAAACTTGCGTTAAGATATGTTTTTTATTTAAAATCATTTAGAGTTCCAAATATTCATTTTTAGTTCCTAGATTTTGTGATTCAAAATTTGGAATTTTCAATCGACCTCGAGCGTTGACATGGCTTACACCAAAGTTGTAGTTTTTGACGTGATCTATAACTCGGCAGTGGAGGGCTCGGACGAATGTACAAAGAGATCGACGAATATATCACCTCGATCGAGCTCGGCAGTGTGGAGGGCCTTGGGCGCGGTGGGGCAACGCGCGGTGGAGGGCGGCCTCGGGCGCGGAGGAGGGCACGGTGGAGGGCCACGGGCACGCGCGGAGGAGGGGCACGGGTGCGCACGGTGGAGGCCGCATGAGGAAGAAGAGGGCGGCGCCGGTGTCACGGAAGGCGAATGGATGCGGCGCGAGGAAGAAGAGGGCGGCGGTGTTCGACGAGGAAGGAGACGAGCAGATCGATCTGCGCTAGGCGCTGGAGGTTATATACTAGAGAGAATTACTCCCGGTGCCAGCCACCAACCGGGAGTAAAAACCCTTTACTCCCGGTGCGTATTACCAACCGGGAGTAAAGGTACCTTTACTCCCGGTGCGTGTTACCAACCGGGAGTAAAGGTATACCTTTACTCCCGGTTGGTAACACGGACCGGGAGTAAAGGGTTTTTTTGGCGGGCCACGAAACTGCAGCCCACCTTTACTCCTAGGTGGGCTTCCCACCCGGGAGTAAAGGTGGCCTGCAGTTTCATTTCCTGCCTGTTTTAAGCAATAGTCTTGTTAAATACAATAGAAATGCAATAGTTTTTGTTAAATACATAGTAAATTAAATAAAAGGCATAAAATTATTTTGTTAAAAATATGAATTTTCTTTTTGTTTATTGCACATAGGAAAAATCTGTAACCTAACTTTTTTTATTTTTTGTTAGAATTATAAAACATAATGTAACTAATATTTATTATTTCGTTAATGCAAAAATGTAGTGTTTAATTAAAATTATTAAAACTATTGGTTTTGGACAGGAAATTTGTTTTCACATCATTTTAACGTTAATATTTTAATTTTTCATCACTCAGTATCCTAATTTACCTTTTTGAGAGAGAAATCCCACCAAATCAAACATTGATTTAATTTGAAACATGACATAATAAACATCTGAATTCACAATTATTACATAATATCTCAAACACACACTATATTAAATCACTATATCATCAAGTGGACACAGCAGTGAACTTCTTCTTTACGTATGTCCCTTGGTTATGATCGCTTCGTAACCATGGAGTGTCCTCATCATTTACCAAGATGCTAGGGTCTTTGTTCACTTTGAAGGGCGGAATTCGGTCATCCTTTTCATATTCTTCTGACATGTCCGACTTGTCCTCAATTCCCACGATGACTCTTTTCCCTGAAAGAACTATGTGGCGCTTTGGCTCTTTGGTTGAGTCATTATCGTTTTTCCCTCTTTTTGGTTTGGTAGACATATCATTGACATAGAACACCTGATTCACATCCTTGGCAAGGACGAATGGTTCATCTTTGTACCCAATATTACTAAGGTCTACTGTTGTCATTCCATACTCGTTGTCTACTGTTACCCCGCCTCCGGTCACCTTGACCCATTGGCACTTGAACAATGGGATCTTCAAAGTAGGTGCATATTCTAGTTCCCATATTTCATCTATGCATCCATAATATGTCTGCTTATTCCCATTCGGGTCTGTGGCATCTATGCGGACACCACTGTTTTGGTTGGTACTCCTTTTATCTTGGGCTACTATGTAGAATATGTTCCCATTTATCTCGTACCCTTTGTATGTGACAATATGCCATGATGGTTGCATAGCCAATAAATATAGTTGCTCATGGATGCTCTCATCACCTTGACATTTTTTTCGCAACCAACCGCCGAAAGTTTCCATGTGCTTATGCGTAATCCAAGCTTCAATCTTCCCTAGAAACTCGGATCGTAAGAGATCCTTGTGTGTCTCAATATACGGATCTACCAAAGAGGAGTTCTGTAGAACTGTGTAGTTCGCTTTATTGAAATAATCATCATCCGTACCAATATATGTTTTCCTCCCTAGTGTCCCCTTTCCGCTTAGTCTCCCCTCATGTCTCGATTCAGGAACACCAATCGAGTCAAGGTCAGGAATAAAGTCAACACAGAACTCAATGACCTCTTCTGTTCCATAGCCCTTGGCGATGCTTCCTTCTGGGCGAGCACGGTTGTGAACAGATTTCTTTAGGACTCCCATGAATCTCTCTAAGGGGAACATGTTGTGTAGGAACACAGGACTAAGAGTGAAAATCTCCTTGACTAGGTGAACTAGGAGGTGTGTCATAATATCAAAGAAGGAAGGAGGGAACACCAACTCAAAGTTGACGAGACATTGAACCACATCATTCTGTAGTTTAGCTAGATTAGTTGGATCAATTGCCTTATGAGAAATTGCATTGAAGAATGCACATAGCTTCACGGTGGCTAGACGTACATTTAGAGGTAGAATTCCTCTTAATGTAACTGGAAGTAATTGCGTCATGAGAACGTGATAGTCATGGGACTTCAAGTTACAGAATTTCTTCTCTGGCACATTTATAATACCCTTTATATTCGAGGAGAATCCAGATGGTACCTTGATGTTGTTTAAGCATTCAAACATGATTTCCTTCTCCTCTTTGCTTAGAGTGTAGCTAGCAGGACGTAAGTAATGACGTCCATCATCTGTCTTCTCTGGATGCAGGTTGTCTCTTTCTCTCAAACAACGCAGGTCCTATCGTGCTTCAAATGTGTCCTTAGGCTTTCCATACACACCCATAAAGCCTAGCAGGTTCACACAAAGATTCTTCGTCAGGTGCATCACGTCGATCGAGCTACGGACCTCCAGGACTTGCCAATAGGGTAGGTCCCAAAATATGGACTTTTTCTTCCACATGGGTGCGTGACCGTTAGCGTCTTTCGGAATAGGTTGGCTTCCATGTCCTTTTCCAAAGACGACTTTCACATCATTGACCATATCGAGTACATCCTCACCGGTTCGGTTGCGAGGCTTGGTCAGGTGGTCTGCCTTTCCTTTAAAATGCTTGCCTTTCTTTCTTACGGGGTGATTTGCAGGAAGAAATCGACGATGGCCAAGGTACATGACCTTTCGACATTTTTTCAAGAATACACCTCTAATATCACCGAAGCAGTGTGTGCATGCATTATATCCCTTGTTTGACTGTCCTGAAAGATTACTTAGAGCAGGCCAATCATTGATTGTTACGAACAACAATGCTCGCAGATCAAAGTGTTCCTGTTTGTACTCATCCCACACACGTACACCTTCTTTATTCCACAAAATGAGAAGTTCGTCAATAAGTGGTCTCAGGTACACATCGATGTCATTGCTAGGTTGCTTCAGGCCTTGGATGAGCACAGGCATCATAATGAACTTCCGCTTCATGCATAACCAAGGAGGAATGTTGTAGATACTTAGAGTAACAGGCCAAGTGCTATGACTACTATTCTGCTCTCCAAAAGGATTGATACCATCTATACTTAAAGCAAATCTTAAGTTTCTTGCGTCATTTGCAAACTCTGGGAATTCTCTGTCGATTGCTCTCCACTGGGACCCATCAGCAGGGTGTCTCAACATATTGTCTACCTTACGGTCTTCTTTGTGCCATCGTAACAATTTTGCATGTTCTTTGTTTCTGAACAGACGTTTCAAGCGTGGTATTATAGGAGCATACCACATAACCTTGGCAGGGATTTTCTTACGTGGACGTTCGCCCTCAACATCACCAGGGTCATCTCGCCTGATCTTATACCGCGACGCATGGCATACCGGGCATGCATCCAATTTCTCGTACTCTTTGCCATGGTATAGGATGCAGTCATTAGGACATGCATGTATCTTCTCTATTTCTAGCCCCATAGGACAGACAACTTGTTTTGCTTCGTAGGTAGTGGCGGGCAATTCATTGTACTTCGGAAGCATCTTTTTTTGGATTTTTAGTAACTCTCCAAATCCCTTGTTAGATACACCATTCTTTGCCTTCCATTGCAGCAATTCTAGTGTGGTTCCCAACTTTTTCTGCCCTGCATCACAAGTTGGGTACAACAATTTCTTGTGATCTTCTAGCATCCGCTCGAACTTGATCTTCTCCTTTTCACTTTCACATTCTCTTTGTGCATCACGAATGACCTGACAAAGATCATCAGCCGGCTCATCTTCTGCGGCTACCTCTTCTTCAGCTTCTCCCATTGCAGTATCATTGAAGCACGCACCATCAGGAATAATATCATTGTCGTCCCATTATTCTTCTTCACCTTCTTCCATTACAACACCGGTTTCTCCGTGCTTTGTCCAACAAATATAGTTTGGCATGAAACCCGACTTGAACAAGTGTGAATGAAGAGTCCTTGAGCAAGGATATTCCACCGTATTCTTACATATGGCACATGGGCAGCACATGAAACCGTCACGTTTGTTTGCCTCGGCCGCACGTAACAAAGAATGCACGCCGTCAATGAACTCTTGGGAGCGGCAATCAGCATTATACATCCAATGACGGCTCATCTGCATTACATGACATAAATATCATATTAAAACCTAGATCATAATTAATTATTTATACAACATGCGTGCCACCACAAAAGATACAAATTTATGAAAGCATCGCTACAATGTAGACAATCCCAACTACCACTAAAAGAACTAAAGCTAAAATACATTTCAGGAGCACAAGGATTTCGCGACCAATCTCAACTAAAATAGACAGATCCCCCGATTGTGCAACATCTTTGGGCTTCTTCGGCTGGATCACTGCCTCATTAGCCACCGTATCTGCCTGTTGTGCAAGATATTTTTGCACGAGTTCAACATACTCTTCCTCCTAGTAGAAGCCTGAACATCGTCCACTGCCATCCCACTGAAATTAAAACAAAAAATTAGAACTTTAATCACAACCATCATGAAAATAGGTATAAACTAACCATAATCATTAAATACGATAAAATAACTCACATTGCGATCCGGACACTTGTAGAAGATACGATCCTTGTTGGGACCCTCCTTCTTCACTCGGTACTCCATCACAATCTTCGTCTCATCACGACACTTGCCGCATGGAATGAGAGGAAGGCCCGGCCTAAGTCGCTTTGGAAACCCATGAGAGGCCGAGGACCCGGAAGCAGTTGCCATCTACTCTCTATACTCATTTTTTAATACACTATAAATTTCTCCTTTTATAAACAAATAAAATTAACAAACTATAAAATTATCTAGCTCCTCCTTGACGTCCGTTACCGCTCGACAGAGAACATGCTCGCCGAAATGAACATGGTCCACTAGTTCAACTAGTATGGATTTTCTATAATTTTCTACCTATTTTCTAAGTTTTTCATTTCATAAAAAGTTAAAATAAAAAGTACGGTGATTGACAGACTACTGCGACGATATCGGGACATGTGAATAAATAACCATCCGTACTAGTTGAACTTGCTTACGTGATCATCTCGGCGAGCATTTCTCCACTGGACAGCACCGTACTTGGTCAAGGAAGAGCTCCGATTCTACGAGGAAGGGAACATGGTCTCCCACGATCGTTGTCGCTCTCCCTCATAGAATCAAAGCTCCTCCTTGATGTCCGTTACCGCTCGACAGAGAACATGCTTGTCGAGCTGAACACGGTCCACAAGTTCAACTAGTACGGATTTTCTATAATTTTCTAACTATTTTCTAAGTTTTTATTTATATATACTACGTTTAGGTACGGTGATTGACAGACTACTGCGACGATATCGGGACATGTGAATAAATAACCATCCGTACTAGTTGATCTTGCTTACGTGATCAGCTCGGCGAGCATTTCTCCACCGGACGGCACCGTACTTGGTCAAGGAAGAGCTCCGATTCTACGAGGAAGGGAACACGGTCTTCCACGACCGTTGTCGCTCTCCCTCGTAGAATCAAAGCTCCTCCTTGACGTCCGTTACCGCTCGGCAGAGAACATCCTCGCCGACCTGAACACGGTCCGCAAGTTCAACTAGTAAGGATTTGCTATAATTTTCTAACTATTTCCTAACTTTATATTTATATATACTTTAACCTTCTTTCATGTAAATATGCAAGCTTGAAGTGATTTTGAGCTCAAATTGCTTACAAATGAAAAAAACCACAATAAAGAACCATAAATATATATAGTGAATAAAATGGCATAAGAAAATGGTAAAAAATGAGAGTATGAGATTGGTAACCTTTACAACTGAAGAATCGACGGAGGAATCGAAGAAATCGACGGAGGAATCGAAGAATGGATGGAGGAACAATGGAGGGAGGGAGGAAGCAAGAACACTACTGCAGTGAGCTTCAAAATGTGCTGAGCTCGGGCTCAGGGAGGAAGGAGGAGGCGGCTGATTTATAAAGGGAGAACATTTAGTCCCGGTTGATGGATCCAACTGGGACTAAAGGTAACTTTCCAACCCCGGGCGCAGCCACGGCCCGGGAGTAGACCTTTACTCCCGGTTGGAGCCACCAACCGGGAGTAAAAGTATACCTTTAGTCCCGGTTGGTGGCTCCAACCGGGACTAAAGGTCCCTGCCACCTCTGTCTGGCGCAGTAGCCATTGGGCAGGGACCTTTAGTCCCGGTTGGATCCACCAACCGGGACTAAAGGTATCTCTAGTCCCGGCGTAAAAAATTCTGGGACTAGAGCCCATTTTGGCCGAGGATCAAAGGTCTGTTCTCTACTAGTGTAATAAGAAAGTTTTAGATAATTTTATAATCTTTTGAGAAAGTTAAATATCATGTTTGTTGGGTGCTTAGAACTACAGTTATGCTTCTCTGAAGTTGCAATCAGTTTTATATCCATGTCTGGACAGGTCTGAAACATCTACATGTTTGACCTGTTTAACTTTGTAATTAGCTTTTGATGTAAACATCAATGTTGTAGACAATTTCAATGGCTTTTCAGAAAGTCTTAGATCATCCTTGTGGGATGTTTATAGATTAAGTTATGTTTGAAACAAGTGACTGTTTGCTGCTGTCCAAATTTGCTTGTATCTAGAATTGTTTGCTTCTACTTGCTCTTGTTTGTATGATTGCAAATGGTTATCTTGGATACCTAGAGTTAAGGTAGCATGCCTAAAATGTTTTGCTAAATTGTGAAGTACTTGATCATGTATAGCTAGCTGGTTGTATGACATGCTTATGGGTGTATAGTGTAACATATGCTTGTTTAGTATGCTTGTTGCATTCCTTCATGTGTATTCTCTATGTTCATGCATCTGCATCTATGCATCTCATCCTAGGTACGCTAGGTACAGCACGTGGACGTGGGGCGCATGATGTGGAGCCAGACGATGGTGTAATGGTGGGCTGTCCAGAAGATGGAGGGACCCCTGAATGCATGCTAGGAATGGAGGTGGTCACCAAGACGGTGCAAGCTAACTGAACTGACTTGTGTCGGATCCCAGGCAAGCCCCGGAGCATTCTAAGTCTCCCAGTATTTTACAAATATTATTTGAGTCCTTATGATTGATGCATTAGGTATGAGAGTTGTCTGGAAACACTTGATGCATGGAACTACCTTGTCCAGTTATATACACCCTTAACCCTATGTAGGTCCAGGATCGAATATTTGCTTAGCCCTGCTTAGACCGGTAGAAGTCGGGTGATTTCCTATCACCTACGAGATATAGGTGAATACCGAAGCACGGTTGGCTATATTTGCTATCATGGAAAAGAACCATGGGTTGAAAAGTAAATCGAGGCTGGGCGGAGTCTATGGTAGGTTGACTCATGTGATTCCGTCTGTGCCGATAAAGGACCGTACCGTTGTTGGCACTTCTGACAAGAATGAACGCATGCCTCTCACTTAGCTGGCCGGATAACTCGTTCTGACCACGAAGCCGAGTAGCTTAACTCAGGCCAGGACCCATTCTGTTGTGCGCTCCTTCCGGGGGGCGATCAGACTAAGCCCAAGGGCAGGCTAGGCCTGAACGTCCTGGCATTTGGTGTCCTAGATTGTGCGGTGCGGTACGGACCCACGAAATGTGTACCTGAGTTGTACCAAAGGTGACCTAAGGCTACCGTGGCTGGTAGACCTAGGTTTGTGTTAGGAATAAATTCCCAGCTGGTTGAAATCGATTCGAATCGTCGTCTCTCCCGGATAGTGAGAAACTTGGCTAGCTCCAACATCGTAGTAATTGTATTATGGAAGTTGATGGTTCGGATAAATATGGAATTACTACACCTGCTATGATTACTATTGTATACTCTTAAAATGACAAACCACATGTTTGGCACAGGATAGTTTCTAATCTAGAATGAATAGATATAATTAACTTGATGACCGAAGTATAATTGTATAATTGAGTTAATCGCTTTTTATGCAAAATGTTGTCAAGCTACCTCCACTTATAAAGCCTTGCATAATCCTTGGAGTCAATTTACTCTAGTTTATGACGGGTAAGTCTAGCTGAGTACATTCGAGTACTCAGGGTTTATCCCACCATGTTGCAGGTGAGGTTTTGGCCTGCTGAAGTTGTGGCTAATCGCCGGTGGGCTCGGTGACTCTTTATTCACTTCTCATCTACATGCTTTTGTCTGAGAATGTCACTTATGCTAGCAATGTATTTGGAAGTCATATTAATGAAATCCTTCGAAAGCAATGTTGTTTTCACTAATCAATTTTGAAATCCAAACTTGTATTATTATTTATGAATCTATTTGTAATATTATTTCTACTGTAACTCTGCGTATGTGATGTGTATTTGCTTAATCACGTGATCTTGGTTGTGATGTTGATTTACCGAGGTCCTGCGTGACACTCGGCGGACTACCGGGTTTATATAAGTGAGAGTATGTGCGTGTCAACGTGTTAAGCGGGGACAGCCGTACTTGATCTTGTATAAATTGAGCGGTTCTGTCATAGCTGGTATCAGAGCGAGATTAAGCCTAATATTGTCATGTACGTCATTTTAAAAACAAAGTTTTGGTTTTAAAAAGCCTATTTTGACTAAAACTTTAACGATAGGCAAATTTGTCAAAACTTAATTGCAAAACTATGCTAGCGACATCCTCCTTTATGCCCAGTTAAGGACTATTAGGTGGCTATCTAAGTACTAACTTTGGGGGATGTACTTTATTGCAATTTTTCTTTCATCGTCCATACGGTGTGCTATTGTATGGATTCCATCCGCTTGGGTGGTAATGTATGGATCAAAATACCTCTACACTCTGGTAAGTGGGAGTTGTGAGAGCATGACCGTCCAACTGTCGGTCTAGGGGAGAGTTAGCTGTGGTTACTGGAATATTTACATGTCACATACATGTATATATGAAGGTACTTAATTGCGGGTATAATTATCGGGTAGCTATGGATATCGAAGTATATACATTTGGGGATGTATATATGGAGAGTATCTTAGTTTACTGCTTTCATTGTGTGCTTATTTATCTCTTGTGGGGATGGGCTGCAATGAATTTTCCTGCAGGTACGCTAACCACGAATGCGTAGATTGAATATAGCTGACGACTGGCTATATATCGAGAGAGTACGTGTTATGCCACCGACATAGAACGTGATTGCCACCTTAGGCTGGCAATTTCGTGAGGACGAATAGGACGAGCATGCATCATGATTGTGCTTGTGCATAAATATGCTTCCCTCACCTTGTTCTAATGCTAAGTAACTTGTGATCAATGTGATGTCACTATTTTCCCCATGTGAAGCTAGCCAAAATGCCTTGTCCCATGCTGCTTGAATAGTTATGCTTGAAGTTAGTGTGTGATTAGCTTTGCCTCGTATGTTGGCTTCCAAAGGAAATAGATGATGAGTTAATAGTTAACAAAAAGTTCACCCCTTTGAAAACTAAACTGCTAAATGTAAGTAAAACTTGTTTTGTAGAGATATCCACCTACTCAGTAAAAAGGAAACAAAAGATAACAGTGCCTTACCACCATGTTTTGCATGATATGTGTAGTGGTGTTGTTGTAGGTGACTAGTTGTTAGGTGTGAGCTTTGTGCTTAGTAATAGTCGCTTAAGCTAATTAGATTGAGTATTTCAAAATGCTTGCTTAAGACCATGATGTAGGTGTGGATGCTCGTAAGCTAGGTAGTGCCGTAGCTGTCACTCCTTTTGTCCTCAGAAAACATATGAATGTTGAAGAGCGCTATCCTGGAATAACGTCCAAGTTTTGGTAATCATATGGTTGTCGTTTTCAGTTAAGTTCTCTCTTAGGAGCCTAAGCCTGTACACGAGGTTGTTAGCCCTTGAACGTTGCGCTACAAAGACCTTTATCCATGCCTTTACTTGACCTTAGGCCCAAGTTTAGTTCCCTTGAACACTTGCATGTGTCATGGTTGTCCTGCTCCTATGTGGGAGGACCTTGCTCAAAAATCCTTGTCGAGCCTCATTGCTCCTTCTCCTATAGATGATCTGGTGCAATGCTAATCGCTATCTACTCTGGCTTTGGAACCTTTTCCTCGTAGATCATGTTGTTGCTTTATCCACTGAATCCTTAGTCAGTGCTTTGGCTCTGTCCCTCGAATCTCATTTATTTTGTCTCCAGCACTCTCAAGTCTATGGACATTTATCCATCCTGATCTCATGTTGCTGCGTGGGAAGACCAAATCCTGTGATCATCTTTACCTGGCAATCACTTTAGTGGACACAAGGCATATATGGAAATTTTGCAAGAGTCCCCTGCTCAATTGTCTTTGGCATTTAGGCTCTGTTCTCTTACGTGGTGTTTTGATCTATGGATCCCCTACTTGTTGACTTCTAACCTTGTGACTACCTTTGTTTGCTATCCCTCCTTCACATAATGCTTGCACCTATGCAACCAAATTTGTGCTACGTGAGAATGCTTGTGGGTTGTATGTTCAGTAATGGTGCCACGATTAGCGATCTATGGTGCCGCAACGAAACCGAGGGCATCCTGTGGACTATAGCCACAAGGTTGTGCTGCTCGGCATGCGCTGGTATCGAAGTTTCTAGTCATGATCCATTGCAGAACTGCACCGATGTGTTATTTTCACATGAGCTCTTCCTTGGTTATCTCTCCTTATCATGTCAAGAGATCTGTATGTCAAACTAGATACCATAGGACTTCCTTCTGGAGTCATCCAAAGGATCACCTTTGAAGAACAGGTCACTGACATAAACCATAACAGACTACAAGAGATGGTAGACAAGTGACTCTACTTGACGGTCCCTGTAATGACGTCGATCATCTAGTGAGCAACTTATGTCATTCTCGTAGGATTACAAAGGAGGCTTCAATGTCCAATGTAGTTCAACAAAGCTAGTTTTGCTATAATGTTAGTCAAATCAACTTACTACGCCACTGCACCATAAAGTCAAATTGTGCTCAACCTGCTTAGTAGTGTACTATTTCTCTGGATGGTGAATAACTACAACCTTTGTTGCCTTCCAGACCTCGCTGTCATCCTTCTTCAGCAAGGATTTACAAGAAGGACTTGTTCTTTGGTACCTTCCAGGTGTTTTTACCTAAGAGGTTGCATCAGATTCAACCCAGATCACTGTTGCAACTTGGATCCAAAGGCTCCCTAAAGAATGATCATCGAGAACATTGGGCCAACAGAGTCAGCTATTACGTTTACCACTCACTCGGCAGACTCAGACCATACAATATTGTTATTAGAGAAAGAGAACTACACACATGGAACCATTGCAACGAGTATCCTTTAGGAGATTATGATCTAGTGCAAAGTCCATATGGTCTGTGCTATATCCACTAGGGAAGTAGATGTTACAATTATTTAGTCTACGCTTGTATCACTCTTCATACATCGAGGATGAAGTACGTAGGACCGTGCTATCTTGGATTCCTCCCAATGTAATAATGCTTTATGGACGCCAACGAAGAAAATTCTTCAGACAATAGCTTATGACGAAGAGCAAGTATTAGAAAGTGTCATGACCAAATTAGCCTCTCTAATACTCCAAATTTAAGTAGCCTAATGCTATCATTGATGTTGGAAACTAGATGACAAGTTTCTCTTCCCTTAAAAGTCTTTCGCATCGAATCTCAGGACGCGATTCCTTTAAGGGGGAGGGCTGTAACACCCTAGATGTTTGTCACCAGTAGGCAATGGGTTTGAGCTCAAACATGATAGATTAAGTGATGATGGAGATGTTAGGTCAAACATATGAAAATGAGCCACCACTTAAACTTGGACCATGCACCATTGCTTACCTGCTGCCCTTTCTAAAAGGTAGGTTTGAGTAATGCCAGATGTACTCGTTTCATGTGTCTTGCATCAACATCCATCTATATTGATCACTGGAAAAGTTTCATGAAGTTTGGAAGCAAGGAATCACATGAAATGACAAGTTATGTCCTCGCCTGAATTACTTTATTAGGTGAATAAGAACATGTAATGACGAACAAACATTTCAACCTTGCTCAAACAACTCTACTTACACTTGTGAATAAAAGTTATGAAGGGTTCATGTTGAACAAGTGGCCAGAAAATGCTCCAATAGATCAAAAATGGTAATTTAAGCTTTATTGTGATGCTACTTTGACTTAGTTTGAACTATGGCTTAGAGTGTTTGCATGGTAGTGGAACCTAAATAAAAGTTGAAGTTTGAGTGGAGTAGAACAAACTTTGTTTAAGGGTCAAGACCTAGTTTGGTCCATAACCTAGTCAAACAGAGCTCACAAGATTCAATAAAGTGCTGATTTGGAGCCCAAGATTTTGCCTAAGTCCTAACTGACGTTTTTGTTCGGGTACCCTAGTTTGGAGCTTTGTGTCTTCCTAATCAGGCCGAACCAGTCTAAGAACCTTTAATGAAAGTTGTTGCTTGGTTCACGCACAACAAACTTTGTTTTTGGAGTACACCATGGATCGGCTCGGAACCAAGTCTAGCAGTGGCTCAAAGTTGGAACCTGCTACTGATTTCAGCACTTAGAATTCTAAGTCTAGGACTTCATCGACATCGGCATTGGCGTCTCGCGTTCTCCTGAAATTCATTAAGCAACTCGATTTGGTCCAAAGATAAAAGTTGGAGTATACATTGTGGAGAAGAGCGTGCAAAAAGATAGCACCAGTTTGACTTTGGTTGGATGATCAATTTTTGCGTTTACTTAACCGCTGTCAACACGTTGACAGTGTCAACTTTGGACTTGATTAACCGCTGATCTACAACTCAAATGACTTGGCACCCTTAATAGAAAACGTAGAGCTTCGTGCGGGCTTCGATCTTTGTATTTGGCCCATGTCCTGATTCGGCCCAGATCCAGCCCAAAGCACCGCCCACCATGCCCCATTCGTCTCCCGCCATGTGCTCGTGGAAATGCCCGAATGGGTAACACCTGCCCAGGGCGTGGCGGCCATGCTCGAATTGAGCGCCCCACCGCCCGGCCGCGTGTCCTAGCATGCTGGCGTCGAAGGGGAGCCGCCCTAGGCTCACTTGGTGCCTCTCCCGCACTCGCTCTCGCCTCTCGCTCGCCCACCCTTGCCTCTACCGAGCTCTAGGGCGTGCGTCCTCCATGGCCACCCATGGAGCTCCGGCCGCTGCTTCTGTTTCCACCTCCTCCTGCCTCCTCGCGCCGCGCCAACGCTTCCACTGTCTTCGCATTGCCTCCCTCCCTCCCTCGCATGCGCTCGTCGCGGCTATTTCCGCCAGGGAGCTGCCGCCGTCAGCATGGCCACCACTGGCGCCAGGCACCCTTGTGTGGCTGGGCCACCATGGGACGCCCGGGGCTGAGCCGAAGCCCTGAGCGGGTGCGCGCAGGTCAGGGCCTTGCCGCGGCCCTGTCGCTCGCCGCCGACGCTACCCTGCCGACCGGGAATCACGAGCCGACCACCTCCTCTATTCCTAGTTTGCATGGGGGACTTCATCCTCAAATTCGACTAAAGGGAAGGGCCTAAATGCAATGTCATTGACTCAAGTGAATAGTGCCTCAAGGGACCTATTTGTTGTAAATCGGGTGAAACTTTGAAAATGCATAGTAAATCATAGGAAATTCGTAAAATAGCAAATAAGGACTTTTTGGAATCCTTGTGAAATTATGTATGCAGTAGATCTATAATATTTCATGTTTTAGTTTAAAGTTTTAGCTGTAAAAATAGATTTATGCAGCTAGGTTTTTAATGCTAGTTGTATTTGTCTTTTTCATAACTGTAGATGTAGGGCTCCAAATGAAGTGAAATTTTTGTGGCATGCTACTCATATGATGTTTGATGTGTGGTAAAAATTTCATGGTCATTGGTTGCTGCATGAGTGAGTTATTGGTTTATGTTGCTCTCACATGCTTAACTATATTTAATATTTGTTTTGCTTGTGATAATTAATTCATAAAACCTGAGCATGTGAAGTTTGTATAGTAATTATGTTTTGATATCACCTACCTCTCATAAAATTTTGAGCTCCAAACTAGTTGTTCTTACGGGTACCTAAAATATTCATATATATGTTTATTAGAAAAGAGGTTAATGAAAGCTCTTTAGTTGATAAGCATGAAAATGTGTTTTGTGATGAATGGGTTGCTTGGTGCTATGTTAGAAGTGCTTCTAAGTATGTTAGTGTTGATTAGAGCTACTTGATTAGCTCATGCATGTGCTCTTTGTTTAGCAACGCAAATGGATAATCAAATTGTTACTTGCTGAAAATGGCTGCATGTGTGCTCTGTGATTTGCTACTGTTTTCATATTGATAATGATATTTTCTATGAATCATGAAAATACCAAAGTTGTAGATAACTCCCTTATCTTGCTTGTGTTAAATTTTTATGACCATATGCCTGTTAGTTTAAGAGCTATGCTTGTTGCAAGTGCTCTGTCCTGTTTTGCTTGTGCTCTGTACAGTTTTGAAGGATTGACTTGGTTGCCTTAGTTACTCATGAAATCACGTCTTGGTGATGTTGAATGAGTTGTAGTGCTTGTCTTAATCTTCCCAAAAAGCTAAAGAACACATCTTTTGGTGAAGTAGATCTCAAGTTATGCTTGTTTAAAGATCTGTGGCTAATTCTGTCCAAGTCTGGACAGAGTTGCTTTGTTTGCAATATATTGCCTTGCTAATGGTAGAATTATTGCTAGATGGTTATAACAAAGTTGTTTACATTTTTTTAAGCTTTCTAAAAAGTCTCAAACCACCTTTGTTTGATATCTAGAAGTCAAGTTATGGCTGTTTTAAGTTGCATGTCAGATTCTGTCCATGTTCTGGACAGAATTGTTGTTTTGCATGTTTAAGGTTAATTAATGGCTGAATCACCTTGAGATCGTAATAAGAAAGTTTTAGATAATTTTATAATCTTTCGAGAAAGTTAAATATCATGTTTGTTGGGTGCTTAGAACTACAGTTATGCTTCTCTGAAGTTGCAATCAGTTTTATATCCTTGTCTGGACAGGTCTGAAACATCTACATGTTTGACCTGTTTAACTTTGTAATTAGCTTTTGATGTAAACATCAATGTTGTAGACAATTTCAATGGCTTTTCAGAAAGTCTTAGATCATCCTTGTGGGATGTTTGTAGCTTAAGTTATGTTTGAAACAAGTGACTGTTTGCTGCTGTCCAAATCTGCTTATATCTAGAATTGTTTGCTTCTACATGCTCTTGTTTGTATGATTGCAAATGGTTATCTTGGACACCTAGAGTTAAGGTAGCATGCCTAAAATGTTTTGCTAAATTGTGAAGTACTTGATCATATATAGCTAGCTTGTTGTATGACATGCTTATGGGTGTATAGTGTAACATATGCTTGTTTAGTATGCTTGTTGCATTCCTTCATGTGTATTCTCTATGTTCATGCATCTGCATCTATGCATCTCATCCTAGGTACGCTAGGTACAGCACGTGGACGTGGGGCGCATGATGTGGAGCCAGACGATGGTGTAATGGTGGGCTGTCCAGAAGATGGAAGGACCCCTGAATGCATGCTAGGAATGGAGGTGGTCACCAAGACGGTGCAAGCTAACTGAACTGACTTGTGTCGGATTCCAGGCAAGCCCCGGAGCAATCTAAGTCTCCCAGTATTTTACAAAATATTATTTGAGTCCTTATGATTGATGCATTAGGTATGAGAGTTGTCTGGAAACACTTGATGCATGGAACTACCTTGTCCAGTTATATACACCCTTAACCCTGTGTAGGTCCAGGATCGAATATTTGCTTAGCCCTGCTTAGACCGGTAGAAGTCGGGTGATTTCCTATCACCTGCGAGATATAGGTAGATACCAAAGCACGGTTGGCTATATTTGCTATCGTGGAAAAGAACCATGGGTTGAAAAGTAAATCGAGGCCGGGCGGAGTCTATGGTAGGTTGACTCATGTGATTCCGTCTGTGCCAATTAAGGACCGTACCATTGTTGGCACTTCTGACAAGATTGAACGCATGCCTCTCACTTAGCTGGCCGAATAACTCGTTCCGACCGCGAAGCCGAGTAGCTTAACTTAGGCCGGGACCCGTTCTGTTGTGCGCTCCTTCCGGGGGGTGATCAGACTGAGCCCAAGGGCAGGCTAGGCCTGAACGTCCTGGCATTTGGTGTCCCAGATTGTGCGGCGCGGTACGGACCCGCGAAATGTGTACCTGAGTTGTACCAAAGGTGACCTAAGGCTACCGTGGCTGGTAGACCTAGGTTTGTGTTAGGAATAAATTCTCAGCTGGTTGAAATCGATTCGAATCGCCATCTCTCTCAGATAGTGAGAAACTTGGCTAGCTCCAACATCATAGTAATTGTATTATGGAAGTTGATGGTTCAGATAAATATGGAATTACTACACCTGCTATGGTTACTATTGTATGCTCTTAAAATGACAACCTACATGTTTGGCACAGGATAGTTGCTAATCTAGAATGAATAGATATAATTAACTTGATGACTGAAGTATAATTGTATAATTGAGTTAATCGCTTTTTATGCAAAATGTTGTCAAGCTCCCTCCACTTATAAAGCCTTGCATAATCCTTGGAGTCAATTTACTCTAGTTTATGATGGGTAAGTCTAGCTGAGTACATTCGAGTACTCAGGGTTTATCCCACCATGTTGCAGGTGAGGTTTTGGCCTGCTAAAGTTGTGGCTAACCGCCGGTGGGCTCGGTGACTCTATATTCACTTCTCATCTACATGCTTTTGTCTGAGGATGTCACTTATGCTAGCAATTTATTTGGAACTCATATTAATGAAATCCTTCAAAAGCAATGTTGTTTTCACTAATCGATTTTGAAATCCAAACTTGTATTATTATTTATGAATCTATTTGTAATATTATTTCTACTGCAACTCTGCGTATGTGATGTGTATTTGCTTAATCACGCGATCTTGGTTGTGATGTTGATTTACTGAGGTCCTACGTGACACTCGGTGGACTACTGGGTTTATATAAGTGAGAGTATGCGCGTGTCAACGTGTTAAGCGGGGACAGCCATACTTGATCTTGTATAAATTGGGCGGTCCTGTCACAACAATCATAACAATTGGTCAGTGTAACCTTTGATCATAACAACTACAGATATTTGTAACTAGGTCAGTTTGATACAGCCAACCCCTAAGTGGTTCGGGGGTATCCTCCTTGAGGTGCTCGAGAGGTATCGATATACATTTGCATCAAATGGATTGCTGACGGTAGTTATCATCCATCATAAACCGTTAGCTTAACTTGAATAAATGCATGAAAAGGATCACCAACATAGACTTAGGGGTTTAAACTAAAAATTTCCACAAGTTTTGGTGAATCTATGTTTTTAGCAGGGTTTATCGAGAAAATCATCAAGAGGGATCAAATCATCAAATAAAATCACGCTTATCCATAGCAAAAACTACCCCAGAAGGTCCCAAAAGACTCAGGAAGACACCACACCAAAGCGGAGGCTGAGATGCTGAGATGTGGGGCCAGCCAACCTAGGCAAGCCAGCCATGTCCCTACCTGGTAGTCCCTCTTTTGTACGTCAGTTCTCCACCGCCTTAAGGATTGCATCTACGCCATTCTTTCAAGTTAGTTTGATCCAAGGGCTCAAGATTGATGCTCTAGCCTATATATACCGGCCCCTGCCCCCTCCCTTAGCATGCTGCCATAAGTCAAGACCAGACAAGAAATTAGGGTTTACAAAGAGAAGAGAATAGTGCTCCAATTCTTCAAGTTTCTAGTATAGGCTAGCTAGCAAGGTTCAAGTAGAGTGCGGGCTATTGCTTAGGATTCTGGATCTGCCATCTAGAGACTGGTATAGCCATTGTATCTCTATATTTATGACTTTGTGCTACTTCAATATTATGTTGCTATTTATTATGTTTCTAGTTTACTCTAGTTGTATGCTTGATATAGTTATGATTGATGATGAATTTATGCATATGTTCGCAAAGCTCTTAGCTTAGTACTCGAGTGAGTTAAGTGGTCGACATTATGTAAGCATGGTGCTTAGATATTGTTTGCCTATGGATGCATTCTACACTCTGGGTCTTGTGGTAGATCATGGATGTGACACTTCTGTTGAGTCCTTTGTAGTCCACTCCCCGTTCGTAGAGCAAGTAGAACGTGGTTGTGAAGGGAGACAAGCTCTATTCTTGATATTCCTTAGTAATGTTCCTTATGCATAGATCCAAAGTTAGTTATGCTATAGATGAAAGTGTATATACTTGGGTGTACAAAAGACTTAGTAAATAAGGAATGACTTAGGAATCTTTTGCTCTTAACAAATCTCTTGCTTAGTCATACTACATTTTATGAGTCTCTATTTCTATCTCTGGAATACCATTATTATCTTTCACTTATCATTTATTTATCATTTGACTTACCCCTGCTATAGCATGAGAGTGGTTTTATCATAAGTATATATATTTGTCAATATCTCGATGCCAACACAACCCCAAAGTGACACCATGTGGATAAAATATAAATAACGATACCTGGTATACTCCTGGGTGAAATGTTACGATGGTATGTTATCTATGCGCTTGTGGATACTTTGACATATATATATATATTTTCTCTAAGTTTTGAAGTGTCATTTATAATTACCAACAATGCATTTTTGGCGTCATGCTAGGGATGACAACTTAGTAATGAAGTGAGCTAAGAAATGTCAACAAGCATTTCTGGCATCGTTGCCAGGGAGGGGCACATGGCTATAGAGAATTGACCAAATAAATACTTATTGATTAAATCATAACACCTCTGCTTTAGTAGGCTTACCCTTGTTTGTCTTTGTTCATATCTTATATAGGGTATTGTAGGATTGGTTGTGATTCACCAACAATTGGAATGAAGTTGTGCTCCGACAGTTCTATGCCACTCTTGAAGTGAACCATGATAAAGAGACTATCAAGTGGATGACTGGGAGAGGCAAGTACCAAGCTTCCTTCGCTTAGTTTGTAGATGTGGTCCAGCTTGACTATGATGCATGCAAATAGGGAGAGCTAATGGATAGTCTTCCTAAGGCCCACAAGAAGAGTGAAGTGGCCCGGTTCTATACAAATCCAAACTTCGAGTACAACAAGTCCAAGTATCTAGCAATGGAACCAATGGTGTTAACAAATTGCTTCGCTATACCTTGATGCCCAATATAGGTAACATCGACACTATCTGAGAGAAGTACTATGTGACCATCAGGAGCATTCTAGATGGTACCAAGGTGAATTGGATCGACTTCCTTGTTGCGAAGCTGATGAGTTGCAAGCATGAGGTTAAAGGTTCCCTAGGTTATCTAGCCCAACATCAGGGCATTGGTGAAGCATTTGGAAGTCCTGGAGGACATTAAGGGAGTTAGGCACAAATCCTATGGTCCTCACTTCGATGACCCTAGATTCTTCTACTAAGGACATGCCTCGGCCTTAGGCTCCTTCAGCCGAGCTAGGTGGGGCTTCTGCTCGAGGTGGTGCTCACGATCGTAGGAGGAATGTAGATGCCTGCAATTTCAGGTTGGGTGCCTCTAGCTAGTTACTTTGAGCCATTCTTCAAGGGCATCCATGCTTAGGTCCAGGCGGTAGTAGTGTCAGTGGTGGGAAACTTTGACCAAAGGTTTGAGCATGAGCGTAGATTCTTGCAGGAAAGTCACATCAATCTGCTATAGAACTCCATGAACATCTTGGCTATGAAGATGGATTCACTTGCCACCAAAGAAGAGTTGTAGGAAGTCCATAGTGATGTGGCGGCCAATGCTCAGGACATCAAGCAAATCAGATAGTCATAGGTCAACCTTGCTGCATACCTCCACCAGATCTTCCAGCTGATGGCTCTAGGTATTCTTTCAGTTGCTCGCTCTCAAGTTATGTATCTTGTGTGTTTCATACTCTTGGTTCCTCATTACATTCTTCTGATTCAATCTCAGCTTTCTTGCAAGTGTAGCTCCACTCCATCTGGACCCTCCGAGCAGTGGGAGGGCTCAAAATGGCAATGTGACAAGGAGGAGCAGTCGGGGTCAGGTGGGACGGCCCCAAAACATCATCCTCCGATGGCATCGATGTGAGTCAAGAGTTTTTTCGTCCTTTTGTTCAAACAAATTTTTGTCATAAACTAACCGTCATGTCCTTTGCAATGTCAGAGGATGTGGGACTCTCCTAAGGCTTGCAGCCGAAGAAGGGCCTCCTCTAGTAGACATGCCAGGAGCTGGCTAGCACCATGCTGGAGGTGAGCGGGAGTGGTGCTGGGGCGCTCATAGCATCGATCGACGAGGCATAGTCGATGGCTGTGTCCATAGGGACAGCATACTGGAGGAGGGCGCATTCAGGGCACCCATGGCATAGCTAGAGCCATCATCCATGTGGGTGGCCACCTCCCCGATGGGGCAGACAGAAGAGGGTGCACCCAAGGCATCCTTAGAGGATGTGGTGATGGGGCAAGGCCTCCTGCATCCACATCACTCGCCCTGTCTACCGCTGGAGGGTCCACTCTAGAGGAGTTGATAACATAATAGGGGTTAGTGCCTGCTGGAGATCAGCGTGGAGCCATCATGGTCTCTAGTCTGGGTGGTTGCCCCCTAATGACGTAGTGGAGGAGAGGGAATGGGGGAGTGTCCACACAGAGGTTGGGACCACAGGTTCGCACCCTAACCACTGGTGCTTGAGCTCGATGCGCGACATTGTCACCCTAGTTGGTGAGGTATGATTTGACCATGCTTCTAACCCTCATTTTTCCTCTCCATGCCTCTAAGTGTTGTCCTCTTCCGTAGTCCTTTATGGTCCACAGTTGGGAGAACTCCCAATTCCTCAGCCAAGGAGACACGGCGGAGTGAGGGGCTGGCCTGCATAGCTCGCTGCCGCTAGTCAGGAGGTGGCTGAGCTTGCCCCTGTCACCTAGGAGCTAGCCTGACCTCTGAGTCAGGGAAAAGGATGCTTGCGATGATGCCTGCAAGGCCAGGGGAGAAGCTCATGGCCTTGATCCAGAGGGCGCACACGGACATCATGTGGAGGCCGAGCAGCCTATGGAACGAGTGGGACTGATTTGCTCTGGGCCATAGAGGGGCTCCGTATGGAGCATGACTTGGCTTGCTAGGAGCGTCCTAACACCTAGTAGTGGATCAAGCCTCTATTTGTGCATTGGTAGTGCCTCACGGAGGAGATAGTCGAGGTAAGGCATCCTCCAGTCAACTAGAGGGTCAGGGCTCTACTGCTTGGATCTTTGACAAGCTCCATGAGTTATGGGTTGGAAGGAGTCGATGGTCGGTTCACCCCTGAGCCTAGGGCAGATAGCCCATCACATGTCTATTCTGGCTAGGCGTAGCTGACCGAGGGCTTATACTGATAGCTAGCAAAGATGCTTGTCGACACCGGCTCTTGACCGACACCATTTTTGCTAGTGTGTCGGCCACCTCATTGAGCCATCTCGAGACGTGGTTGAGTTCAAGGCCATTGAACTTGTCCTCTAGCTGGCGGACTTCTTGGCAATATGCAGCCATCTTAGCGCTGTGGCACCTTGACTCCTTCATGACTTGGTCGATGACCAGCTAGGAGTTGGCTCGGACATCAAGCCGTCGGATGCCCAACTCAATTGCCACATTGTTGGAGGCGGGGAAATGGATGCGAAATATGTACCACATGCATACCCTGAGGGGCGAAACAAAGACAAGTCCCATGCTAGCGCCTTTCTTCATCAATGATCCATCAGAGTACATCATCCATTACTCTTGGTCGATGACTGCTTGTGGCATTTGGATCTTGGTCCATTCTGCAACGAAATCGGCCAGCACTTGGGACTTGATGGCTATCCGAGAGGCATACAAAATGCCCTGACCCATCAGCTCGAATGCCCACTTTGTCATTCTACCTTTGGCATCTTGATTTTGGATGACCTTGCTGAGAGGGAAGGACTGTCACAACCGTCACCGAGTGCGACTCGAAGTAGTGACACAACTTCCTCTTGGCGACAAGACGGTGTGTAGGAGTTTCTAGATTTGGGGTTAGCAAGTCTTGGAATTGGACAAGACCTCACTAATGAAGTACACAGGATGCTGTACTTTGAGGACATGTCCCTCTTCTCCTTGCTCTACCACCAGGGCAGTGCTGACCACTTGCGTGGTGGCCACAATGTAGAGGCAGAAGCGAATCCCCGTCGATCAAGGGGACCATGATCGGGGCCTTCGTTAGGAGTTGCTTGGCCTTGTAAAGTGCCTCCTAGGCCTTGGACATCCATTCAAAATGGTCAACATTCTTCAAAAGCCGATAGAGGGGGAGACGATAAAACCCAGCAGCATACCCCTTGGGACCCCAAAAACACATTTCTCAGGGTTGAGTTTGATGCCGTTTGCTTGGAGTTTCACGACGGTCTACTCTAGGTTGGCTATGACCTGGTCAGCTTGTTATGACCTAGTCAGCCCATTTGGACTTGACCACTGATGTCGTCTATGTAGGCCTTAACGATTTGCCTAATGAGGTCGCCAAAACACTTGAGCATGCAACTGCTGATATGTAGCCCCCATGTTTTTTCAGACCGACCGACATTGTGACATAGCAGAACTGATCCAAATGGGGTGATGAAAGACGTCATGAGTTGGTCAGACTCTTTCATCATGATTTGATGGTACCCGGAGTATGCATCAAGGAAGCAAAGGGTTTTGCACCCTGAGGTCGAGCCGACTACTTGGTCTATTCATGGCAAAGGAAATGGTCCTTTGGACATGCTTTGTTGAGACCCGTGTAGTCAACACACATTCTCCATTTCCCACTCTTTTTTCTCACAAGAATGGGATTGGCTAACCACTTAGGGTGATACACCACCTTGAATGAATCCAGATGCCAAAAGTTTGCAATCTCCTCGCCAATGGCCCTATGTTTCTCCTCGTTGAAGTGACATAGGCTGCTATTTCACTGGCTTAGAGCCTGGCTTGATTTTCAAGGCATGTGACTTCTCTTGAAATACCTGGCATGTCTGAGGGTCTCCACACAAAGATGTCTCGGTTGGCGTGGAGGAAGTCGTCGAGTATGCTTTCCTATTTGGAGGAAAGCGTGGTGCCGATGCACACCACTTTGCCCTTGGAGCCGCTGGGGTCTATGAGGACCTCCTTGGCGCCCTCCATGGGCCCGAAAGACCTGGCCGACCACTTGGGGTCGGGCGCTTCTTGGATGATCTCCTCCCTGATGGCCACTAGCTCTTTGGAGGCAACAATCGCCGTGGCTTGTTCGTAGCACTCGATGTTGCACTCATAGTCGCACTAGAAGGAGGTGCCGATGGTGATGACCCCACATAGACATGGCATCTTCAACTTTAGATAGGTGTAGTTGGAGATGGTCATGAACTTCGCATAGCATGGACGTCTTAGGATGGCGTGGTAGGTCCTATGGAACCCGACCACCTCGAAGGTAAGGGTCTCCATCCTATAATTGGTCAGATTCCCAAAGGTGATAGGCAGATCAATCTGCCCGAGCAGAACGACCTGCTTTCTAGGCATGATGCCATGAAAAGGTGCCCCGGTCGGTCGGATGTGTGACCGGTTGATGCCCATGGTGTCAAGCGTCTTAGTGTACATGATGTTGAGGCGGCTACCACCATCCATCAACACCTTAGTGAGCTGCTCCATGCTGATGATCAGGTCAACTACGAGCGGGTATTGTCCTAGCTATGGGACACTTTCTGGGTGGTTGGTATGATCAAAGGTGAAGGTGGACTCTGACCATCTGAGGAAGGAAGGTGTGGCCGGCTTGGCCGTATAGACCTTGTAGCGCGCGAGCTTCTGGTGGTATTTGGAGTCATAGGCCACCGACCCCCTGAAGATCATGAGGCAGCCATCCTATGTCGAAAAGCTACCATCCTTCCCCTCAGCTTCGTCTACTGTCTACTTGGGCTCCTTCCTATGCTCCCCCTTGCTAGAGCCTTAGGACAGGAACCACTTCATGAGGGTGTAGTCCTTATATAGGTGCTTGATGGGGAAGGCATGGTTCAGGCATGGCCCTTCGAGCAGCTTCACAAAGTGGTCTAGGCTACCCTAGGTGGGTTTCCGACCCCCCTTTCGGTCGGCAGTGCCCACGAGCGAGCCCTCGCATCGCTGCTTGTGCTTCTTGTTGGGGCGGTTGGAGGCGCCTTTGCTAGCATCCTCGTCCTACTTCGCCTTGCCATTGGGACGGTCAAAAATTGCTCCGATCGCCTCCTCACCCGAGGCATGGTTGGTGGCGATGTTGATGAGCTCCTTGGTGGTTCATGGGCCCTTACATCCCTACTTTTAAACTAGGGACTCGCAGGTGGTCCTGCACAAGAAGGCTCCTATAATGTCGACGTCGGCGACATCAGGCGGCTCATTGCACTATGGGGAGAAGCACCAGATGTACTCACAAAGAGTTTCCCCAAACTTCTATTGATAGTTTTTGAGATACCATGGGTTCCTAGGACACCCAGTAGGTGCCCTATAAGTTTCCCACAAAAATCTCCTTTAGGTCCGCCTAACCTTGAATCTGGTTGGGCGGAAGGTGCTCCAACCATGTTCACGCCGAATCGGCCAGGAACTATCATTATCCGCTCAATCGGCTTAGCAAGCAAGCCTATAATCCTTGAGCCATAGTCTGGGGTTCATTTCCCTAGAGTATTTTAGGATGTTGGTTGGTGGTCGGTACCATGGTGGGAAGGTGGTGTTGAGGATGTGTCGGCCAAAGGCCTGAGGTCCTTGCTGCTGTCGTAGCATCTACCATGATGAGGGTGATTGCCATGGCTGGCTTCCTCTCTCTCGCTGCTTCATCCACACCTACGGGCATCTAGGGTGTTATGTGCGTCATGGTGGAGGCTGAGACGCTTATGCACCAAGGTTGTGGCGTGCCCCCCGCCAGGCGCGTGGTGCCTAGTGGATAGACATGTCAGTCCCAAGGGCGCATGCTGACTAGCATCGAGCTCATGTCACCGAGACAGTGAGCTCTCCACCTGCTTCACCACCACACGCTCGAGCAACATGCAGATCTCATGATGGACCTAATGATCCTCAGATGTCGTGGGCTCTAGAAACCCTCGAAGCAAGGCCACCACGGTAGCGATGTTCTAGCTCACCCAGGTGAAGTGTGGGAGGGCTCCATCATCCTCAATGATCCTCTGATTCACATCGCAGGGCCATGGCACACTGCATGCCCACCGTCTCCACAGGCACTCGATCTCTTGCTTAAGCTCCGTGCACTCCTACTCTAGCTAGAGTTGTGCATCCCTGAGTTCCTTGTGCTATGCCCTTAGATGCTCCACCCACAGGCGAGGTAGGCCCCTGCATCTCCCTTGACTTCATCAGTCGAGGTTGTTTGGTGGGGTAGCCCCTCCCTCATGGACACTTTCGACTGCATCCCTTGGGGGTACCTTCCATAAAACGTTCTCACAAGGGGTGATGGCTCCCCTTGCCAAAGTTAGAGTTAGAGAGCGACTCTGAATCTCCCACAAGAAGGTTGTGGAAAGATTTTGTGATGTATTCAATCATCCCCATGAACTCGTCATTCATAGGAGATGGGTGCATACTGTTGCGCCATGAGGTGGCCAATGATCCTTGCGGTGTTGCACAGACTGAACAGGAATGCTGTCGAGGTGCTCCAGATGAGGTATTCTAGGGAGAGCAGTTCCCCTTCGGCAAGCTACATCATGATGTTGGCGAATGAGAAAGTGAGGCAGCGTGGGTCCTCTTAGGACGGTCAGGGTCCCTAGGAAGGCGTTGAGCTGGTGCTCTAGCCTTCCGTAGTCAAAGCCAAGGAGCCGGTCGCTCCTAGGGGTGTGGGCCTCCAGCATGTGTAGCTATAGTACCTCAAGCACCTCGACTACCGCATCGAGGCCGGTGGAGTGGAGAGGCTAGACGGTGGCAGGAGCCTGTGCCAACTCTCCCTCCATCATGATGATGAAGTCTCGGTTCCCAAAGTGCACGTGCATTCCTAGGACCTAGCTAACGCCATGACTAGCCATCTAAGGCCTAATGTGGATGTTGAGACGCACAAAAAGCCATTACCTGACGCACCAACTGTCGGTGTTTTAGATCACCAGCTAGTAAATTTGTATCTGTGCATCTAGCCCAGATGGTGTGCTCGGAGGACACAAGGATTTATATTGGTTCGATCAGAATGATCCTACATCTAATGTGCTACTTCTCATGTTACCGGCACTTAGTTTGTAGTAGGGGTTACAAACAAACGAGAGAGGGATAAGTTCCTAAGTCTCTGGTGGAAGGATTGAAGAGTGCTGAGAGTTTGTTCAGCTGTGTGCTCATTGTCGTGTGCCCATTCTCCCTCCCCTCTTCTTGGGGCATCCTGCTTCCCCTTTTATAGGTGAAGGGGAAGGCATAGGTTACCGAGAGAAAGAAGGAGAAAAGGAAGGGAGAAGAAGGCCTCTAGGGCCGCTGGGTCCTTCTTCACCTTCATGCGGGTCCCACCGACACTACAGATGGTGACGTGGATGGCTCCATGTTAGGCTCCTATTTAGCACTGGTGCCATGCCTGACATCATCAGTTGGTCATGGTGTCCCATACCATCCTAGCGGATGGCGTGGTGAACCAGCATGTCGGTCAGTGGTCATACAGGGCATAGGTAGCACATCAATCACACAACCATCGCTATTAGCAATGTGAACCCCTAGGCGTGGCTTAACGTGGCCATGGGTCACATCTAGACATGCCTACTTCCTACCTGGTGTTAGAATTTTGACCCTGGGGTCGTACCTTCCTGCCCCATAGTGGTTGGAGGCGGTATGGGTCCTCGTTGGGTGAGACAGAGCCCATGCCCTAGGGGTCAGGGTGGGACGGAGCCTATGCCCTCAGGGTTGGCCAACACAGCTCCCAGTTCCCTCAAGGTTGTTTGACATGGGGCCCATGCCCAAGGGGTCAGGCGAGACGGAGCCCATGCCCTCAGGTTCGGGCGACATGGGACCCCTGCCCTTAGGGTCGGGTGAGACAAAGACTGTCCCTTCAAGGTCAGACAAGGCCAAAACACATCATTGATTATCTAGGTGAGTCATCATCTGTGGTCCTTAGATCCCTTCTTCAGGTATCTATAATACTGATACCCAACAATAGAGCACATCATTAAGAGGATACACAAAAATTTTCATGATTTTATCAACTCTAGATATTTTTCTATGAATTAAACAAGATTCAGCATTATTTCCTTTCCTCACCCACTCTCTCTAATCCCTTCGACTAACAGACGGGCCCGAGATCACACCTGCGTTGACCACGCTAACCGGCCAGCTGACCAGTGGGTACTCATCGACGATGAGAACCACATTAGTGGACTCCTCTCTTCCACGCGCATCTACTTCTGGTGATGGTTGATCGAGTAGGGCATGGCATCAAGCACGCTAGCAATGACGGTGGTCCGATGAAGCTCTGGCGTGGCGGCTGCAACTCCCGGCGAGGATTCAAGCGATGGAAACTACTCCTACGCACTCATCTCGACCTCGCAAACCCACCCAAGGGGTTGGTTGGGCGAATTAGGGTTTGGGATGAGCTCACCTGTGACCATGGCGAACATGGTGAAGTAGAGCACGCTGGTGTGGCAGCGCTCTAGCCAAGCCTGGCTCTAATCAGCCTATCTAAGGACTCCAGCACTTCTAGGATGCTCACCACAACTTGGACGACCACACGGTTGAAGAAGGGGCAGCACAGACTGGTGCTGCCGTTGATGATGATGCCTATGGCGACTGTGAACCCTGTGGTGAGCACATGTTCTGTTGTGACCTAAGAATGAATGAATCAACAAATAAGTCTATGAGCTTCACAGGTCCAAGGCGGTTATTGAACATAAGAGAGAAGGGAGAGAGAGCAGCCAGAGGTGGCTAGCCATGGTAAGGGCATATGCTGCCGGCACTACTGAACGGCCATGAGGAAGAAGGCTGGCCTACGGCTAGCTCTGGTGGAAAGGGTTGGCGCAAGCATGCCAAGGAGCTATGCAACGGCTGAGGCAGAGCTATGCGAGCGTGGGGAATTAAGCTAAGCTGCTACAGGTGGTGATAAAATCGACCAACGCATTGAGATGGTCAGGCGACGAGCAGGAAGGGAAGAAGAGGAAGGGCAGCTATGGGTTGAGCTTAAGTCGACGCGGTAGATGTTTCTAGGCATGCCAGCAGCTGGTTAGCATTGCCACTATGAGCAAGTGCGTGGCCAGGCATGAGGAAGCGGCATGAAGGCGGTAGCCACCGATGAAGCAGCTACATCACCTGCTTGCCGTGAACCCTATAGTAGACTAAAGCTCCAACTTCTCCTTTTCTTTTCTCCTGATTCCAAATAGCAACTTGAAAAAACTCCATTAATAGAAGTTGCTCAACTTGATGAGATCTTCATCTTTGCTTTAAGGCTCATCCCCTAAATCTAACTGGTTAGAGAGACCTAAGGTTAAGAACATAGGTAAGATGGAATTGCAACAGAGATCAATCAGAAAAGATAGATTAGGGTTTTGGAAATTGTTTTGTTTAGCTAAATTAGTGATTAAATAACAAACAAACATCTCAACCACTAGCACCATTGCAAAGTACAAACTTTGTACTAATAAATGATACTAATGCTTGAGCAAGTTTATTTACAAAATACATTTTAATAAATTCTCCAAAATTGAATTCAAACATTGAAACCCAGGACTTAGGCAGATGTCTAAGTGATGAATTTCAATATTGAGTTCACTTTTGAGGTGCAAATTTTAATGATTTGAACTTGAATTCATACCCCATACTTGATCCTAGTGTAAAGTACACCATTTACACTACAAAGTTTATTAAGTTATGTTTCCAAGTATTTTAATGAATTTTAAAAATAGAAGGTCACAAAGTACCTTGGAATTTTTTTTTGGTTCTAGCTCAAACACCACACATATGCACTGCATAACCAACAAAGTAACATTGTTTTTAGTGAATGCCATACATGATTAGCTACTAAGGATGCTCATGATGCTTGATGATGACATGATCTAGTTTTTAGTGATGCTTAACACCAGGGGTGTTACATAAACACCATGATGGAACACATTCAAGAGGAGACCCCCGATATTGCACATTTGACTTTTACACAAAGTCAAAGTGTGGGAGAGGGGGGTGAAAATCTCACTACAAAGTTCCATCCACACCAAAGGCCATCCTAGTAAAGAGAGAGAGAGAGAGAGAGAGAGTAATGTAAGATTCACCTTGCTAAAAGAAAAGGAAAAAAGAGAGAGAAGAGAAGAAAAAGAAAAAAAAACTATATGATAAAAAGAGAGAGAGAGAAGGAGCCGCAAGACGGGTACTCCTTTCAAAGCCTTTGCTGCTACAACCAAGGCCCATGGTCTATACATAGTATTTGTGTGTGTGGCCTAAGCCTTGTTATTAGCCTGGGTTGAAACATATGCAATTAAGCCACCACTGCAGAAGCTTGAAAAGCTTCCATCCACACATGCTGCGGGTAAGTACACCTAGGTATGCAAAGGACACTCAATGTTTACCAACACCTTTGCTCATATTTATCTCCCTGAGAATCAAACTTGATCAAATTCATGCTTCCCTTGTTTATGTTATATGCTCTAGTTTGGGTGTATTCTATAGGTACATTCATAGGCTTTTTAAATTAAGCATAGTGCTTAGGTTAAAATAGCCTTCTTTAATCAAACTTTGACATGGTGTTGAATGTTGATTAATGAACTTGAGTTATTAGTTTCGTAAACAATGAATGCAATCTATGATAGAGATAAACCAAGGCTAGAAAAATATTTCACAAACTTTACACTAAGCCTTGCTCGAGTCTACAAAGTCTGGTGAACAAAAAAATAAACATAATAAATTAATAGATAATAATACTAATAATAGTATAAAAAACTTTATTAGTAAATAAAAATATATATAAGGATAAAAATAATAAAATGATTTAGGCTCCCTAGTGTTTAAACTGGTAGAGCCCTTGTTGTTTCCACCTTTGTTTCTTTTTGTTAAAAAGGTACAAGAATAAGTGTGGGGGAGATCTCTCAAGCATGACGAACACACATTCGAGATCTCCCACCAACATGTTGCACAAAACATCGAACATTACAACATGCAGAATGGTAGGATAGATGGCCCCTAGAGAGGATTGGCTAGACCTCTAGTTTAGCCAAACCATCTTTGACTCCCCGTAGCTGCTTCTTCAACGATGGTTTATGCAACACAACCCTCAACTCCCTCCAATTTTGAGTTTGAACAAATATAAATCTTGATCACTAAAATTAAACACAATTCATCCATGTTATGTCCTCCTGATGAACAATGCCCTTATGCAATTTTACAAACCACACTTCATTTAAAATTTTGAAAAGTAACATGTTCATAACATCTTTAAAATAGAAGCTTGCATAAAGTTTGTTCCATATACATACACTTATGCTTGTGGGAAAATATTCTAATAGGACAATGATGTTGACTAAGTTGTTGTGAAGTGTGATATAGTTCTAACTTAGAAATCCTACCATTTCCATTCAAAGTACTTGGAGAATTTATTTTGATAAAATATAAAACCATAGTATCACATACTCCTCAATTGGTGAAGCAATTCCTACCAAAGACAAATTTGACATCTTGCAAAGTTTCAAGCCTTCCACATATGCTGCTTGTTATGTTGTTGAGTTTGGTCAAGTCTTGTTGACCCCTATTGAGAGATTTATCATGCTCTCAAGATCAAGATCACATACACTCTACATATATGTGTTGCTCCTACACTAGGAGTACGCAAAAACATGCCTCCATCCAGCAAAGATTATGCTCCTACACTAGAGTAGACAAAAATTTGCTTGTTAGGCAAATACTCCATGTTCTAAAAAGATAAAGATCTCTCTCCAAATATATGGTTTAGAAGAAGAGACATGGGCTATGCAAAAAGCTTAAAAAATATAGGACACATAAAAGTCCAAGTAAAGAAAAAGAATATGGACACATGAAGGTCCAAGTACAAAAGAAAAAATGATGAGCACATGCTCATGTATTGAAAAAAGAAAGATAGCCGTGTTTCAGAATATTAAGTTATAAAGAGAGATCATATCCACAAAAGGAGTATAGTTTTAGTTTGCCCTTTTTCACACACATGCACATCTTAATCTAAGAGTAAGGCACTTCTCCCCTTAGATCCCCGATTTGACTTTTACAACATATGCAATACAAGTATACTATATTTTTTATCCCTACCTAAAGCTCTAGACAAACCTATTAGAAGTAGGAGAAGGCAAAACATTGCTATGCCTTGGTAAGGATTTATACACAATTCAGTGATTTGAAGGTGCCATTTGAGGAGTATAAAGTGAACTATGCTTTTTGTTGGTGCAGAAAGTGACCAACAAGTAAATATTTGTAGTTTTGCCGTACGTTGTGATCGAAGGTGGCCTAGCGCTCAATGACATAGGGTTTATACTGGTTCAGGCAACGTGCCCTATGTCTAGTTCGAGTCGGTCGGTGACATTATTCCCGAGCCTAGGTGCTCGAAGTTTGCAGTGGGGTTACAAATGAGAAGGTGAAAGATGGGGGGTACAAGAGGTCCAGTCGAACTCCGGTCAGAAGGGCCGAGAGTGACGGGAGCCCCTGCTATGAGCTAAGTGTTCAAGCGTGTGCTTGTGGTTCAAACCTAGGCGGTTCTATGGTTGTGAACTAGTGAACTTGATTGATTTGAATGAATCTGAAAGACTTGAATGTTGGGAGAGAGCGCATCCCCTTTTATAGATGAAGGGGATGGCCTTACAAGTGAGAGAGAGTACGTATGCTACTGAGCCTTGTTGCCACTGTCGATGGGTACAGGATGATTGTAGGCGCCCACAATACTGTTGAATGTCAGATGCACATGAGAGGTTGTGTTGTCTTTTTTGGGATATGGCAGACGTCGGCGCCTGCCACACTATTGATACCTAGAGGCATGCAAGGGGTTTTACCATGTTCAGCCTAGTACAGTAAATGTCGACACCCACAACACTGTTCGATGCCTAGAGGCATGTGGGAGGAGCCTTATCAGTATGGGAGTTAACGGTGCCCACAATACTATAGGGGATAATGTCAGCGCCTACAACACTGCTTGGGCTCTATTGCGCCAGGGAGGTTGTAGAGGTTGTAGAGTACTATTTCTATAGGTGTACATGGTATGGTCCCTGGTATCATGGTTTGACTTGTGCGCCCTACCTTGCTTTCTCCGTTCATTCCCTGGTCCTTACCGAGCAGGTGTCCCCGGTCGGTTAGTCCTAGTCGGCTCTGAATACGCTAGTTGGAGAAGAGCAATGAGTAGGGGTTTGGTGCATCCCTAGTTGGAGACGCGGGTCAAAGTCGGAAGTAGTGTTTTGGCCTGGCCTTCCGGTTAGAGAGGCCGTTCGAAGGTGGGCTGGAGACCGAAGCGAGCGCTCCGGTTGGAAAGGTGGGCCAAGGTCAGAAATGGGCGCCGTTCCTCCTCGGCCAGGCCTACCGATCTATGATTGGATTGCCCCTTTGGCCTGTTGTTTAGGTACTTGGGCCGGCCAATGAGTTGTGCATTGTTTGCAACATTTCCTGCTAGGCCGAGCCTGTGTTGGGAAGCCGGTCCGCGAGGGACGCTGGGTTTATGAACCCGACAGGAGCCCCGAGCCCTCGGGCGATTTGGGTATATTTGTATAGGGGATTTTTGTCTTGATGGTGGGTACACGTGAGCGCACCCGTGGGTGTAGTCCTCGAGCCCTCGGGCGATTCGGGTAGAATTGTCAAGGGGGTTTTTCGTGTTGCCAGCAAGGGAGGTTTTTGTTTCGTCAGCGGGTGCAAGCGAGCGCACCCACAGTTGTAGCCCCTAAGCCCCCGGTCGATTTAGGCAGAATCGTCTAGGGTGTTGTCAGCGGGCGTGTGTGCATGTTTCTTAGTTGAGACAGAGTCATCAACCAAGGCGTCGTTGCGCAACTGAAGTGGTTAGTTTTGGGGATCGGGTGAGACAGAGCTCACAGATCCTGGCGTTGGTGCACGTCGTGGGATCGGGCGAGGCAGTTAGTTTTAGAGATCGAACGAGATAGAGCTCGCTGGTCCTGGCATCGGTGTGCACCGGGGAATTGGGCGAGTCGGGGTCGTGGATCCTAGCCTTGGTGCAGCCCGCATAGCCGAGGCAGTTAGTTAGTTAGTTTAGGGATCAGAATGAGCCAGAGCTCATGGATCCTAAGGGATGGGGCAAGTTCGGGGTCACAGACCCAGACATTTTGGTGTGTAGTCGAGCCATAGCCGAGGGATGGGGCAAGTTCGGGGTCACAGACCTGGGCGTTTGGTGTGCAGTCAAAGCGTAGCCGAGGGATGGGGCGAGTTCAGGGTCGCAGACCCAGGCATTTTGGTGTCTTGAGCCCCCGAGCCTCGTTGGGCCTTGGTAGTGGTCGGTTTGAGTTGTGTGCATTACCCCATCCTTGGTTTCTCACAATCGGAGGGGCTAAGCTTTGTCGCTTACCTCGATCGCTCGGGCTCGAGTGACGCGCTTGGTGAGCTCGCTAACGGGTATGATCAAGTGGAATCTGGGTCCAGTCATTCATGATGGGGTCAACATAGCCCTCTTTGTGACATTTCACTACTCCTTTACCTGCAACCCAGGTAGATGCCTGGGTCATTTCAGGAGACCGACCCGGGTTGCCTACTGGCCTCCCCTCGATGGAGATCTGTGGGTTTGGCGAGAGGTTTAGGATCGAACGAGAAGGTTGAGATGACCCTGTCTGCTTTGGGGCAGACTGAGCAAGGGCCACACGGGGCTCATCTGCGTTTTCTCCTCTGGCTCTATTTGACTGTGGGGCAGGCCTCGAGCCCTTCGTGTGCCATCCTTCGAACCCCGATCAGTCATTGCTCATGTTGAATGAGGCAACAGTCGCTTCATGATGCAACATGGAGCATTGCGATGCATTTTGCTGCACGTGCGATGCTTTAGTTCTAGAGCCCCCAGGCGATTAGGGCCCAAATCATCTAGGGGGCATGGGCATATGGAATGAATGCTTGTATGGATGTATGAAATGATTATAAAGAAATAGCAGGGGTTGGTAGTGTTACCTTGATGACTTGAGTGATGGGGTTTGAAGAGCTCTAATCAGAAATGTCCGACCGAGACCCAGTGCTCATCGTTCAGTGATGGAGTCGGCATGGCCTACATGGGGCATCCCTTTGCTCCTTACCTGTCTCTCGGTGTGTTTTGCTGAGCCGTTCGATCAACTTAAGAAGCCCGATGGTCTCTCCTAGCAGAGATCCCGTTTGTTTTGGGTTTTTCCATGTCTCGCCTGGTGACAGCGGAGAGCCACCTACGCGTGGTGACGCTTTAGTTTTTGCGCCCGACATGCAGGTAGTGGTGGGCCATACCCAGGCCATGTCCCATCTTACCAGGCATCGTTCTATCTGACCAGGGGTCATTCTGTTGGTCAGTGTGCGTCCCATCGGTCAGGGTGGGTCCCATCTTTTCCCATCCATGTTGAATGGGGGGAGGGAGAGAGTTTTTTCGCTTTGATCTTTTGCCCTTCTTTAGTTATCGTGTTTCCTCCTTAAATAGGGGGAAAGAGAGGGCTTCTTCGTCATAGTCCTTTGCCTGTTCTCCAACTATTGCCTCTCCTCCTTCTTACTCTTCACCGAGAGTGCCTGTATGCCGTGGCGATTCCTAAGTGAGAGAGAGGGTAAGCGAGGGGGAGGACTTACAGATCCTTTCATGAATCCAGAGCACAATGTCAAGCTGGTGGCTAGCCGAAGGCGGTGCTAGGCCATCTTTGCCTAAGAAGGGGTGGCTTCTATCGAAGGAGGTGGCGCGCTAGATTTATCTACGAGGCCTTCTTCAGGATGGAGCTGTGTGTGGATTTTTTCTAGTGGATCTTCATCAGGTGAGCCTTGTTAGAGGGGAAGTTGCCTAGGATTAGTGCTAGTGGAGGGTTCTGTGCCTGTAGCTACTCAGGTTGGCTAGTTGATAAATGTTGATGAGATCTCTTCTAGCCATGGTGGCCATACCTCGATGGCAGCGTCCCTACCCAGGAGCTACCTTGACTACATGAGAAGGTCTAGAGCTCCATGCTCTTCTGCTGAGCATCTATGGGTGCGACGCCCTTGAGGTACCCATTGCGCTCACCGAAGTCGAGGGAGCAGAACTAGGTGGGTCCCTTGAGGTACCCATTGCGCTAGTAGAAGTCGAGGGAGCGGAACCAGGGCAGGGCCCCTATGGAGGTGGTTATGTTTGGCGGCGTGTGCCGTGGCCTCTATTTTGGCAGTCAGGCGATGTCATCGAGCAGTCCACAGTAGTATTTGGAGTAGTAGTAGTTAGAAAATGTAAGCAAAACTACACATGCAGCCCAAACAGCAGTGGTACAAAAAACTGATAGGAACTTCAGAGAAGCATAACTGGAGTTCTAAACCTCCAACAAACATGAATCATAACTTTTTGAAAGTATTATATAGTTACCTACAACTTTATTATTATCATCTTAAGATTCTTCTACAGCTAACAAGCTCAATTAATCCAATGAATACATCTCTGTCTAAAACATGGATAGAATCTGATATGTCATTTTAAACCGCTATAACTAGAGTTCTACATGTCCAATAAATGTGGTTCTAGACTTTTTAGAAAGCTTAGCAAATTCTAAACAACTTTATTATAAACATCTAAAGCTAATTCTACTATAAAAAGGCCCCACAGTACCAATAAGGCAACCCTATGTGGGTTTGGGCAGAAACAACCATAGAAATTTAAGCAACAATAACTAAAAATCTACTTAACCAAAAATTATGCTATTTAGCTTTTTGAAAAGCTTAAGAAAATTACTACAACTCATGTATTTTCATCAAGGCATGATTCATAACTTAACTAAGCCAATTAATACAAACATACAGGCCTATTCAGAATAGGAGCAAAGCAACACTAGGGCATTTGTTATTTTTATATCTTTTAAACTATCAAGCCTAAACTCCTGAATTTTTACCACTAGCATCCACATATTATGAGTAGCCTACCATAAAAAGTTCACACTTATTTGAGCACCACAACTGTAGTTATGAAAAAGACAAGACATAACTAGTATTAAAAACCTAACTACATAAATTGATTTTTACAGCAAAAACTTTAAACTAAATCATGCCATATTATAGATCTACTCCATATATAATTTCACAGGGATTCCAAAAAATCCTCATTTGCTATTTTACGATTTTTATACTAATTACTATGAATTTGCAAAGTTGATCATCCAAATCTGCAAAAACCAAAGAAAAGGGATGTAGATCTTGCATCGGGGACCCTGTAGTTTTCTTAAATTAAACTTGAACAAAAAGATCCTTTCAAGCACTATTCAACTAAGTCATAGCTTCACACTTAGACCCTCCCACTTCTTCAAATTCTTTCCCGTGGTCCTTCGCATTCTCTTCTTCACTGAATGTAGCAGATCATGGCTTGGGACAGCCGAGCTTGTTGAGCGAGAGCCGGTAGCTGGCGGGGAGGGACTGGCGGGGCTTGGCCATGGCTAACTAGTCATGAGAAGAATGCTCCTCCAGAGTAGAGCACCAGCAATAGCAGGGGAAGGAGATCACCACTACAGCGCCAGAGTTGAACAAGTGACAGGAGAACAGAAACATATTTGACATGGAGATCTCTTTTGGCCATCTACTAGGAAGAAGCGAATGAGGGCAGTGCAGTGGAAGCCATGTCAGGTGAATGGGAGAGGGCGAGCGCACTACGGCCATGGGAGCACCACCAATGGCCATGGCCATAGCGGCAGCTCTGAGCGAGCTCAGAGTGAGAGAGACCGAGAGAGATAGAGAATGAAAGAGAGTGAGCGAGAGGAGGGTGCCGGTCTCAGTATTCAAGCATAAGAGGGGGCGAGGTGGCAAGTCAGGGTAGCACAGAGGAGCCACGCGGCGTCGCTCTCTTGCTGTGGTCTATATATGGCCATCGGGCCGGCCCGACATGCCCCTGCCCCAGCCCGGGCATGGGCCAGGCATGGCCCACAACTTCTCGGGCCGACACGGCACGTCGTGCCTACGGGCCGTGCCAGCATGGGCCTCGTGCCTGGCATTCGGCCCAAGCATGGGCCTGCGAGCTGATTTTCAGGCCATTCTAGCCCGACCAGCCCAGCGAAAATATCGGGCCATGCCAGCCCACAGCCTGCAATTCTATAAATACACCAGCAAATTCAGCTCTAACTTTAGTTTTCAAATTTGGAATCAAATTTCACAGAAAACATAAAGGATAAGAGATCATAGATTCACAATCACAAGTTCACAACTAGACCAGATTCAAAGTTAACAATTAACAACTAGACCATTGACCAGAGACCAGTCACAACTCACAAGTATGAAGTATCTTAATAGATTCACAACACAATGCACAAACAAGACTTAAAAAGATAATTGAGCTATGTGCAATGCTGCCTCATTAAAAACCTTTCTAGGTAAAACTCACCCTTGTGAGAAACCCTAGAAAGGAAAAAAGAGTGCAGCATAGCTCTTATAATGATAAGTTCAAAGTTCAGATACAAATGTCACTCTCAGTTTCATCTCAACTCTCATCTCTCATCTCTCCTCTGTCCTCTCAATCTCAAGTTCTCAACTCACTCTCATCTCTCATCTCTCAACTCTCTCAGAACAGAGAACACTAAGTACTAGCAGAAGTAGATGTAGAAGCCACTAATGTACCAGCTGAAGGAGCCCCAGATGCACTCTGAATATCTTCATCAAGATATTGATGCTCGAAGTAGCTTGCCAACTCTTGGTTGTCTGTTGAATGCTGCAGTCTTCGTTCTCCCAACTCCCAATCCTTGATGCAAGCAAGCATCTCCACATGTTCTGGCAACAAGCGTCAGCGCCGCTCTTCAAGTATCCTTCCTGTCAAGCTGAAGCATGATTCTAAAGACACAGTAGACACTGGAACAGACATTATATCTTTTGCCATTATAGATAAAACAGGAAAGGTTAGTTTGCGGTCACGCCACCAGAGAAGCAAATCAAAGTTATTTTCATATGCAGTGACATTGTCACTGTCCAGGTAAGCTATGAGCTCACAACCAACAGATGCAGCAGATGAAGTTGGGGTAGGGGATGGACCAATAACACCAGAGGCTCCAGGGCCTCCAAATATTCTTCCCCAAGCCTATTTTCTCTTACCAGTTTGGCATGTAGGATGTGCAGCCCTTCTATTCTTAGCTGCACCAAACTTGCTGTCATACTTGGCAAATAACTTATAAAGTTTAGTTTTAACAGAAGCATAATATGAACTGTAATCAACACCAAGGTTTTCTTTTAGAATTACTAGGACACTAAACAGACCTCTCATCTTAGCTCTTGGATCAAGAATGAAAGCAAATGAATACAACAGAGGTATATTTTCCCAGTATTTAAGAAATTTTAGTTTCATCGGATACACAACAGCTATCAGATTTTGATCCTTTTCACTTTCATGCAAATGAGTAGAAATCTCAAGCAGATGATGCAAAACAAGAGGGTAGTTGGATAGTACACACCAGAAAGAACAACAGTTGGTTCATAAAATACTTCCAAGAATTCCAATACCTTTGCAGCTATATGCCAATGCCTTGGAGTTAACAATTCAGCCCCAAAATTAGCATTAATGAACACAGAAAAAACTTCCTTATATGGCAACAGGTGTTTAAGCATAAGGCATGTAGCATTCCATCTAACATCCATATCCAAACCAAACTTCCTAGGTCTTAAACCTTGAGCATTGCAGTAGTTCTTAAAATGGCAATTCTATGATTAGAAGAATTCAAGAAGTTAATAGCAGTTCTAAAATCTTCTATGTAAGGTTTGAACCTCTTTAAACCAGATTTAACAATCAAATTTATGATATGACAAGCACAACGTTGATGAACAAGGTGATAAGTTCTTTTATTAGGATCAGAAGGTGTAGGGGCTAGATCAGAACTCAAGTATCCTACAAACAAAGGTGTCAAAGTTTCCATTGCTTTTGCATTAGAAGAAGCATTATCTAGAGTAACAGAAAAGATCTTATCAATCAAACCAAATTCCTCAATCACGGAACTAATTTTTCAGCAATGTTCTGACCAGTATGCTTCACCTCAATCAATCTCAACCCAATTACCTTTTTCTAGTAGCTCCCAGTCAGCACTCACAAAATGAGCAACTACACTAATGTAGTCCTCCTTAGCATTACCAGACCAAATGTCAGATGTCAAACCAACAGATGAAGTACCATGCAAAATATGATTCTTAAGCATATTACGATGTTCAGTGAATAACTTACTTAGGTCTCTAGTGGTGGCCCACTAGGAGACCCTAGTAAAAATAGGGTTATGAGAACATTGAATGTACTCCCCATGCATCAGTGTCACCAATACCTAAGGGAAGATCAAGCCTAGCAATCAAGCGACACAGCTCCTGTCTAGCTACATCAGGTTTATAGTCCTAGTTGCGCAAACCATCAGGATTAAGCGCAAGCCTAGACTGAACAACAGCACATCGATTAGTTTTTTCCATACATGAGTTTTGGTGCCTCTTCAATTGCCCAGTTCCAGAAACAGATCTAGCAGACAAAGTAGCCTTACACATTTTGCAAACAGCTTTACTGCAAATTCTACTGCCGTTCACATCCTCATAGATCTCATCAAAGTCACCCCAGATAGGAGATTTGCGCTTACCAACTATGGTTGCATTACCAGAAATAGATGGAGCAGAGCTATTGGTGTTGGAGCCAGTCCCAGCCGTCGTCGCCCCTTCACCACCGCCGCCGTCCAGATTGATCGGAGCCTAGCTGGCTCCGAGATTGACACCAAACAAGGCAGATGCATCCTCTTGGAGGTCATCGTCGTCCTCGCCCTTGAGGGCCATGCTCGGTAGGATAGCATTGTCATCTACCATGGCAGTGGACTGCTTCGGCCCCATTCCTCGACGGTGTGGGTGGCCGCCGAGCTCGCTCTACGCCGTAGCTAGAAGAGGAAGCATCGGCTACCGACCTATAGATCAAGAAACACATTAGATGACAGAATCAGATCAAGAAAGATGATGCTAGGGTTAGGGTCTACCTGCGCAACTGGAGCTCGACACCATTGCTTTCACAGACCTAAAGGGAGTAACTAATGCTACTGCAAACATACCAATGAAATCTGCTTTTCATCCCTCCATATCTCCTAAACCAGTTATCTTCATATCCCTCCATATCTCCAACTTTTCTTAAAGCATCAAAGTCTGATTCGCCCTCATTGGAGAGATACAAGGATCTAAAGTAGGGTACACGAAACTAAAAACTTAGTTTCAGTCCATTAGGGACTTAGCCAAATTTTTAGCTCCAGAAACAGCAATATATTCACTGTTGGAGGCCATGATAGACTAATTTAGAGACTAAACTATCTCTTGACCCCTAAACAAAGTTTGTTCTACTCCTACTCAAGCTTCAACTTTTATTTAGGTTCCACTACCATGCAAATATTCTAAGCCACAGTTCAAACCAAGTCAAAGTAGCATCATAGGTAAAGCTTAAATTAGAGTCTTAGACCGATTGAGTCATTTTCTGGCCACTTACTCAATATGAACCCCTTCATAACTTTTGTTCATGAGTGTAAGTAGAGTTGTTTGAGATAGGATGCAAGGTTTGATTGACATCCTATGTTATAAGTTCACTTAATACAGCGATTCAAACAAGGATGTAACTCATCATTTCATGTGGCTTCTTGATTCCAAACATCATGAAACTCTTTCCAGTGACCCATATAGATGGTAGAGGATGTGAGGCACATGGAATAAGCATGTTTAACATTACTCAACCACATTCTCAAAAAGGGCAATCACCATCAAACTAGCTTTGCTCATTGCCTTCCAAATAGTTTGAGTCGGGCCTCATTCTTAGTGAGTTGAAGTTAACACCTTGTCACCTCTTGCAAGGCTTGAGCTAGAGCCCTTGATCATCATTAATATGTCATGTTTGAGCTCAAACCCTCTACTTAACTGGTGACAAACACCTGGGGTGTTACAAAGGACTGTAAAGCTCGTCGGACATGATTGATTTTATAGTAATCAATACAATGCACTCAGTTTTAATGATCCTTTCCCTTAAGCTATTAACATGTATGTGTCAAAGATACATCACTGGCTAAATCAGATTTCATCAAATATGTGGTGTGAAGCCAATGAATTCGGTAAAGAGGGATATACCACGTAAACAGTCGACTATTGAATATAAAGGGATCTATGAACTATCTAGATCTAATTCATCACCACCAACAGTGAGGTTCGACCAGGATCGATACAGCTATGATGATGACAATAATCTAAAGCCAGAAAATCCATAAAACCGACTATACGTCAATAGATTCATGAAAGGGTGCCATATCTATGAAAGCACAGGCGAATCAGGCTAAAATAGCTGATTCAGGTAGAAAAGGCATTGCATCATGTGAACAATTGACTGTTTAACATGGACAGATCTATAAACTCATCAAATCTAACCTGTTATCCTTAACAGTAGGGTTTCGACCGAATCGATGGCAGCCATGATAAAAATAATAGATCAAACCTTTAAAGTAAATAGATCTATTCACAATTAACAGAATCATGAAGACACACTATAAGCAGTTAAAGTACGGGAAATTGGCTATTTAGCCGATGCAGGCATAGCAAACAGCCAAGGTCATGCCTGGTCGAAAGCAAATCTACCAGCTAGCATACTCTGATTTAATGTGCTAACAGTGGGGATCGATTGGATCGTTACATCCATAATAGCAAGCAATAGATCAGATTCAACTAGCTAGTCAACCTACTCAAAATTAGACATTCCTTGACCGCATACTATGCATAATCAAGATCGAAAGTAGAACTGGCCGATAAAACATAATACGTCGTTTAAAGTAAGAACCATCGCAATGTGACAAAATAAATGATGGACTAAAAGGATATGAGGCCGATCTAGATCGATCTCTATCGGGCGGGTTGATGTTGCTGAAACTAATGACAACAAGAACATCAGCAAGATTGGTAACTTAATGAATATACCCAAAGGATGACATCCTTAGATAAAGCCGATAACTTGACCTTAATCTAATTCGAGCAGTGGAGGTCGAACTTAACCAATGCAGCCGTACTTGAACTAGATAAGGATTGATAACTAGCTTATACTAGAGCTCATAAGAGGTCGGTCCGGACCGATGCAGCCTTACAAACAGAAGTATAAGCCTATGACGGTACTTACAGATAAGCCGGAAGTCGACCTGGATTGATGCAGCCCTAACTTGTTGAAGAACTTGTCGAGATCTACAGTAGTCCTACTCCTAAGGGTTGGCGTGAAGCCAAAAAAAGTAATTGGTATTGATTGATTGTGGATCCTTTTTACAATAGCCGGGGTCCAATATTTATACCCGGAACCTAAACATGAATCCTACTCAAGTATGACTCATTACAATCTTTGGTATAAGAGAAAACATTCCTAACTTAAGATAACTTGGACCCTAATCTTTCCATTTTTGTAGATTCCGGCATGTTTTTCCTGACACCAACCAGTAGCTCATTGACGTTATCTGCTGATGTCATCCGAAGAGAGCTGATCCTAGTACCGCATCTAAATCAGCTGATATCAATCCTTATGCAATCGATTCCTTGATGACACAACCTTGGAAGCTTCAAGTTCCCGCGTTCTTCTCTCCCAAATTTTGGTGTAAACATAGCCTTAAATTCTCTCGAGTTTCAGGATAAGATTGTTTTGATATAAGAATTTACTCTGGACTTAAAACTCGTGGGTAGAATATGCTTGATCTAAGTCTAGGTAATTTACAGATATGATATGAGAAGGTCTGAGCTGCTATTTATCTTGTTCCAAGTGATACAAAAATTCTAGAGATTTTTTTTAAAAAATATAAAATGCTACATGATGAGTTCCTGTATGACAAATCTTGAATTCCTACAAAGCCATACATGTTATTTAGACTAGGAAAACTTCCACTCATATATGCTACTTGTTTTGCATTGAGTTTTGTCAAGCTTTGTTGACTCATATGAGAGATTTGTCATGCTCTTAAAATCAAGATCACGTAAACACCACCCACATATACACTACTCATACACTGGGGGTAGACACAAAACATGCCATTCCATTTAGATCCACCCAAAATTGTTTTGCTCCTACCCTAGGAGTGAACACAAAAGCATGTTTTATAGGTTTTCCATCCATCAAATAAATGCTCCAAAGTTCTTGTTACTATCTCTCAAAAGTTTTGTTGCAGAAAAGAAGCATGGGCTATGCAAAGGTTATTCATAAAAAAGATAAAAAAAAGAAGAAAAAAGGAGTTGAGAAAACAATGTGTCTGAGATATTGAAAACAACATGTCCGAGATATTGAAAACAATGTGTACTCAGATGCCCTGCCTGAAAAAAAGAGAAATGAATAAGATAGCCCAAGTTCATTTGCAAAATTATTTCCAAGTTTCAGATGAGAGATAGTTTTCAAGGAGCAAAGTAGAATTAAGTTAGCCACCATATATATCCACACAAATGCACATCTTGATTTAATTGTATGACTCAACTCTCTTTGGATCTGAGGTTTGAATTTATAATATATGTATTGCAAGTATGCTCTTTCATGCTATTTCCACTCCTATGAGCTTCACATAAGCCTTAGTTGTAGGAAGAGAAAAGGCATAACATCATCACTATTGCCTTGGTTAGGATCCACAAATACCATATATATTGAGAGACTTGAGAGTGTCATACAATCGAAGCTCTGAGTTTTATTTTAAAAACTTATAAAAACTCTAGAATAATGGTTGAACAAAGAACTTGAGATATAGTGCTTGACTTGATCGTTTTGTCTTTCAATTGCTCAAGACCTAAGTGAAGGCTAAGAAGCTCCATGGTTGAAGGTAATATGGGTAAGTTTGAAAGTTAGATCAGTTTATTCTAATCCAGAGTAGAATTTTAATTTGAACTGCATGTGTACTTTTGAGGAGTGAAAACATTGTAGCAACTCCTGATCCATTGCTGAGTTTAGCATTGCTCAGGGACAAGCAAAGGTGAACCTTGAGGGAGTTTGTTGATGGTAGTTAACACTCATCATAAACCATCAATATAGCTTGTATAAATGCATGGATATGATCACCAACATAGGTCTAGGGGTTTAAACTGACAAATTCCACAAGTTTTGGTGAATCTGTATTTTAGTAGGATTTATTCAGAAAATGAGCAAGGTGGACCCAATCATCAGATCAAATAATGTTTATTCACGATGAAACCGACTTAGGAAGACTCTAGAACAGTCTAGAAGACAATGCACCATGACCCTGACCCCTTTCAGTCAGGGCGTAGGGCCGGCTAGCCCCACCAGTAGGCTAGCCAGCCTATGGGCCCCACTAGTTAGCCCCTCCTCATTATGTCAGTTCTCCATCACCTACAAGGTTCAATCTACACTATTGCTCAAGGTCGGTTCGATTCAAGGCTGTAGATTTGACGACAGTCATGGATTCATGGGCCCATAGGACCCCTGGTTCCCCCTATATAAGGCCCCCTATACCCCACCTGAGGGCATCATTCTCCATCATCAAAATTCAGAGAAGAAGAAGAACCTTAAGGGCTCCACAAATATTCTTAGGCATAGCTAGCTAAGTTAGATCTAGAGAGAAGCAAGCCATCTGCTTGGATTCTTTATCTTGTCAAGTGCATGGTTTGGTAAATCCTTTTGTATCCTCTCTTGTATCCTTCATTATTTATATGTTTGCTACATTTTCTATGTATTGTTCATTAATATTATTCATGTCCTTAGTTATCATGTTCATAGTTTGCTTTGATTATATGTTTAATATAGCTAGAATTATCATTATGTTTATGCATATGTTCGCAAAGCGCATCATTCTTAAGTACATGGGTGAGTGGTCGACATTGTGTAAGCGTGGTGCTTATATGTTGTTTACCTATGGATGCACCCTACATTCTAGGCCATATGGTAGACCACAAGTGTGACATTCTTGTTGATTGTTGATGGTCACTAAACACCCAATTTGACCATCAACATTCCACCCAAATCAAGGCAAAACAACATCACATGTGCTATATTATGATTATAATTCACCTAGTTCCACTTGTACTTGGAAAATTTATTTGTATGCAGGAAAAATTACAAAAATGGACAAATGACGTGCATAGGAGGCAATGGGACATGGCAGGGGGCCATGGGCCCACATGCCACATCACTAATTTGTGTGAAGGCCTCCACACTGCTTCTCCACCCTTGATCCAAGTTGGTTTGATCCAAAGGACTGATGTTGAGCTACCTTGGATCCACAGGGAACACTATCATACACTTGGAGGGGGCTAAACCGACCTCCAAACTGCCTCACCAGCTGGCAAACCGACTTAACTGCCATCCTAGATAGGCCATCCATCACCATTGGATGGTGAGACCATGGCCAAAGTCGGCCGATGCCTGCACCGCCTCTCCACCGCCTCATCTTCACCTACAAGTACCCCCATGCCCTCTACATACTATAAAAGGGGCTATAGTGCTCGGAGGAGATCATCACTCGCAGCTCTCAAGCATTCCAAGTGTTCCTAGCTCTCAAAAGCTCTCCAAGAGTAGTAGCTTAGAAGTAGTTGCTAGCTAGTGGTGATAAGAGTAGAGCAGAGCTTGCCTCAGAGTCCAGAAGAGTCTTCTAGTCTGGTATGGCTCCTCTTGTAATCTTTCTTTTTGCATTTACTTTATTTAGTATTTTACTATCAAGTACTTTATTCAGTAATATAGCTCTACATTGTTCAAGTCTTGTCTTACTATTGCTATCATTAGTGAGCCTAGGTGCTTGTCCTTTGGCATTTGCATCATTATTATCTTAGTGTTTAGTTCGTTCATCATTAGTACTTGTTCTACCGACTGGTTAGGGTGTTTCGATCTTATTTCACCGGAGCTCGCATCAAAACAGTGAGCTTATAGATTAAGCATGGTGCTTAGCCTATATCTTGCCTGTAGGTATGGCTAGATCCCTAGACAGATTGTGGTAGTGGTAGGTGGTGATAGCCCTGACTTTCCTCTATATTCCACCACGTTGGGTCTAGTTATTAAAACATAGGGCTCGTTGTGCTTTGTGTTCAGTTAAATCCAATGCAAGTATGCCCCTCGTACTAAGGACGATCTCACTATCAATAACTTACTTTTGTTACTTAAGATTGCATACTCTACTTCTTACACTCAGCTACACTATACTTCTAGTTACCTCTGTCTGTGTGATCAAAACCCTTTTTATCTTTTTTTGTCCATCATCCATACCACCCTCATCACCCCCGTGTTGCTAAACCTACCTACCTAGTCTACCTAGCCACATTTCCCAACATGCTGAACTGCCTTACTTTGGGAAAATATAAATTCGACACTTGGTACTCACCAAGCAAAGTGCTACACGATAGTTCTAGTGCACTTGCGGAAGCCCCTTTCCTATATACACACATACAAACCTGTCAACAAGCATTTCTGGCACCGTTGCCGGGGAAGGCAATTGGTGCGTGTCATTAATCTGTCACTAGGTTCCTTCTAGCTAGTTATCCATCTTAGCAACTCTTCTTTACCTTTTTCATTTTCTTTTTAGTTACCTTCTTTTCTTCCTAGCATGATCATCGCCAATAAGACAATTCATGAGTTTTATGCCCCCTCAGCTTGCAAATGTAGCCACTAGTCCTGATGTCATTAATGTGGACACTCACTTTGAGCTTAAGCCCGCATTGATCATGATGGTGCAAGCTTGTCCTTTCTATGGTAAAGCCATGAAGATGCTAATGCTCATGTCCAACATTTCTTGGAGATCTGTAGTACTTTTACCATTAAGAGAGTGACCCAAGAGGCCATACGTCTTTGTATTTTTTCCCTTCTCTTTGCTTGGAAAAGTGAAACAATGGTTCTACTCAAAACGCAATGCTGTAGATACATGGGAGAAGTGTTCCAATGCTTTCCTTGTTAAGTTCTTCCTGATGGGTAAGTCCAATGCTCTTCGCAACAAAATCTTTAGCTTTCAGTAGTAAGCCGATGAGTCAATCCTAAAGCTTGGGAATGTATGCAAGAGTATGTTGCCGCATGCCCACACCATGGTATGGAAGACTGGCTTTTGATCTAGAACTTCTACCATGGCTTAGTTCTATTGGATAGGAGCCATTTAGATGCTGCTGCTGGAGGAGCATTCTTTTCGTTTAATGTCACAGATGCCAAGGCATTGATCGAGAAGATGGTTTTCAACCAAGGATGGAGTGATGAATGACTACAGCCCCGCAAAAGAGGTATGCATTCACTTAAAGAAGCTGACATGCTTGTAGCTAAGGTGGATCTGCTTGCAAACAGACTAGAAAATTGCAAGAAAATAAGTGCCCTAGAAACTGTACAAGCCATGGACACCCACACGACTTGTGAAGTTTGTGGAGAGACATGGACATTCAGGCAACTTCTGCCCCGAGACCCATGAGGACCTCAACTTTGTCAATAATGACAACGGTTTTCGTCCTCAAAATCAAGGATGGAATCAGCGCTCCAACAGCCAAGGTAATAATTACAATAATTATTCACAATGTCTAAGTAACCAAGGTAATAATTATCCTTTCCTTAAAGATCTTGTCTATAGTCAAGGTAGAATGACTGATAGTATAAATAAGAAACTCCATGCTAATGACAAGATGTTGGAAAACATAAATGCTAAATTGGATGATTTCTCTTCCACTATAAAGAATCAACTTAGCTTTAATAAGATGCTAAAAAACCAATTAGCACAACTAGCAGCTGCTATCTTCATCTTTTGAGAAAGGAAGAATTCCTAGCAAGCCTGAAGAATTCATGGAGACTGCCAACCTCGTCACATCAAGGTATGATTTTGGTTTAGATGGTTGGAGTGTTCCTATTAAGAAAGGTGATCCTAGAAGTTCTGTTTTTACTTGCTCTATTAGGTCCACATACTTTTGAAAATGCAATTTGTGATCTTGGATCTAGTGTGAACATAATGTCTAAAGAAACTTATGAAAACTTGTTTTACACAGTCAATCCACCATGTAGAAGTTGTAGCCACTGACCTTTTGGTTAGAAATAGAGGTGCATATGTTCCAGCTGATTTTGTGATATTAGACATGCTAAATGATAGGGATGCACCCCTCATCCTTGGCTGTACCTTTTCTCAATACCGCTAATGCTTGTATATATGTGGCATCTAGGACGCATTCAATTCCACTTAGATGGAAGGAAAGAAACCTTTGCTTTTGCCTCTCGAAAAACCTGTCCTTCATGAGAAACAGGAAAGAAAGAAGCAACCAAAGAAGAGAAGAACCAGAAAGCCAAAGCCAATTGAGAAGGAAGAGCCTAGGCAAGAATAAGCCAAAGCCACTGATGGACATGGCGCAAGAAGAAAGAAGCATCTTCTACATCATCATCGCTTGATCCTGTGAGTACCCTTGAAGAAGACAAGGAGGAAGAATTCTCGTACAAGGAAGAAGAACCCCTGCGCAAGGAAGAACAACCATGAGCCAATACTAGAAGGTACGCTTTTACTGCATTTCCATTGCATTTAGTATAGGTTGCATTTGCATATTTCCCTTCCCGCATTACATGTTAGGTTATTAGTTGCATTACATGCTTACATTTTCAATAGAGGTACTCATGAAGTACTAGCACTTAGAATAAATTCATAGTAATAAAATCCAAAAAAACCCAATCAAATAAATCTCATAATAGTTAGGCTTAGTAATAAATTATCATAGTAGCAATAAATGAAGAAAGATTCAAGGAGAGCCACCTGAGAAGAAGATTCTGACTTCCGCAAAAGGCAAGCTTGCGGTAGAACCTCCCCGATCAGGTATGAAGACATTCACATCTACTCTTTTATCTACATTAATTCTCTATATTGGAAAAATAAAAATAATAAAATATATATAAAAAATGAATGATAATAATATAAATATGATGATAATAATAATAATAAATTATGATATACAGATACAGTAATTATAGCATAATCGAAAACAATAGAATATGTAAGACAACTATGCTATTATAATCAATGTAGAGAAGAATGATTAAAGCTGCCTTAATCACTCTTGCTTTGAAATTGATATTTACACACCTTTTGGAAATAATGAATAATTGCTCTGTGATACTTTGCAAAAGCTTGTATACAACCCTTTACTTCTCAAGTTTTGAGCATGTAAATTAGAGTTCATCTTAATGTGACTGCTTTTGTGGGTTGTGAATGCTAGAACCAAGTATAGGCTTTTTGTGAGATATGTTGTAGCAAAGAATAGAGTAAATCTTTCTCACTTTGTCTGAGGAATGGCTGAGATAACCTAGAGTTTTTTTCTTACAAAAAGATAAAACCCCTTGCTAGAAGTTCCTCGATGGTGAAAATTTCCTACCAGAGCCAAATATATATGCTTTCCCAATATGATTAGCCTACACAAAAAGCTGCTTGTTTGTTTTTAGCTTTGTCAAGCCTTATTGATTTGAGTAGAGAAGCTTGTCATACCCTTTGATCAAGATCACGTACACTCCGTGTAGATAGATATGCTACTTCTACACCAGAAGTATGCAATCATCCATTCCATTTTTACCCTTTACTCCATAAGAGACATACATTTATACCCCCTCTAGCTATCCATCATATTATAGAGGCATGGGCTACCGAAAGAGAGAGAGAGAGAGAGAGAGAGAGAGAGAAGAAGAGCAAAAAGCTCTATAGTTCAAAAAAAGAAGAGAGAGAAAGAATAAGGTAGCCATGCCCTCTCAAAAACAAAGCTAGAGGAAGGGAAGTTCTCAAAGGAGTACCACTTCCACCAAATACCACACACTTGCACATCTTGATCATTTTGTATGACTTGTTGCTCCTTGCGATCCAAGCATTTGACTTAGCAATATATTCAATTCAAGTAAGCCTCGTTTTTTATTCCCTACCTATGAACTCCACATAAGCCTTAGAGTAGGAGAAAAGGCTAAAATCTTTTGGCCTTGGGGAGGATTTAAACACCATTGAGTGATCGAGTGTACCATTTGAGGAACTAGGCAAGTTTTTCTTTCAAAAATCATGAAAACCTCTAGGAAGTCTTAGCTAAACCAAAGTAGGGATGAAACTTTCTATCTGTGCTATGTTGTCCTTGTAACTACTTATGGCAAGGTGAAAGCTATAAGCCCCATATGGCTAAGACTGATGGTGAATTTCTATCACTAACTTGCTCAACTCAAGAGGTAGTATTGGTTTGTATATGAGTTTTTCAGGGCATTACATTGAAGCAATTCTTGATCCAACATACTAAACTTGCATCTTTGCTCAGGACGAGCAAAGGGGTAGCTTGGGGGAGCTTGTTGATGGTCACTAAATACCTAATTTGACCATCAACATTCCACCCAAATCAAGGTAAAACAACATCAAATGTGATATATTATGTTTATAATTCACCTAGTTCCACTTGTACCTGGAAAATTTATTTGTATGCAGGAAAAATTACAAAAATGGACAAATGACGTGCATAGGAGGCAATGGGACGTGGCAAGTGGGCTGTGGGCCCACATGCCACGTTGACCGATGCTGTGATGAGGACATCACTCCTTTGGATGTACCAGCTGATCTTCCAACCGTCATGCAAGGTCCAATGACCCGGGCTCGAATGCGTCAACTCAATTTATAGGTGAGCTCGTTCTTAAGCGATCCTTTTCATACTTTTGAGAATAGACTACTACCTAATGATGTTATCTTGCTTAGGAACATTGGAGAGGGTCAAGAGGGACTAAGAGGACGTGGAGGAGGTGATGATGACCAGCAAGGACGTCCAACACAAGCCAGAGGCCCAGTCCAACACGAATTCGAGTCTGCCTCGGCCTCCAGGACCAGTTTGCCTTAAACTGGTCGCCCAGGACGCATCCGGACTCCGTTTTTGATGATCCATATATGGATGGAAAGCTAATTTGATAAGGAAGCCAATCCAAGTGGTTTCATATCAAAATCTGTTTGGAATCAACAGAAATCGTCGAAACAAGTCAGCATCCAGAATCTACCAGGGTGATACGACACCGTTTTTTGGTCCGTTGGACCATGTATTGAGTTTGGGCCCATTAGGGGCGCGTCCAGGGGTCTTGCATGACCCTAGAGTCTTCATAAACAGCCGCCGCCCCTCCATTAGGGTTTGGGTTTTGCTTAGATTATTCTGTCAAGAACAGTTTCGCTGTTCATCGGTTTATGAGACCCCAACTCGTGAGATTAATCATATATCCACAATTTGGTTGCGATCTTTCTTGTTCTTGCTTGTGTTCTTCATTGCGTAGGCAGGGATTAGCCTTCTTGGCGAGGTCAACCTGGTCCGAGACTCTGTTGATAACCAGAGGAGCTGTGGTGCTAAGATTGCAGGGTTCGATCTTTCGATCTGAAGTCGGATCGGTGTGTCATTCTCCGCCACAACGATAGTTACCATCACCTGACGGAAGATCGGGATCCCCATCTACATTAAGTGGTAATTAGAGCTAAGGTATACCATCAGGTTCACTTTTATTCCCTAGTTTGAGTGTTTCGTATTCGTCCCATAGTCCAGTGCCATACTCGTTTTTCCTATCCTAGAACCTTCCGCGCCATAGCCTTTGCATATTTCAGTTTCAGAGTCCGTCGTGTTGAGTTTGTGTCCTGGTCGAGGTCTTGTTGTTGGTTAGGTCGTGTTAGAGTCTAGTTCGTGTGTTTTCCCCCATCGTTTCCATCAAATCTTGGCTATTGTGACCAATTTTGCACACATTATTCCTGTTTTGTCCTCTAATTCGGAGCCAATTCTTAAAATTGGTCCAGTTTTCGCATACGAACTCCATTTTCGACGTTCCATATATGCAAATCAATCAGAAAAAAAATTCAGATCCGTCCATCCCCCGCGTTGTCGGGGTTCGGAATTTTTAGATTGGCCAAAAAGTGGTCACAGGATCCTCGTTTCGTGGTCACAAGGTTTTTGTCAATTTTCATCCAGTTTTCTAAAAATTCCACAGGCCACGTCTTACACTTGTTTGAGCTCATATTTTCTATGGTTACTGCTTTTGTGCTCCTAAGTAAAGGAAAAATATCAAAAAAAAAACGGTGTCGCAGCACCCTGGTAGATTCTGGACACTGACTTGTTTCAACGATTCCCATTTATTCCGAATAGCTTTTGACGTGAAACCACTTGGATTGGCTTCCTTATCAAATTAGCTTTCCATCCATATATGGATCATCAAAAATGGAGTCCAGATGCATCCTGGACGACCAATTTAAGGTAGACTGGTCCTGGAGGCCGAGGCAGACTCGAATTCGTGTTGGACTGGGCCTCTGGCTTGTGTTGGACGTCCTTGCTGGTCATCATCACCTCCTCCATGTCCTCTTAGTCCCTCTTGACCCTCTCCAATGTTCCTAAGCAAGATAACATCATTAGGTAGTAGTCTATTCTCAAAAGTATGAAAAGGGTCGCTTAAGAACGAGCTCACCTATAAATTGAGTTGACGCATTCGAGCCCGGGTCATTGGCCTTGCATGACGGTTGGAGGATCAGCTGGTACATCCAAAAGAGTGATGTCCTCATCACGCTGCCTGGCATCACCCGATGGCCCCACCCCCTTGCCACGTTACTGATCCACGTGAAGGCCTCCACACTGCTTCTCCACCCTTGATCCAAGTCGATTTGATCCAAAGGACGACGTTGAGCTGCCTTGGATCCACGGGCCTACTATCATACACTTGGAGGGGGCCAAACCGACCTCCAAACCGCCTCACCAGCTGGGAAACTAACTTACCTACCATGCATCTGCCATCCAGAGGCCATCCATCGCCGTTGGATGGTGAGGCGGTGAATGGACGGTCGGCCGACTGTGGCCAAAGTCGGCCAACACCCCACCGTCTCTCCACCACCTCATCTTCACCTACAAGTACCCCCATGCCCTCTACATACTATAAAAAGGGCTGTGGTGCTCGGTGGAGATCATCACTTAGCAGCTCTCAAGCAATCCAAGTGTTCCAAGCTCTTAGAAGCCCTCCAAGAGTAGTAGCTTAGAAGTAGTAGCTAGCTAGTAGTGATAAGAGTAGCGTGGAGCTTGCCTTGGAGTCCAGAAGAGTCTTCTGGTCTGGTATAGCTCCTCTTGTAATCTTTCTTTTAGAATTTACTTTATTTAGTACCTTACTTTGTCAAGTACTTTATTCAGTGATATAGCTCTGCATTGTTCAAGTCCTGTCTTACTATTGTCTATCATTAGTGAGCCTAGGTGCTTGTCCTTTGGCATTTGCATCATTATTATCTTAGTGTTTACTTTGTTCATCATTAGTACTTATTCTACCAGTCTGGTTAGGGTGTTTTGATCTTATTTCACTAGAGCTTGGATCGAAACAGCGAGTTTATTGATTAAGCGCGGTGCTTAGGCTATATCTTGCCTATACGTACGGCTAGATCCACGGATAGATTGTGGTAGTGGCAGGTGGTGATAGCCCTAACTTTCCTCTGTATTCCTGCCACATTGGGTCTAGTTATTAAAACATAGGGCTCCTCGTGCTTCGTGTTCGATTAAATCCAACGCAAGTACAGCCCCTCGTACTAAAGACGATCTCACTATCATTAAGTTACTATTGTTGCTTAAGATTACATCCTCTACTTCTTACACTCAGCTACACTACACTTCTAGTTACCATTGTCTATGTGATCAAAACCCTTTTTTATCTTTTTCCATCCATCATCCATACTACCCTCATCACCCTCGTGTTGCTAAAGCTACCTACCTAGTCTACCTAGCCACATTTCCCAACACACCGAACCGCCTTCGTTTGGGAAAATATAAATTCAACACTTGGTACTCACCAAGCAAAGTGCTACATGATAGTTCTATGCGCTTGTAGAATCCCCTTTCCTATGTACACACATACGAACCAGTCAACATTGAGTCCTTTGTAGTCCACTCCCTGAATGTAGGCCAAGTAGGACCTAGTTGCAAAGGAAGTCAGGCACCGTTCTTGATCTTCCTTAGTAATGTCCCTTATGTATAGATATGAAGTTAATCCTTAGCCATGATTATTAAATGTAATTGCACTAATCAATGTATGCTTTGACTTGTAATTAAGAATAACTTAGGAATTAGTTTCTCTATTGTATCTACTTAGTCTTGCTATTGCTATCATAAGGAGTACTCTGAGTGATCAATTATCATATATATCTCATTTTACCTCTTGATTTACCCTTGCTTAGAGTAGATAGTTGGTCCATCATAAGTATAAGTTGTCAATATATTTCCTTTGCTAGTCCTTCCCTGAGGTAAAAATATAAATAACGATACCTAGAATACTCCTAGGTGAAGTGCTACAATGATATATTATATGTGCGCTTGCAAAATTCTATATATATATATATATATATATATATTCTAAGTCACAATTAAATACCAAGTATACTTCTTAGTGTCATTACTAGTAGTGATGCTAGGAAGTACCAACACTAGGGCCTAAGCCCATGGAGTGGTGTTGCTCTTGCTCTTCTTTGGTGCTCTTCCCCTCTTGTGTGTTGTTCTCTTGGGGGGTCCCTCCTCCTTTCATAGGTGATGGTTGATCAGTTCTGAAGGGAATATCCTAGGAACCCACCGCGCACCATCCTATAGAGCCTTTAATGCACCGCCTCACAAAATTTGGGCCTCTGGCACGCTAGTAGGGGCGCGGCCGCACCCTGGAGGAGCCGTCCTGGCCCAAGTTTCATCTGGTGGGCCTCTGGGGATGTGTGGACCACACCAGTAGAGTTTTACGCCAATTGGAGAAAGTTTGATTTAGGTTTGGGCCCTTTTTCTGCACATGACTGAGCCCTAATTTGCCTGGTAGTGGCCTTCTCCCACTTGGGCTTGAGTAGAGTTATATTTATCATTTGTTCTTTAGCCTTTTATGTGTATTTCTACAAATGTGCTCCTACAAAATGGTAAATCACCAAAACTCATGGAATTCGTTAGTTATAATCCCTATCACTAAGTTTGGTGTTCATTTGAGTGATTTTTATGCGAGTGTCGGCGGTAATTTTTAGGAATTAAGGACCACCAACACACCACGGCCTGATTAGTGTAAATCCTTGTGTCTTGTGTGCTACCATCTGATTCCATCTACGCGATCACTGTTGCTAGGCATTGTCGAAGCCAATTCATCCGCCAAGGTGTCATTTAGATCTAAATCGGGCCTAACTCACTCTATATGCTGACGTTGATTGTACATTAATGTCGACCGACATGTGGGGACCACATGTCAAGTCCACATGTTCCTTGTCTCTTGCATGTGAAACCTATGTGTACCCTGTGTGATGTAGTCGCCATTGTTGGCTAGGTGTACGCATGCACCATTACCTCCATTTCTAGCCTTGGCCTCGTGCACCGCCTTCATTGGCCTAGAGGGCTGCACCGCTGCCATCCATAACCATGCGGTCGAAGAAGCCGGCAACAAGGTGGACATATCCTCAGAGCCCAAGAGCAGGGTGCAAAACTCCTCGATGAAGAGAAGGAAGGCATAAGGAAGTGGTACATCAAGCAAAGGAGAGGACATCCGTGGGTTCATCGGCCGAGAGGACAAGGAGGTCGGTGAGGACAAGTAGCAAGGCTGTGGCCATTGTAGCAGTGGAGCTCACAACAGCCTCCACGGCCAGGACCTCATTTGAACCCCAATGGGTGAGGCTCCCCGGTGACCCCTCGACCATAGCTCGTTGTACTACTTTGTGGCTGCCAACATGGAGATTAGCGGGAATGGGGATAGGTTGGTAGAAGGGCATGTCCCCTAGGCACACTCGCTGCCATCGATTGGTGCGTGCGTGCGTAGTGGCACCAGGGAGGGCTTGAGGAGCCATTGCGCCGAATGGCTGCCATGGACGTGGAAGGAAAGGGAGAGAGAAAAGTGAAGAAGAAAAAGCACAACGCTAGATGGGCATTCGATGCCACACTATATAGAGTGAGTTAACCCCAGTTTGGACCTAGATAAGACTCGAAACTAAGTTTAAGGATAAAAAATAGTATTTTAAAAGTATAGGGATCATATGGCACCTCACTACCGGATAGAGCATCTTTGCCGAGGGCCCAGGGCACTCGGCAAAGGCCTAAAAGCCCTCGGCAAAGGCTTTGCCGAGTGCCACCCTCGGCAAAGAGCCCTCGGAAAAAAATTTAACGGCAAAGAGGCTCTTTGCCGAGGGCCAGTTGTCGGGCACTTGGCAAAGCATTTTCCGAGGGCCAATGGCGGCGCTCGGCAAAGAAAAGCAGCCATCAACGGCGCTGCTCCGTTGACGGCATCTTTGTCTGAGTGCCAACTAGTTTGGGCACTCGGACAAAGACATTTTTTATTTTTTTTCAAAAACTCTTTGCCGAGTGCCACGGCGGCAAGGCACTCGGCAAAGACATTTTTTATTTTTTTTAAAAAACTCTTTGCCGAGTGCCTCCCCAGCTTGGCACTCGGCAAATATTTTTTTCCTTTTTTAAAAAAAAAATCTTTGCCGAGTGCAATGTCCTGGCACTCGGCAAAGTTTCCCAGCTTTGTCGAGTGTCATGACCATTGCACTCGGCAAATCAACCGAAACTGCAATTTTTTTTTGTTTTTTGCATTCCACTGACACAAACAGTTCAAATATATATCACATGTCACATATATATCACAATAATCACATATATATCACAACAAAACCATTTTCACACATTATATCACAACCACAACTCAAATAACAACATATCGCAACCACAAGTCAAATATCACAACCACAAGTCATAAATTCACAAACACAATCCATCAAGTCAAAGCACAAGTCACAACCACAAGTGAAGCTCAAGTCCAAGCACATGATGAAGCACAACTCCTCAAAAAAGCGGCCTATGACATGATGGTTCATTCGGTGACGCATTAGCGGGGTTATTCGAACCCGCCAACGGAAGCTGCAAAAAGGATAAGAGGTTGCATGTGTGAGATTCATCTAGTAAGTTTCTATGTGAAGCATTGGTGTATGTCATAGCTAGTGCAAGCATGTAGTAAGTTTCTATGTCAAGCATCTAGTAAGTTTCTATGTCAAGCATCTAGTAAGTTTGTATGTCAACCATGGTTGTATGTCAAGGAAGCATCTAGTAAGAGTGAATTTTCATACTTACAGGAGTGGTTGTAGGAGTAGGCGGTGGAGGTGCTGCCAACGGCAAAGGTACACTCCCTTGCTGGACACTCCGCATGATGGCCTCCATTTCTTGCATCCTCCCTCTCCTAGGCCGTGAACGCTTCCCTCTGGGCCTACAGTTGCGCGCTCTAAGCCTCAACCACAAGCTTCTGGGCCTACAGCTCGGCCTGCAATACAAACTTCAATGTTTCAGTAATGCAAATGTAACTTAGGTGTGCAAAGATGAACGTACGACGAGTAAAACAGGACGTACCTCGAGAGCGTCGACCTGCTGCAGTGACGGACTAGGTCGTGGGCGTATGGGCTAGTTGGAGCTCATGCTCTGTGCTCAGAGCACGTCGAGAGAGGGAACAGTGGTGGAGTCAATGGCGCCGTCTGCAATCCATAGCCGCCCATGCTTCTTGCCTCCTCCTAGCCTCATGATGGTCTCTACATCAATGGGCTCAGTGCGCACATCGTAATCTTCCCCATGGACCTCCCTCACCTTTGAGGTGTACTCTTGCACCTTAGTGTGCACGATCGGGTTAGAGTACACCTCGCGTGGGGCAGACGGGTCAAAGGAGACAGAGGAAGATGCCCTGCCCATGTGGGACATAGCACACATAGAGAACTCCGAGACCTCCACACCCGGGTGTGCAGCCTCCTACGAGTAAGACGGCAAGATGGTGAGAAATAAGGCAGAACTCAGCGTCAAATAAGATAAAAGAAATCACTTACATATGCTTGTTTGTAGGCGGGGAGGCTGTGGCTGCCTTGATGGTGAGTAGCACCTTGCCTCAGTAGATGCTGGTCCCGCTATCTCGCGTGGTTCTCAGCAAAGTCGTTGGACAACCACCTGTCCACGATCATCTCCTAGCACAAGGAGTGGGATCGGCACCACCAGGGAACCACCTACAAGTCATCGATTATTTGATATAGAAAAAGATAAAATTAAACTGACTTAATCTCAAAACGAATCATTATTAATGTTTTTCATCTACCTCAAGGTACTGGGCCCGGGACAGCTCCACCTATCTTGCATTAGGCTTGCTGATGGACTGCTTCAACACCACGGCGTAGTAGTCTCTGTGGGCCTGCACATGCGCCTCGTGGTGCATGTCGGTGATGTACTTCCTATAGGCGGCGGCAGCCGCCTGATCCACCCGGGCCTCAAGTCCTTCTTCCGGCTTGAAATACATTTGCATACAAAACCGATGTATCCATTCATTATTTCAATAAAAGACTTGCCCAATGAAAATGTTGTGCGAGAGAGACTTACCCAAAACTCCACCAGTACCCGCTCTTGCTTGTTGCGGTACATGTCATCAGGGGCCAACTGGTACCTGTCCCACATGTAGGCTGGCTCCCGCACGTCCTTGGACACATTCACAAGGCCGGGGTACCATTTCCTACACAAAACACCAAGGATGCTCGCGGGGGAGTGTGCAGAAGTACCCGACAAAACCAACTAGGCCCTACACAAGTGATTAAGAAAATTTATCAGTTCCTCTTTTGATTTCCAACATTACCATATGAAGTAGTTGTGATAACATCTATAGTTACTTATCTCTTCGCCATAGGGCGAATCAGTGCCTGGTTGTGAGGAAGTGGAGGCTGAGGGAGGCTCGCGGGACCTCACTGGTAGACAGTCGAGGTAGTGGAACTGTCGCCCTCGGCGGCCTCGCCCTTGGCGGCCTCGTCCTCGGCTGCCTCGTCCTGGGTCTGTCGGATGTCCTCGTCCTCGACCTCGTCCTCGGGCATGGCCGTCACGTGCTCCTCCTCCATCACCTCGTCTGAAGGTGGCGGGGAAGGAGTTCGCTACCTCCTGCTGACCCTGGTCCTCCTCCTCTGACCTCCTGTGGACTGCTACCCCTAACCCCGACCCCTCGTCTGAAACGGGAGGGCGTGGTCTCCCGTAAAGGGAGGCCAGTCTCACGTCGTGGACGGCTGCTCGCCATCACCTGCAATCACAAAGAATGAACAAGACTTATTAGTATATATATTAGAAATAGATTCAAAATAAATAAAGAAAACACAAACTAAAACAAACGTAGTATTACATGTATTAGGAATAATCTTCATGATTAGGATCATAGGTGTCGTCATCACTATCAAAATTGTCCAAATGGGCAACACTATCTGAAGGTTCTATGTTGTCTTCGTTGTCATTGCCTAGCCTTAATTGGTCAAGCATTTCTATGTCCTTGGCATTTTGCACCACATCTCCATCAACCTCGTCATCCTCCATTTCGTTGTCTACTTCCATTTTGAATCGCTTCGGGTAAGACTATCTCAAACGTGCCTTGGTAGCCCATCTTCTGTAAAGAACTGTCCATCATATGTGTTTGCATTGAAGTTGTAATCGTCATCGTTTGGGGCAGGTAGTTTACCGTGTGGAGATACCTGGTGCACAATAGCCCAACCCTTAAGATCCGCTTTGTCTTGGTTGGCATATCGTGTATAATACACCTGCACGGCTTGTTGAGCCATAATGTAGACATCTTTTCCTAGATAGACGGAATCTTCTCGAATCTCGACTAGCCCAAGATGAGGGGTCCGTCTTGTTTCTCGAGGATTAAACCAGTGGCATTTGAACACGACAGGTTTATGTTTGTGACCATGAAATGAGAGTTCATATATTTCCTCAACTCTACCATGATAGTCGAGGCCATCAGTGCCGGGCGTGCAAACTCCGTTATTTGTGGTTTTCCGTTTGGGCCTGAGTCTGCTCATATCTTGTTGTGTGGAAGCGATATCCGTTCACGTCATAACCGGTAAATGACTGCACCCTAACATCATAGCCGCCTGCAACCTGTCTCAACTCCTCACTCATGGACGAGTCAGTCTGGGCCTGCAAGCTCAAGCATGATAGGTCGTTATATTAATCGAACGAACGAGAAACTTGGAATATGGAATGTGGGAGCTAAATTAGACATTACCTTTTGTTTGAACTAAGAAATGAAATCAGGCCTCCCCACACCCGCACCCCGAGAAAGAAGGGTGTCATGTTCCTGTGAGGTAGGATCCCTTGATTGATGCCAGGACTCACGAACAAATTCCCTATCCGAATGAGAATCAGTGGGGTTGCATGAAGAATATTCAGGGCGTATTGAAACAAGTTCGTTGAGAACTTACTCAATGAACGGCTGCACCTCGGGAAGGTTGGTCAACACATATAGCATGACACTTCGCCACTCTTCATTTCCCAATATCTTATTGGTCGATCCACTTGCACTGCCGAGTTGGCCTTGGAACAGGCTGTGGGTCCATTCATTTTTGCCAATATTGTAACGAGGGAGTGGATTATGATTGCTAGGAAGTTTCGGCTTGTAGTATAGTGTTGTGAAGTTTGCCACCTCCTCCCTTAGACTTGCCTCTGCAATGGAAGCCTCAATTCTGGCTTTATTTGTACATTTCTTGCGAAGAGTCTTTAGACATCTCTCGATTGGATAGCACCACCGGGCTTGCACGGGCCCCCCCAAACGTGCCTCGGACGGGAGGTGCACAATCAGATGCTGCATGGGCAAGAAGAAGCCGGGTGGAAAGATCTTCTCTAGCTTATAGAGCAACACAGGTGCCGCTTTTTCCAAGTCCTGAGCGACGGTCCGAGATATCTCCTTGGCACAAAGCTGATGGAAGAAAAAGCTCAACTCTGCCAGCACTTGCCAGACATGGTCAGGGACATAGCCTCGGACCATCGCCGGAAGAAGCCGCTCAATCCATATGTGGTAGTCATGACTCTTCATCACTGTTCACTCGTAAAGTGCCTAAGTTCACTCCCCTGCTCAGATTCGCTGCATATCCATCTGGGAACATTAATGTCTTGATCCATTTTAGTACTTCTCTCCTTTGATCAGGTTCTAAGACGAAATCGACCTTAGGTCTTTTCCATTGTTTTCCAAGACGAAATCCATGTGGAGATGTTTGGCTTTTAGGCATCCGACGTCACAACTTGCTTCAAACTTTCTCAATTTTTTACCACGGCCTCCACATGCGATAACAAGACACCTCGACAAGTTTCGTGATTTTCGGACTTCGTTTGGATTTTATATAATTTAAATACACTTTTACCACAAGTACATCGCCATGTTACGACAACAAGATGCTCGTAATTTCATGCGAGTTCCTGGATACTGGCCTCAACATACTGCCAAACATCATGAATACCATTTTTTGAATGACCAAATTCCATTATTTCATGTACATGCAGGTTCAAATTTGAAATAGTCGAAAAAATTCAACGAAACAAAAATAATTAAGGAAATATAGTAAAAAAACTCAAAATTGTCCCAAATTTTGAAATGGAGTTTCAATTACTGTAGCAAGGCCCAGGAAAAAATGGGGAGAAAAAAAATAAATTTTTTTTAATTTGCCGAGTGCCAACCTTGACACTCGGCAAAGACTGTCTTTGCCATGCGCCAGGTGACAGGGCGCTCGGCAAAGGATTTTTAAAAAAAATTGCAAAAACGGTTAAAAAGTCTTTGCCGAGGGCCTAACGGTGATGCCCTCGGCAAAGATTGACGGTAGAAGACGGACATCGTGTCAGGCGGTGTTGCCGAGGGCCGGCCCTTTGCCGAGGGTTTAGCCCTCGGCAAATAATTATTGTTGCCGTGTGCTTGTCTTTGCCGAGGGTCTGGCCCTCAGCAAAGAGTCTTTGCCGAGGGCTGTTCTTTGCCGAGGGTCAGGCCCTCGGCAAAGACTCTTTGCTGAGTGCCCGATTATTTGTCATCGGCAAAGGGACAGACCCTCGACAAAGATGTTATGTCCGGTAGTGCCTTATGCCAAGTTCAAGGACTGGCTGTGATTTTTCCTCTTTATGATCCTTATACAACCAGTGGCGGGCTGCATGCCTAGCGTGTACAGTACATATTTATATATCTATATTTGTACTAATAATATAAAAAAAACGTACATGAGAACGAACGTTCTGCGACTAATTAGCACTAGGAAAGACCCAAAGGCCTTTCCAGGCTTGTTCCAGCCCACGCGGGCCACGTCTATGGGCACATGACACGCCCGGCCCTCAGCAACCGGTCGAGAAGCCTGACGCTTGGCTTCCAAATTCCAATCCATCACGTGTCCATTCATCAGATGGAGATTTGGAGCAATGCAGCCATGGAGTCTCGCCACCGCCGTGCGCTGTATCGACTCTCTCAGATCGACTAATCTTCACAGGCATCGAGTTGCAAGTACATGACGTCATGACTAACTGTGATGGAGATCGTCGGATCGAGATTCGCCTAAGCAGCTCCGCTGTGATATGATGGCTGCGCCTGCACGACTAAAGTATAGAGCTCGACTGCTGGCCATCTAGCTTTGCTTTTCCCTTTTCTTTTTTATATAGAAAAATCATGTCTATTTGCATTGCTAACATCATCAAGTCATTCCTCACACAGCGAGATCGGTGTTTCACCCAACATTGGAGACAATCAAGATTAATCAACAATTCACTATATATTATGTGATGCTTTATGTAATCACATGTGAGAACTAAGGTTTAATCCTGCAAGTACAGTTTGTTTAATTGTTTGGCATTGTGTTTTTTAATAATTGTGTAGTTCTGAAGAGAAGTAGAGATATTGCATCTCTTTTTTTCAGAAGCATGCAACAAAGAAGGCGGTAGCTATTGCTACTACTGCTAATCCTTACAAAGTTTCAGACAAAAAAGTCAGTTAGTATTGTAAGTCTCCTAGTCTCTTTATACCTATACTTTAAACTGTAAGTACGCGTTTGAACTATTTATATTGTAATTTGTGAATGTTTTCAATTTAATCTTTAAATTTAGGAGTTATCGTGTTATTTGGTGTATATATACGGAATTACGTTGCAAATTTAAAGATTGTTACCGAATTACCAGATGGTTTTTACCGAATTGTATGCGAAAACTTTTTGATGGCATACCCTAAGATAAAATCCTACATCCGCCACTACTTACAACGGATGAAAAAAACATCTATCAATGTTGTATTTATATTCATACAAAGTTAATAGAAAAAAATCATATTATTACCAATATTAACTTATATTATAAATTATAAAGATAATGGTCATCATAAAATAAATTATTCCTATTCAATTTTATAGAATAGGTAAAAATTAAATACATATGTAACATTCCCATTAACAGACCCGTTCGCTCATGATTGCTGCAGCAGCCAACAACCACTCGCAACACAACTGTAGCCCCTATAAAAGTCAAACCGTGCAGCTGCTGTGGTTGTGTGCAGCAAGCTAAGCAAACATGTTGAACCATTGATAGTTTTTCTCCTGTTACAATGCACGGGTACGTTTGCTAAGGATTAATTAAAAACTGAACTTTATATTTCTGAATCACATCTTAATTTGAAAAAGTATTAGTTTCGATTGCCGATTGGACACTTCAGATCAAGGGGATCCTATACCTCTCTCCATCCATTTATACACCACTTCAGATTACATTACACAATGTCAATCATTCTGCATACTTTGTTATCTCGACACGTTAATAATAGAATATACCTCTAACACCAGCACGTATCATCCGGCACGGAAGCTAGTGTTGGTGCCCCTGTTGCTTGGGCCCGGCGTATCGACGTCCACCGCTATGTCGGCCACCTCCTCAACGAGTTCGTAGTGCTTCGCCGTCGGATCGTATTGTTTCATGACCATCACAGATGCTACCGTCGAGAATTCAGGAAGCGCCAGGTAAGTACCGACTGGCCCGAGCTCCGGGCAGTCCGAGCTCCAGTCAGCCAGCGGCATGCAGGGCGTGCCCTGCCCGACAAGGAACAGGTTGCACCGCCCTGTTGCCTTGATCACTTCCACGACCTCCTCTTTCCCTCCCACTGGCTTATCTTCATAACGGACAGAATCGTTCCCGTTGGCCACCTTGGTGCGGAACTCTTCAAGGAACGCGTCGTCAGTGGAGCGGTCACTGACGGTGGCACCGCCGGACTGTATCAAGAAGCGTAGTACATGGAGCCCGATGCCTGGGTGCTCGACCATGCGCATGCCATAGGCCAGGGCCTCGCGGTCGTCGCGGCCTCCGAAGAAGATGACAACGATGGTGTAGGACACATCGCTGGCAGCCACCTGAGCGGCACCTCCTAGCCCGCGGTCGACGAGGATGCCTACTGAGCAGGGCGCGTGGTGGAGCACACGCTGGTTGATGTGCTGGTACTGGTTGCCAAGCGACTCCATGTGGCCGTCCATCTGGTGGAGCTTGTGGAAGGGGAGCACGATGAGCGCGGCTCGCTTCTGGTGCGCGCTGGTGACGACGTCCTCGTGGATCGTTTGCAGGTCGGATATGGCCGTCATGGCCCGGATAGACACGCGGCTCAGCTGCTGGTACGTCTCGAAGGCGACAACGAGCTGGTCGCCGTTGCCGTTGCGTCGCTTGTTCCAGAATGGCATGCCGTTGCGCCGCGCTTTGTGGACCATGGAGATGGCGGACGATCTCTCAGAGAGCTCGACGAGGTGCATGGCGTAGACGGTTATGCCACGCTTCCGTGTGCCGCGCGAGGACTCCATCAGGTTGATGATGGTGGGGATGTTGCGCGTGCTGTGGAAGCAAGCCATCATGCGGAACTCATCGTGTGGGTTCAAGCGCTGGACGGCGCGGTTCTTGTACGGCGCCCCCCGCCGTGCTGGCTTGTAGATTGCCATGACCACCGGCGTCGTGATGAAGGTTGTTATGAGCGCCATTAGCACGAGGATGGCGAAAGTCTCGTCGTTAAGGACATGCCGGTCCTTGCCGATGTTGAGGATGATGAGCTCCACGAGCCCCTTGGTATTCATGAGGAACCCGAGCGTGAGCGCCTCACGGAACGGCACCCGCGCGATGAGCGATGCGATAACCGTGCCGCCGATCTTTCCTATGCACGCGGTGGCAACGACGAGGACGAGGAGAGCCCACGAGTCACCACCCTTGATGGTCATTACGTTTGTCTTGAGGCCGCTGGACACGAAGTAGAGCGGCAGGAACAGGCTAGATATGAGGTCCTCCACCTTCTCCAGGAGAACCCCGGCGAAGGGCCCATCCTTAGGAACGACGATGCCGACAATGAACGCGCCAAAGAGCGCGTGGATGCCAATGGTGTCCGTGGCGAACCCGGCGGCAAGCACGATGGCCAGAGTCCCGCATATGTAAAGCTCCTTCACTGGCTCACCTTCAGGGGATCGCCGTGCCATCCAGGTGAGGACAGGGCGGAGCAACAAGAACGCCGCAAGGACAAAGCCAGCTCCCGCTAGCAGCACCCACAACGAGACAAGAGGGGAGCCGCTGCCTGACAAAGCAATGGCGAGGGCTAGAAATATCCACGCAACGACGTCGTTGATAGCGGCAGCTGACATGACCATGCGCCCGAGGTCGGTGGTGAGCAGTTTGAGCTCGGCGAGAATGCGTGCCAGCACCGGGAATGCCGTGATGGAGAGCGCGACACCAATGAAGACGAGGAACGGCCCCGTGGGCACACCGCGGGCGACGGTGTGCTGGAGGACAAAGGAGGTGCCGATGCCCATGATGAAAGGAAGGGAAATCCCGGCGACAGCGATGACGAGGGCCGCGCTCCCAGTGCGGCGTATGGCGCGGAGGTCCAGTTCAAGGCCGACCAGGAAGAGGAAGTAGAGGAGGCCGATGTTGGCGAGGGTATCAAGAACCGTTAGGCTCTGCTTTGGGAACACGGTGTTGAGGAATGCGGTGCTGTGGCCCAACGCCGACGGGCCAAGAAGAATCCCGCCCTGATTAATTATTGTAGAATATTAATAGTTAATTATATATCCGGATTTTTGAAATCGAACAAGCCAAGCAATAATAACATTATTGGACGCATCAAACAAACAACTGTACGTGGGTAGCAACAAGCACTCACGATGATCTCCGCGATGACGCGCGGCTGCCGCAGTGGGCGGAGGATGAAGGCGAGCACGCGGGTGAGCACGACGACAATGCAAATTTGCAGGATGGCGAGCGGAAGTGCCGAGTGTAGCGGGTTCTCTCCCTGGAACACGCCGTCCGACGTTGCCTTCATTGGCTTCAACGCCTCTGCCGCCGCATTGTCCATTGTCGTCCTACGTGCGCGTCGCCCACCACGATCCCTCCCTCCCTCCCTCCCTCTCCTTTCCCTCCCCACCCGTCGTGCAACCTATGACCAAGGGGGAAGGAGCGATGGATAGGAGGCCAAAGAGGGGTGGTAGACTGGTGGCGCTCCGCATGCATGTACCTATTTGTTGCAAGCTAGCTTAGTATTTTTAGGCATTGATGTAAATGATACTAATAACTAGGGGATGAAAGGGTTTGTAAACATTAAAAGACGTTCAGACTAAAATTAAACCTGTTCAAACTTATAAATGTTGACATATAAACACGTACAGGTAGATCTATATATCTTGAATGATACGAAATGAGTTACTAATAGACCTATATATCATGAGTAACAATAGTGGTGACACTACATATTCCATCTTCTAGCACTAGGCTCTTTCATTGTCACAAATAAAGATAGTGTTGAATTTGTACCATCCAACTTTTTAGCACCAGCGAGGCTGTCATTAATATGCACATTAACATTCATCCTCAATCGATCTTGACTAGCAGAACCTAAGTTGAGATGGGTCTTAAGTCGTTCAAGCATCTGCTTTGTTGAAGGCATCCCACTAGCACAGAATCGGTTTTTCCTAATGCATGCGATTTCCTTCACATGCAGTTCATAAAGAGAAGACGCTCAGGCCCGTCCTGGGGGGGGGGGGGGAGTGCGACGGCCAGGGGCCCATGATGCCAGAGTACCCTTGAGTATATGAGTATATGTATGTACAGTATTTGTATTTGGACTTAGCACAATTGGTCTAGGTATTCATCGATCAACCCAGACATCTAGGTTTTACTCCACGACCCTTTGTCCCCGGTGCCTGCGGCACTTCATATTCAGAAGTTCGCATGATTTGTTGTGGCCGTTGTCATCGACTCTCGACATCTCTTCTTTTTCTCCATCGACAGCTACCGCTGTGGCACTGCGGAAAGTCAAAAAGGAATAGCCAAACAGAATGGAGGAGACGGTAGGCGTGTCTTGATCAGGAATCAAGAGAGCAGCGATTAGGCTTGTAGGTATCATAGAAGCGCCCAATTTGTAAGAGTACAAGTGAAATGGCAGCTGCCGAGACAGTCGCTCTCACATACTTGAGCACATATAAACCCAGGTAGTCTGTCGAGTATCATGAAGGATCTCGAATTAAGCCACATTCAAACCAAGATCGTACATAATTCAGCATCCACAAATCATATATTACATAAAGTTCATAAGAAGTTCGACATACATCGGAGTTCAAATATAAGTTACAACACCAGGTTCGAATTCAGTAGTGAAAGAAACATAGTTTGGAAACACATACACCACTTAGTTCAAGTACATGCCAGTTTCATAGATCATGTCCAACAAAAGCAATATAGATAAGCTAAGGTAGGGGAGCCATGCCCACGGCTTACTCCTCATCCACAGCTGGAGAGAAACAGTTCTTGCAATAATAGCCGTGATATACCACACCATCTCTATGACAGAACCGCTCAATTTATACCAGATCAAGTATGGTTACCCCCGCTAAGTATGTTCGCATGCAGACAATTTCACTTATATAAATCCGGTAGTCCGCCGAGTGTCACGAAGGACCTCGGTAAATCCATATCACAACCAAGACCGTAATAGATTAAGCAAATACATGTCACATACACGTAGTTTGCAGCGAAAATAATATTATAATTGAGTTCACAAATAAATAATATATACTGAGTTCAAATCTAATTAGAAGAAACAACATAGCTTTGAAATGATTATAATAACATAAGCTGAAATACACTGCTAGCTTAAATGATATCCTCCAACAGAGTCACCGAGTCCACCGACACTTAGTCACCACCTCTAGCAGGCTAGAACTTCACCTGCAATATGGTGGGATAAAACCTTAAGTACAAGAATGTAATCAGCTAAACTTACCCGACAGGAGAGAAATAAAAAGACTCTCAAGGATATGCATGGCTTATTTGGTGGAGCTGATAGGATAGCATAACTTTACAAAAGGGCATTACTATCATAAGTCCTTACTTTCAATATTTTATTCAATATTTTAGCAACAAGTTTAGTGAAGCTATTTAAGGCTAAGTTTGCACCTGTGCTATAGCAATCACTTGATTAATAAGTATCAAAGTAGTAATAACCATATCTAGTTTCTCATATAATCAGCATAACCATCATGTTCCATCAAATGTTACGATGAATGCTGGACAGTGAGCAAGTTTCTTACTATCTGGGAGAGATGGTGATTTGAATCGACTGCAACCAACTGGGCAGAAATCCACAACATAAACCCAGGCATACTAGCGCAACAGTAGCCTTAGGTCACCTTTGGTACAATTCGAGAACACGCCGTGGGTTTGAGCTGAGCCGCACACTCAGGGACCACCGGAAGCCAGGATGTTCAGACAACGGTTTGCCCAAGGTCCATTCATGTCCCCGCACATACATCCTCCCCTCCGGTGTGGGCGCCATACATCTCAAATTTTCAGCCTGAATTGAGCTACTCAGCTTCACGGTAGAAATGACTTATCTGGCCAGCTAAGTGAAAGGCGGTGTTCAATCTCGACCAAGGTCCAATAGCGGTACGGTCCTTAACTAACACAGATGGGATAAAACATGCACACAAGACCTTGATGTCCTATTGCCTCTCAATCACTAGATCCCGCCTAGTATCCATCCTCACATGATTATTTTCCACAATAGCAAATATAGCCAACCATGTCATGGCAGCCACCTATGTTGCAGGAGATAGTAATCACCTGACTTCTACCTGTATAAGCATGCCTAAGCATAGAACAACCTACTCATACTAGTAACGGTATAGGTATTTATATATCTGGTGGACAAGGTAGGTAATGCAACAATGGTTTTATCCAACTCCTATCAACCTAATGCACAATACAAGATTATACTCAAGTGCATTTTAAAAGAGAAGGAAGGAGGCTTATAATGCTTCGGGGCTTATTTGGGATCCGACACAAAGTCAGTTCAGTTAGCTTGCACCGTCTTGGGGAACATCTCCACTCCAAGCATGCACTCCATGGGTCCTTCCGTCTTCGGGATATGTACACCAACACCATCTTGGGGTCCCGCTCCAACATCACATGTGTTAGCATTTCTTAACGTCGTTACTAAGATTTGTGTTTCCTAGCAATGCCGCCAAAAAATACCTTGACGATAGTTCTTAACGATTACAAAAAGAATCCACAAGCACACAGAGTTATCGTTGTAGCATTTCACCTAGAAGTATTTCAGGGTATCGTTAATTTATATTTTCCCAAAGGAAGGCATAGTGTAAAAGATTCTAGCGGGGCACATGGACAACATAACGTGACTGTATACTAGACCAATACTCAATATAGGGGTAAGCCATGATGATTTCAAGATAGTGTGACACACATACTTGGGCCAACCTCAAGGATAAATGAGAAAGAAAGAATAAAAGAATGTTTCCTAACTAGAGCAGGCTTATCCTAATATAGTCCTGCAAAGAATAGTGAGTGATCATATAAATACATGGTTAGACCTAGACCTAAGTATAAGATGGATGGTGAGACCTGCACTGGTCTACCAGCAAGCCAGGGAGGCATTTATGAACTCCTATATGAATACCCGAACTGTGGGGGATTACAAGGGACGGACATGACTATCACCACCTGTCGCCTACCCCTCAACCTGTAACACCCGTGTTTTGCATTATGTTAAAAACCACTAAAAGTTTGAACTTTTTTTACTTTATAACAAATTACAACCTTGACTATTTATTATCTACACAACCGATTTGAAGATATATTTCTAAAAACCCTTGCATCAAAACTCCACCATATGCATTTCTATGCCACGTAGGATTTAGTTGTAGTGTTGACGTTCGTTAACATCAATCATAAACTGTCAACATATCCAGCATATGTACTTAATTTCATCACCAAACATAGGAATAGGGGTTTAAACTAATGAATTCCATGAGCTTTGGTGAATATGTGAATGCAGGAGGATCATCGTCATATCTCCAAACAAGCAAACCGACATTAGAAAGAGATTCAGCTCGAGAAACCTGCGGAAAACAACTCAAGATGGAGTCTAGAAGCTTCCATCGGAGGGTGGGGCCCACCTATCACAAAGATAGGCCGGTCAGTCCCCACCTATAGGCCGGCTGGCCTATGGGTCCCACCGATCAGCGTCTCCTTTCTACGTTAGTTTCCCACCACATTTGAGAGTCCATCTCTACCGTTGATCAAGGTCGGTTCATCCAATGGTGATTGAGGGAGTTGACGCGGATCAATGACGTGGTGATTCCTTGCCTCGTACTCCACCTTGGCCTATATATAGCAGCCCCTACCCCACTCCCTGGGACATCTTAGAAACCCTAATTCATATTTCTCATTCAGATCAACACACACTAGGAGGATTAGGTCTAGAACTATCCAATGTAGTAGATTAGTAGCTTGGGAGTGAGGGTCGAGTTGGGCTCATGCTCAAGTTCCTGGATCTAGTTTTGGAGGCTCAGGCAAAGCCCTATATCATCACTTCTACATCTTGTAAGACTTATTACCAATTTATCATATTCCTATCTACATGGCTATGCTTAATTTGAATATATATCTTGCTTAGTTAAAGTTTATCAATACTTTTGTGTGCGGGTTCATAGAGCACTTAGCATGCTAGTTTATCGGTTAGGATAAGCAGCTAAGCATCAGTGTAAGCATGGTGCTTATACGATGCTCTACCTATGAGTACACCCTATTCCCTGGTTGTGTGGTAGCAGCGGGAGGTGATAGCCCCGTATATCCTTTGTAGTCCACACCGAATTGAGTAGGTTCTTAAATTGTAGGACCGTAGTCGCGTTAGTAGAGTTATCTTTTACGGATGCTCTAGTGTCTAAGCGGTGTCCCAAAGTGCACAAGAGTAGAGTTAGTCTTAGCTATAGTTGGGTGTATATATACTTTGACCATGTAATAAGAATGTCATAGGAACCAACCTCACCCGTTACTCTCCCGAGTTGACTAGTTTACATTATCTTAGTGATCTATCCCCTAAGTGTCTTTATGCTTTATTCCTATATTACATTCACCCGTGCTTTAGCTCTGCTGGTATGTTGATTGGTAGATGTTCTTCTATTACTCAGTAAGTCTTTACTCCAATGTATCCCTATGGTAAAATAAAAATAACGATACCTGGAATACTCCCGGTAAAATGCTACAATGGTATTCTGTGCGCTTGCGGAATCCTTCATATTCTATTTGCGTTTATAAATACCAACAAGCATTTTTGGCGTCGTTACCAGGGAAACAATTAGCGTAAAGATTTAGATCATTAATATACCACTAGCTTTAGTAGGATTACCCCTATTATGTTGAATTATGGAATAAGACAGGACAGTAGACCCTGTTTCGACCTTCCGCAAGCTTCCACAAGAAAAGAAGAAACCTAGGGTGCCTAAAACATTCATGATCCACCAATACCGGAACCCTGCCATCTCACAGGTATATATATATATATATATATATATATATATATATATATATATATATATATATATATATATATTCTCTAACCATGTGTAGATTAGAGAAAAAGGTCTACGTCACAAGAATTCAAATCACATCTCAAGTGATGAATACAGACGCTGCACTACTCACAAGTTTCATCATGTGAGTCATGGTAAGTATGATCAAGAAAGGTTAGATAGTCATGCTCATGGACTTTAAACTTAATGAGTAGTTATCTTTTTGCATTCCAATGCATGTTTACTTGGAATAATCCATGCATCCATTCTGTTTAGTTCGAAATTTTCTCATATCAAATCCACAGCATGTTTAGTTCCATACATATATCCATCCCACTTTCATCTTTATGAAAAAAAGAAAAAAATATGAGCACATGAAGGCTCATGATTAGTAAAGAAAACAAAAAATTCCTCGCCATGATCATGCTCTTTCATCTCCATTTAAGTACATCTCTATAGTGCTTTCATGCTACCTTTGTCTACCATAGTAAGTTTTGGTTTAGAAGTACCGGTCATACTTCCATTGGCTTTTAAATTAAGTGTGGTGCTTAGGTTGAAATGACTACCTTAATCATAATTAGACATGGAGTCTAGTTTGGTTATTGAACTAAAAGTTGCTTGTGTAGACACCGGATATTTTGTTAGACTAACCCCTGCAGAAAACTCTCAAATCCAATCTGGCTAAGTCAAGAGATGAATTCACATCAAAGATGAATCATGGCATGTGATGAACTTCAATAACTTTGCGCAAAGAAGACCTAGCTCATTCTTCATGGAAGGAAGAACTGTGAGTATCAAAATTCATTCACTTTGTCTTTTGCTGCAAGTTACCTTTGCCTTGAACCATGCTTGAATGCTAGTGAACAAATAAAAACTCTTTATCAAACATGATAAACAATCTATGCTAAAGTAATCATAAAACCATCCTTTCATTAGCATAGATGAGAACCACACAAATTATGGATAACAACCCATATTTCAAATTTGTTGTATTCCCTCGAGTATGTGTCCTTTAACATTTTGTAGGAAAGAAGAAATGCCTATTCATGGTTTGGTATGAATCTATGAACTCAAGCCGAACCACCACTTTATCGATGGAACAAAGATGAAGGAGACAAGTGCCACAAAAGAATCTACAATAAAAGCACTCACTCATAGAAAATGGATGAACAAATCAATAGGCCATAAGTAACGTCGAAGGCAACCAAGCATTGAGCCTTTCTAGGACTCAAGCTAGGAGGCTGATGAGAAGCATGGTGCAACTCACCTCATATTAGCCAATCTCATGCCTGCTTTCATCACCTTCAATCACTACATCTTGGTGTACATTCTCATGCCAATAGACATCAGTAATCAATGGAGGTCTGTCGATAGTATTTCATGAAATTATGGGCACAAGAAGACAACCCTAAGCCATTGGAGATGAAGCTTTCATGCAAATACCAATGAGGTTCCTTCTTTGACCATCAAGACGGCCGGCGTATCGTTAACAAACAAATAAGAACAACTCTCTACCACACCGTTAGACAATCAAAGAGGAACTTGAGTTGCATCTCCAATGAACCCCAATTCGTCCACCAAGAATCAACAAAAATCAAGAAAGGTTGATGGAAGAAGAGCATGCAATTGTCCGTATCCTCATCTCTAGGATCGACGCTTAATGTAAGGAAAGGTCCTACTTAACGGACCACGAGCTCTCACCAATAGGTAAATTGGACATACCTCCTTCAGGTAGTTCTATCACTAATCATCTAAGTAAAAAAGGAAGGATAAAAACAAAAGATATGTTCCACCAAACATGATGCAACATTGAATCACATTCATATGAGAGTTCTATCATCCAAACTTGCTTTTGCAGTCTACAAAATTCAAGTCTGGGGAATGGAGTTCTTTAAAATATCTCATAACATGTTTCTAATTTATCTTGGTTATCTCTACCTTTATGCCATGCTTAAATTGATAAATCACAAATAAAAATTTAAATAATCATGCTCCTTTGGTTCACCATACATATTCTTGTTTCTACTTGAAGAAATTTCTTGAGCCTTTCAAGCTTCCTTGTTTCTGTTATAATTATGCTTTGGAATACCATTCGAACATTATTGGATCAAATCATACTTGTATAGAATTCGGTTGTACATATGGACTAACAGGAAAAATATTCAAATTTTGTTGGAGATCATTCGTAGAAACAAATCAAGGTTTGAAGTATTCTTGAAAACAATTTTGCACATCTTTGCCTGAACCTTGTTGAAAATTTGAAATAGTAGTGAATAATAAAGGCATATTATTGAAAACATGGGATATAGATTGACCTTTAACTCCATGGCAACACTATCCTTACTTTGAATATTTGTATATTCCTTCGGTTATGTGTTGTCTACTAATCCCTTGTAGAGAAGAAATAATGAGAGGAGTAGTGTCGGGGACCTAATACCGGGGTACCCCAGAAGGTGGAACCAATAACCACCGAACGTTAAAAACTTCTGGACGCACAAGAGCATTGCTTCACCCCTTACTGGGGTAACAGGAGCTTGGTTCCATCTTTCTCGATGCCTTTGGGGTGGGCTCGGTCTCGCCTGAGGGCTGAGGATTAGTCTCCATCTCGCCTGACGCCTCTGAGGTGGCTCTGCCTTGCTCGATGGACTCAGGGCTAGTCTCCGTCTCGCCCGATGCCTTTAGGGCGGGCTTGGTCTCGCCCAAGGGCTGAGGGATAGTTTTCACCTCGCCCGACCCTAGAGGGGCAGGGTTGGTCTCGCCCAAGAGATAGGGATTGGTCTCCGCTTCGCTCGACGACAAGGATGATAGAGACAGGGCAAGACAAGACGTTTGGGTCAACCATGGCTCCAAGAGCCATACCATACGCCCTGGTAGGAAAAGTACTGCCAGGGGAGGACAGGACGGATGCTTTAGACACTTCCGGGCGTAGCAGGGCCCAAAAGGTTGTACAGGTGCATGCTCCTCACCCTATAGCATTATGGGCGCCACCTTCAGACCTGGGACATGAAACCCGACGAAGATATACGACAATCGCTACACTCCAGAAGAAGATTTGCTATCTCCACGAATGACGGGAATTCTGTCACCACGCTGTAGACCTGAGGGAGCAGCGCCCGCTTCCCGACCCCTTAGGTCCAAAGCCAAAAGGCCTTGACCTCGGCGTTACTCCGAACCTCGACCCCTCGACACTCCGACGAAGACTCACAAGAACCGGAAGACGTGCGGAGCAAGGCTGGGAAAGGCTAATAAGTCAAAACCACTATACTATAGCCCATACCCTGAGCAGGATAACATTCTATAATCAACCTGACACACTACAGGGACATCAACAGTGTTGTAGACACTTATCTTTCTTAGCACTCATCAGAATGAAGGACCAGGCCGAGTAGACATGAACCACAAGATTAGATAAAGCCCTCATCCTTGTAAAAGCCACCCCCTTGATCTATAAAAGGGGATGCGCCTATCCCATAGAGAGGGGATGGAAAATAAGACCGAACAAGAGAACGCACTCATACACATAGTCAAGCGGCTATGAAGCTCTTGACCACCTTTCAACCCTTCCATCAGAGACTTGGGACTAGTCCCTCTCTCGATCGTTTGTACCCCTTACTACAGACCGTTCACGGTGCTAATAACACGAGCAGCAGCAAACTGGACGTAGGGACATTCCGCCCGAAACTAGTATAAATCTTGTGTCCTTTAGCGCACCATCCGAGCCTAATGCGCATTACTATAAATTTACTTGCCGGTGCTTGTACGAAACACCGACAGTTGGCACGCCAGGTAGGGGGCTTGCGTGTTCCAAATCAGGCCTCAGATGGCCACCCACGCAATCACCTGGGCCCTGGGCGCACATGTGCATTTCGGCGACCTAGATTTCATCATCACTACTAGGAGGAGAGCTGGCGCTGACTGACTCAGCCGCCCCATCTCCCCCTTCCATCAACCTCAGCCGTCTTAGGCTTGAGGGTCAACCAGGCAACTCCTGGGGAGTCTCGTCATCGAAGGAGGCCTCTCACAATGCCACCCTATGTTCGGAAGGGTCCGTACAGGGCGCCCCGATGGCGTTTCCATTCGGTCTCCGCAATGCTGTGGCGACTGCTGGCCACCTTCTGGCGCTACGTATGGTTCAATCACCCACGGACATCGAGTTCGTAGGGGCGATTGAGCGGGATACGGAGACCCTCTACAAGCTCCTCAACGAGGAGTCGGGATCGTTCACTAGCTCAGATTCTAGTAGGGGGAGCCACCACCCTTCTCGGGAGTGCTTCATGACATAGACCCCTGAAGGTCACATCGCAAGCGCCTCCAGGGAAGAGATCACCCCTACAAACAACCCTGACAGCGGATCCGGGGAAGAGATGATAGCCCCATCCCGCCTAAGGATGGAGCAGCTGAGGGCCCATCAGCAAGAGATCGATGAGGCCAGGCAAGAGCTTGTCTGGGAATACGCGGACATCAATCACAAGATTGAATGCCGCAAAGATGGGGGGCGCGCGCCACAGCCCGCACCGTACATCAAAGGATCCTCACCGATGATGGGGCCCTTCCTCACTTTGCCCGAGCTAGCCAGAACATCGCCGCAGCAACCACCTTGCTGCATGGCCTTCCGGAAGCCACGATGTCCAAGGATCACCGCGCTCACCAGGAGATTCGCACGTTGCTCGAGCGTGCAGTGGCGTAGCAGGCGGAAAGTTTGCTATCTCAACAACGTGAACCCAACACCAGCCAGCGCGCACCCTTAGTGCATCCCACCAAGGATGCATCCGTACACCAAACACCACCAGCCGGTGGGCAACCCTCCGTTGTCCCAGTACATCAATGCCTCGGCCATGGCCGCGACGTACGCAGCATCATCGACGCTCGAAGATGTGCCCACAGCGACGATGGAGAAGCAGCATGCTATGGCTATCATCCCCGACATGGCGGGCGCTATGATAGCAACGAGGATCGAAGCCTGAGCCCTGACCTGCCAGGCCCTCAGGCCTTCGGTCGACACATCCTCAACGCTGCGTTCCCCCTAAGGTATCGACCGCCTACCAACATTCCTAAATATTCTGGCGAAACAAATCCCAAGCTTTGGCTCGAAGACTATCATCTTGCATGTCAGGCCAGTGGTGCGAGTGATGACAACTTCATCATTCGCAATCTCCCATTGTTCTTGGCTGATTCGGCTCGAGCATGGCTGGAGCACCTACCGTCCAATGCTATTCAAAGTTGGGTGGATCTGATGGAGATCTTCGTGGGTAACTTCTAGGGCACGTACAAACGCCTTGGAAACCCATGGGACCTCAAGAACTGCCACCAGAAGGCCGATGAAACCCTCCGTGGGTACATCCGGCGTTTCTCTTGACAGTGCAACGAGCTCCCGAACATCACCGATGCCGACGTGATAGGAGCCTTTCTGTCTGGGATGACCTATGAATCCCTGGTCCACAAGCTAGGACGCAGGGGCCCACGTACTACCAAGGAACTCCTGGACATCGCCACCAGTCACGCCTCTGGAGAGGAGGTGGTCGGAGCCATCTTTGATCGCTCCGACAGAAAGACAAGGCGGAACGAGGACGCCGGCAAAGGCGCCTCCAACCGTCCCGCCAAAGGGAAAAATAAGAAGCAACGGCGCGACAACTCACTCGTGGCCGCTGCCGACCGCAAAGGTGGCCAGAAGCCCACGGAGGGCACTCCGAACCACTTCGAGAAAATGCTCGAGGGGCCATGCCCGAACCATGCCTTCCCGGCCAAGCACCTATACAAGGAATGCGGCCTCATGCGCAAATACTTGGCCGGGGGCCTTAAGAAAGGGGAGCAGGAGAAGGTGCCTGTTCCCACCACTGACGACACGGAGGAGAAGGACGACACCTTCCCAACACTGATCGGCGCCCTCATGATCTTTGGAGGATCAATGGCTTATGACTCCAGGCGTCGCCAGAAGGTCGCACGTCGTGAGGTCTATACTGCTGGACCAGCCACGCCAGCCTTTCTTCAGTGGTCGGAATCCACCATAACCTTCGACCAGACCGACCATCCGGATGCCATCCCACACTCGGGAAGGTATCTGCTTGTCATCGACCCAATCGTCGGACCAAAGCGGCTCACCAAGGTACTGATGGATGGGGGGCATCGGCCTCAACATCATGTATGCCAAGACGCTCGATGAGATGGGCGTCGACCGAACGCACCTCTGTCCCATCCGAGCACCTTTCCATGGCATCGTGCCTAGAAGGCTAGCCATGCCACTAGGGTAGATCGACCTGCCCATCACTTTTGGGGATCGGTCCAATTACTAGACTAAGACCCTCACCTTCGATGTGGTGGGGTTCCCGGGGACTTTCCACGCCATCTTGGGGAGACCATGCTATGTGAAGTTCATGGCCATACCCAATTACATGTACCTAAAGCTGAAGATGCCGGGTCCCCATGGGGTCATCACCATCGGCACCTCCTTCCAGCACGCTTATGAGTGCGGGGTCGAATGCTGCGAACACGCATCCGTAGTCATCACATCCAAAGAGCTCGCCACCCTTAGGGAGGAGGTCATTGAAGGGACACCCAACGCAAAGAAGTCGTCTGGATCGTTCGAATCGGCAGAAGGCTCTAGGGAGGTCCTCTTGGATCCCAGCAGCTCCGAGGGCAAAAAAGTCCGTATCGGGACCGCGCTCTCCTCCAAATAGGAAAGTGCGCTCGTCGACTTCCTCCGTGCCAACAAGGACATCTTTGCGTGGAAACCCTCAGATATATCGGGCATCCCAAGGGAGGTCACCGAGCATACTCTCCAAATCCTCCTGGGCTCCAAGCCGGTGAAACAATGCCTACGCCGCTTCAACGAGGAGAAACGTAGGGCCATCGGCGAGGAGATAGCCAAACTACTATCCGTAGGATTCATTAAGGAAGTATACCACCCAGAGTGGTTAGCAAATCCTATTCTTGTCTGCAAAAAGAGTAGGAAATGGAGAATGTGTGTTGATTACACCGGCCTCAACAAAGCGTGTCCAAAGGATCTGTTTCCTTTGCCACGAATAGACCAAATAGTCGATTCCACCATAGGGTGCGAAACCCTCTACTTCCTTGATGCATACTCCAGCTACCATCAAATTGCGATGAAAGAGTCCGACCAGCTCGTGACATCTTTTATCACGCCCTTCGGATCGTTTTGCTACATTTCAATGCCGTTCGGTTTGAAGAACGCTGGGGCAACGTACCAGCGCTGTATGCTTAATTACTTCAGAGACCTCATTGGGCGAACCATTGAGGCCTATGTCGATGACATTATAGTCAAATTCAAGCGAGCTGACCACCTTGTCGCCGACCTTGAACAAACCTTTGCGAAACTCCGGGCAAACGGCATCAAACTCAATCCCGAAAAATGTGTTTCCGGGGTCTCAAAGGGCATGCTGCTCGGCTTCATCATCTACGAGTGCGGCATCGAAGCCAACCCAGAGAAAATATCAGCCATCACAAGGATGGGCCCAATCCAAAACATAAAGGGGGTTTAGCGGATCACAGGGTGCCTTGCCACCCTCAGCCGATTCATTTCATGCCTCGGCGAATGAGGACTCCCCCTTTATTGACTCCTGAAGAAAACTGACCGCTTCGAGTGGACAGCTGAGGCTCAGGAGGCGCTTGACATGGTTAAACAATTTTTAACTAAGCCGTCGGTCCTAGTTCCTCCATGCGACGGAGAATCTCTCCTACTGTATATATCGGCCACCACCCAAGTGGTTAGCTCTACCTTAATAGTAGAGCGAGAGGAAGAGGGGCACGCCTTTAGGGTGCAGCGCCCTATATATTTCATCAGTGAGGTATTATCCGACTCCAAAACCCGCTACTCCCAAATCCAGAAACTTCTCTACACTATCCTCATCACCAAAAGGAAGCTATGCCACTACTTCGAGTCACACCCCGTGACAGTGGTGACGTTGTTCCCCCTCGGCGAGGTCGTTCGTAGCCATGATGCTATGGGAAGAACCGCAAAGTGGGCACTCGAGCTGATGGATCAGGGCATTTCTTATGCCCCCCAAATGGTGATCAAATCTCAGGCACAAGCCGACTTCATCGCGGAGTGGACCGAGGTCCAGATGCCACCAGCAGCCGTCGATCAAGAGTACTAGACAATGTACTTCGACGGATCACTGATGAAGAAGGGCGCCAGAGCAGGACTAGTCTTTGTATCCCCCCTCAGGGTCCACATAAGGTACATGGTTCGGCTTCATTTCCCCTCATCAAACAATACTGTAGAATACAAAGCGCTCATCAACAGCCTACGAATCACCATCGAGCTAGGCATCCGATGCCTCGACGTCAGGGGTGACTCTCAGCTGATCATCAACCAAGTCATGAAAGAGTCATGTTGCCATGACACCAAGATGGAGGCATACTGCCAAGAGGTCTGATGTCTGGAGGACAAATTCGACGGCCTCGAACTCAATCACATCCCTAGGCACCTCAACGAAGCGGCCGACACGCTCATAAAAGCAGCATCCAGCCAAGAGCCAGTCCCAACAGGCGTCTTTGCCAGTGATCAACACAAACCCTCGGTATGCTACACGGGGTTGGAACAAGCCGATGATGGCCCTTCTAGTTTGACCCCCGGGGCCGATCCGCCAACTGCTCCGCCTGACCCCGAGGTCATGGAGCTTGAAGAGGACCCAGCAGAGGAGTCTGATCCTCCTAATGACTATAGAACGCTTTACCTCAACTATCTCCTCCACGACATACTACCGACCGACAAGACGGAAGCCCGACGGCTCGCACGACGCGCCAAGTCCTTCGTTCTTGTAGAGGGCGAACTCTACAAATGAAGTCACATCGGAATTCTGCAACTCTATATCCCTGGCGAACAGGGAAAACTTCTGCTGGGCAACATCCATGGTGGAACATGCAGTCATCATGCCACACCAAGAACCTTGGTTGGGAATGTATTCCGACATGGTTTCTACTGGCCCACCGTAGTAGCCGATGCCGAGCAAATTGTACGCACCTACGAAGGGTGCCAATACTACGCTCAGCAAACACACCTCCTGGCCCAGGCTCTCCAGATGATCCCCATCACATGGCCCTTCACGGTCTGGGGGCTCGACCTGGTTGGGCCACTCAAAAAGGCGCCCGAGGGCTTTACCCACCTGCTTGTCACCATAGACAAGTTTACAAAATGGATTGAAGCCCGACCAATATCCACAATCAAATCCGAGCAAGCTGTGATGTTCTTTCTCGACATCATCTATCACTTTGGAGTACCGAACTCCATCATCATAGATAATGGCACGCAGTTCACCGGTAGGAAATTCATTCGATTCTGTGATGAACAACATATCCGAATCGATTGGGCAGCCGTCGTGCACCCCCGGACAAACGGGCAGGTCGAGTGCGCAAACGGCATGCTTCTTCAAGGCCTCAAACCCAGAATTTTCAACCGGTTGAACAAGTTCGGCGCACGTTGGCTCGCTGAGCTCCCGGCTATGCTCTAGAGCCTAAGGACAACTCCTAGCTGGGCCACTGGCTACACACCTTTCTTCATGGTCTATGGTTCCGAGGCCATTCTCCCAATAGACCTCGACTACGGAGCACCAAGAATCAGGGCATATGATGAACAAGGAGCCGAGGCATCTCACCAAGATGCCATGGACCAGCTGGATGAAGCCCGCGACATCGCCCTCCTCCATTCGGCTAAGTACCAGCAAGCGTTGCGGCGGTACCACAGCCGACGGGTGCGGGGTCGAGCCTTCAACGTCGGAGACCTCGTCCTCCGTCTTGTGCAGAGCAACAAGGATCGCCACAAACTCTCCCTGCCCTAGGAAGGACCCTACGTCGTTGCAGAAATACTTCGCCCAAGCGACTACTGGTTGAAAACCATCAAAGGCGAGGTCTTCACCAACACCTGAAACATTGAGCAGCTATGTTGCTTTTATCCTTAAAATAAGCATACACTCTTCCTTATCAGTTTTTGTCATAATAATACCCCGATCCTTAGTGACTTTCGACCCCTGCAGATAGCGAGGGGTCAGATCTCCTTCGGGGGCTGGCTTGAGATCATAACATATGACATATGTAATACAAGTATTACGCTTGCAAAAAATTCATGTGTTATACTTACAAACAATCTCTAAGTTTTCCATTCGCCTCATAAACAAGTTCCAGGGGCTAAGATCTTGGGAACCAATTCTGAATACAACTGGTAGGACTGTGAGACACCCACGCCCTAGCGGCTGCAACTTCTTTGCTCACCAGTTCAATCAGAATTAGTTCGCCCACGTTCCTAGCTTCTTATAACTTAGACCATGAGAAGATTCGGAAAGCACTAAAATCTTTCCTATAGAAAGGAGGGAAGATAAAAATTGCTTGCCATAAGCAAAGGATGTAATTTTGTTTCCTTTTTTACACAAATTCATCACTTACAAAGCAATTTCATTACAAAAAGGAACAATATACTTATAAATTCAGAGAACTGTTTGCTCGGGGGCTTCCCCACAAAGTTATTTCATTACAGTCTCTTCTTAGCTCTACTACAAGTACTATTGCGGTCGCCGCGCCATGCTCTCCATCAGCAACACCCAGGGCATGTACACGGGCCAGCTCGTCTACTGTGGTCGCCGTGCCACGCTCTCCATCGGCGATGCCCAGGGCATGTACATGAGCCAGCTCGCCTACTGTGGTCGCCATGCCACACTCTCCATCAACGGCATCCCGATATCCCACCGCTTTGCTAGATCCTTGAAGGCACCACCATCTGTGACGTCTCCACCGGAGTGTCTGAGGACTATGCCATCATCGTCAGCCGCAACCTCGACAATGACACCATCGCCAGGGCGTCTGGGGACTATGCCATCACCCCTAGCAATAACCCTAACAACGGCGTATGGACAGGAAATGCCTCCCGCCAAAGGAGGAGCACAGTGGAGGACGACGCAGTCAACGACATACGATGCCCACCGGTGCCTCTTCTCCTTTGACAGCAGCGACTCCTCAGCAAGAGCAGTACGCACCATCTCATCTATGCTAGATGACCTCCAGCTCAACATCACACGCCAAACTTGCAAACAAATTTGTGAGTTCTCTCTCTTTCGCATTACTCTTCCTCACTCAGGAATTACCGCGACGCACGGACGTGTTTGGCGGAAAGGAAGAAGAAGGAGAAAGAGCGGCTCAGAGGCAGAAGAGGAGGTAGGATGAGAACTCCTCTCCCCATCCCTATTTAAAGAGGAGGCACGGTAGCTAAGGAAAGGTGAAAGGTTGGACGAAAAACCCTCTCCCTTCCCCTCTTTAAATACGGAATCAATGCTGATTGATATCTGAGGGGACGCGCCGGAACTGACGGGACGCACCCCGGTCGATGAGGCTCCCTCTTTGGTCAAACTCAGCACTGCCTGGGTATGGCTCGCTACTGACCCACTCCGGACATAGCAATTAAGGCGCCCACATAGGCAGACAGCCCTTCATCTCCCCATGCAGGACCACGGGTGATCCGACGACAAGACCTTTCAGATCTCCTAGGCCGCCCGTTCGGCCCAGAAGACACGACGAACGACCGACCAAAGAAAGATAAGCATCTCGGCTTTCTTACTTTATGCGTTAAAATTCATTCATGAGTTTCTGACCCCGTCAAGCGGCGGGGACACGAACATCACTCGGGGGTTGCCGAGGATGACTACCAGTCTAGACGTCCTCCTCACCCGACCCCTCCGTACACTTGAAATTGGGAGTACGGAATACGGGCATAGAACTTTGAGTAAAACTGGACAAACTGGTAGACCCTATGCCTCGGTGGCTACAGTGTTTTCGTTCACCAGAAAAACCATGCTCAAACACCCCTCGCGTCTCTGACTTCAACGTTTGCCTTCTCAAGAAGGGTTCGGAGGGGTCCACCTATAGAGTCTCTCCCAAAGGAGAAGCTGTCAGGTTCCCCAAATAAATTAAACGGCTCGGATCGCCACCGAGACACGAAAAACAAAGAATAGCAATTCTTGTGTAGATTATTCCCACCTCATCGTGAACATCAGGATCCAAACCCCGCACGGACACATTTGACATGAGCCTTTCGTCACTCATATCTACTAAGGTAACCTTACCGACTCCACTTTCATTTCAATCATATTATACGTATACAAAACATCCCAACGCTTCGTGTCACATCACGAAATGGCCATCGCCTCAATCGATATAAGCGACCATAGCCTGAGGTTCGAAGGTCGGTCTGCAAAGGGCTCGAGGCCGCCTCATGCCGAACAGAGCTAGGGAGAGATAACAAAGACAAGCCTCAACGGCCCTGCCTGACCCCGCTCAGAAGCGGACAGGGATGTCTCGACCTTCTCTCGTTCGATTCTAACCCCGAGCCAAACCCATAGAATCTCCATCGAGGAGAGGCCATCGGGCCCCCTAAGCTTATCGAACAACTCAGGCATCTGCCGGGAGGTGGGTGAAGAAGTTGTGGAGTGCCACCAGAGGGCTCTGCCGACTGCATCAGCAAATGATGGACCCAGATTCCACACGAGCGTTACTCCGGACCCCGACCCCTTGACACTCCGACGAAGACTCACAAGAACCAGAAGACATGCAGAGCAAGGCTGGGAAAGGCTAATAAGTCAAAACCACTGTACTACAGCCCATACCCTGAGCAGGATAACATTTTGTAATCAACCTGACACACTACAGGGACATCAACAGTGTTGTAGACACTTATCTTTCTTAGCACTCATCAGAATGAAGGACCAGGCTAGGTAGACATGAACCACAAGATTAGATAAAGCCCTCATCCTTGTAAAAGCCACCCCCTTGATCTATAAAAGGGGATGCGCCTATCCCATAGAGAGGGGATGAAAAATAAGACTGAACAAGAGAACGCACTCATACACATAGTCAAGCGGCTACGAAGCTCTTGACCACCTTTCAACCCTTCCATCAGAGACTTGGGACCAGTCCCTCTCTCGATCATTTGTACCCCTTACTACAAACCGTTCACGGTGCTAATAACACGAGCAGCAGCAAACTAGACGTAGGGACATTCCGCCTGAACCAGTATAAATCTTGTGTCCTTTAGCACACCATCCGAGCCTAACACGCATTACTATAAATTTACTTGCTGGTGCTTGTATGAAACACCGACAAGTAGAAGGTCACATCAAAATGCCAAGAAAGAACAAAAGATGGTATGATGGAAGAGTGAGAAAGGAGTGCAACATATGAGACAAGATGCTCATGAACAACTAAAGATGCAAGGAAGGAAAGGACCACCGAAAGGCATCTACCCTTCATCACATGGTGTCATCACGCTCCAACGATGAAGGTAACATCTTAAGGTAAGTGGTCATCGTTTTCCTCTTAATCTTGGTACGCACATAAATGAAGACACAAACATGTTCGAGTTATAACTTTGCTTGATCCAACCTGATTAACTCAACATGTCTTGTTCCTTAAGCTTTACATAGCATCACTTTATTGATCTCATAGTCTTAACCAAATGAGAAATTTTTTTTGCATATCTTATTTCTGGAAGATGATAGTCATAATCATGTAAAATTTGATACATTATGGACAATCCTTCTATATATAGGTTAAGCAACACCACTCTTTTTGTCAAAAGTATTCAAATGTCTCATTCATCCTCATCCTTCTTATCTTACCACCCATGTTATAAGAATTAACGATATGCATAACATCAACCTATCATATTCAATGTGCCTAAGGCTAGAGAAGAATAAATAAAGTTTTGGTTCTATTGGTGTTTTTCCACCAACAGAGCCCATGCACTTGATCTCTACCTTGTCTTCATAAGCAGAACACACTTCGGGCAAGTGTGGGGGAGTCGATCCTCCAAATTCAACATGTGAAAGTTCTGAACCGATAATAATGATGCACACAAGATGTCTCTAGTTTCTACTATTGATGGTTGACTTTGAAATGCTGAAGAAGGAGGAAGAGCAAGTCAAGAAAGGATGAACCTATCAAACCTAAATCAAACTCAAAACCAAGACAGGTTTGGAAAAATAAGGTAGCACCACCAGTGGAAGCACCACTACTGGAGGCGCAACCACAAGAATCCTCATCATCAAGAGCGAACTGAGGTACTCGATCAATGAACTTCCACAACTACTAAGGGCAAGATTATGAAGCAACCTCAAGTGGGCATCAGGGAGGATGCATGTCTTTCTCTGGCCGAGGGTATCATAACTCTTAGGAGGCCTACCACTGCTTTGACAACATACTCACAACCATTGAAGAGACAAATGTTGCCATACAAGGTATGTTACATAATTATGCACAATGGTAGGTAAGCATGGGACACGAGATGGCCAGCCTACAGCAACAACAAAAATCAAAATTGGGAGGCTCTATTCCAGCACCTTCACATTCGGCCACCTCGTTCAGCAACCATGATAACAACCAGCTTGGGGGAGAAGGCGTCCCACGTGTATCTAGATAAGTATTTCTTTTCCTTTTATTATTCTTAGTTTGCTTTATATATATATTAGAACAAAGATGAATAACTAAAAATGAAATAAAAAGTTATCTTTATAGAAATATATATAGTTATAATGTGTGATCTAAAAATGAAAACAAAATAAAGACAATGTGTCTAGTTTGCTATAATTTGTTTTGAGGAGCTGAATAGAATAAAAAGGACTCTGGAGATATCTCTTAAAATGGAAATGATGAATAGTTGCTCTGTTGTAATTCCTTTCAAGTACCTAGTTTTCAGCCTTGAATTCTCCTGAGTTTTGGATAAGATTGTTTTGATATAAGGATTTACTCTGAACTTGAAACTCATGGGTAGCATATGCTTGATCTAAGTCTAGGTAATTGATAGATATGATATGAGAAGGTATGAGCTCCTATTTATCTTGTTCCAAGTGATACCAAAATTCTAGAGATTTATCTTTTGAAAAAACTCCAATACTATATGATGAGTTCCTATATGACAAAGCTTGAATTCCCACCAGAGCCATACATTTTAGGCTGGGAAAACTTCCACATGTATGCAGCTTGTTTTGCATTGAGTTTTGTCAAGCTTTGTTGACCCTTATTAGAGATTTGTCATGCTCTTAAAATCAAGATCACATACACACCACCCACATATGCACTACTGCTACACTAAGAGTAGGCACAAAAACAAGCCTTCCACCTAGATCCAGTCAAAAATGTTCTACTCCTACACTGGGAGTGAACAAAAACATGCTTGATAGGTTTTCCATCCACAAAATAAATGCTCCAAGTTCTTGTAAGGTATCTCTCAAAGTTTTGTTTCAAAAAAGAGACATGGGGCTATTCAAATGTTATTCATAAAAAAGAGAAAAAGAAAAAAAGAGTTGGGAAAAATGGACAAGTGTCTGAGATATTTAAAACAATGGGTACTCAGATGCTTGCCTAAAAAAAGAGAGACGAATAAGATAGCCCCTATTCTCTAGCAAATATTTTCAAGTTTTCAAAAGAGAGAGATAAGTTTTCAAGGACCAAAGTAGAATTAGGTTAGCCACCATATATCCACACACATGCACATCTTGATTTGATTGTATGACTCAGCTCTCTTTGGATCCAAGGTTTGATTTTACAATATATGTATTGTAAGTATGCTCTTTCATGCTTTCTCCACTCCTATGAGCTCCACATAAGCCTTAGTTGTAGGCAAAGAAAAAGGGCATAACATCATTACTGCCTTTGGTAAGGATCCACAAATACCACATATATTGAGAGACTTGAGAGTGTTATACAATGGAATCTCTGAGTTTTATTTTGAAAACTTATAAAAACTCCAGAACAATGGTGGAACGAAGAACTTAAGACATAGTGCTTGACTTGATCATTCTGTCTTTCAATTACTCAAGACCCAAATGAAGGCTAAGAAGCCCCATGGTTGAACGTAATATGGGTAAGTTTGAAAGTTAGATCAGTTTATTCTAATCTGGAGGTGAATTTTTTTATTGAACACCTATGTACTTTTGTGGCATGAAAGCATTGTAGCAACTCCTGATCCATTGTTCAAGTTTAACTTTGCTCAGAGACTAGTAAAGGTTAAGTGTGAGGAAGCTTGTTGATGGTCATTAACATCAATCATAAACCATCAACATATCCTACATATGCACTTAATTTCATCACCAAACATAGGAATAGGGGTTTAAACTAATGAATTCCACAAGCTTTGGTCAATATGTGAATGTAGGAGGATTTATCCTGAAAATAGCCATGGGACCACCGTCATACTCTCCAAATAAGCAAACTAACATTAGAAAGAGATTTGACTCAAAAAACCTATGGAAAACAACTAAAGATGGAGTCGAGAAGCTTCCACCAAAGGGTGGGGCCCACCTATCATAGAGACAGGCCAACCGACCCCACCTGTAGGCTAGTCAGCCTATGGGTCCCATCGGTCAGTGTCTCCTTTCTACGTTGGTTTCCCACTACCTTTGAGAGTCCATCTCCACTGTTGATCAAGGTCGGTTCATCCAACGGTGATCGGGGGAGTTGACGCGGATCGATGATGTGGCAATTCCTTGCCCCCTACTCCACCTTGGCCTATATATAGTAGCCCCTACCCCCCCTAGGACATCTTGAAAACCCTAATTCATATCTCTCATTCAGATCAACACACACTAGGAGGATTAGGTCTAGAACTCTCCAATGTAGTAGATTAGTAGCTCGTGAGTGAGGGTCGAGTTGGGCCCATGCTCAATTTCTAGATCTAGTCTTAGAGGCTCAGCAATGCCCTGTATCTTCACTTCTACATCTTATAAGACTTATTATCAATTTATCATATTGCTATCTACATGGCTATGCTTACTTTTAATATATATCTTGCTTAGTTAAAGGTTATCAATACTTTTGTGCATGGGTTCATAGAGCGCTTAGCTTGATAGTTTACTAGTTAGGCTAAGTAGCTGAGCATCATGTAAGCATGGTGCTTATACGATGCTCTACCTATGAGTACACCCTATTCCTTGGTTGTGTGGTAGCCATGGGAGGTGACAGCCCCGTCTATGCTTTGTAGTCCATACCAAATTGAGCAGGTTCTTAAATTGTAGACTGTAGTCGCATTAGTAGAGTTATCTTTTGTGGATACTCTACTATCTAAGCGGCATCCCGAAGTGCACAAGAGTAGAGTAAGTCTTACCTATAGTTGGGTGTATATATACTTTGACCATATAATAAGAATGTCACAGGAACCTACCTCACCCATTACTCTCCTGAGTTGACTAGTTTACATTATCTTAGTGATCTATCCCCTAAGTGTCTTTATGCTTTATTCCTATCATTACATTCACCCCTACTTTTGCTATGCTGGTATGTTGATTGGTAGATGTTCCTCTATTACTCAATAAGTCTTTACTCCATTGTTTTCCTATGGTAAAATATAAATAACGATACCAGGAATACTCCTGGTAAAATGCTACAATGGTATTCTGTGCTCTTGCGGAATCCTTCATATTCTATTTGCATTTATAAATACCAACATGTAGCGCTAGGAATATTTCCTAGGATTAGAAAATCGCTTCACACATAACTTCATCGTTTGCGCTTTGTTTGTTTGAATGCTGGTGTGTATGCTTGATTGCTTGATTGTTTGATTGCTTGATTACTTGCCCTAGAATTTATGTGGCATCAAATAATTCTCCTTGACATTCTCCACCAAATACTTTTCCTTGACATTCCTTGATTTACCAAGCCTAGCTCATTTCAAACTCCCTTGAATTCAAATTCAAACCATGCATATACATCCACTAGTTTATGTGGCAGAACCGCCTAATCTAATGCTCTTCTAAGAGTACTTGTCTTCCATTAGACACTAAGTACCCTAAGAGAGTGCACTAAATTGAGCCGCTCCGTCGAGCACACCCCACGGGAGAACTCAAAAATCCACATTTTCCCATCTAGATCATAAATGAGAGAATCAAGCTTACAACATTCTTAACCATTTCTTACATCACTTTATTACAGTAGCAGAATATTACCTCAATTGATTATAACAGCGGAATATAACAATGTTATCAGTGTTTTCAGCGGAAATGTATATAACAACAAGTTTAAGCGCTAACATGAGGAACATTTATATACATGGAATGATAACAGATTGTAAGTCTTTTCCTTTGCAAAAACATTTTGTGAAAATTTTGAATAAACTCTATGTCAGCAATGTAAGGAAATCCTCGCTGAGCCCACCAGGAGGTTTCCACACACAAAAGTCATCTACCATCCATCGGTCACCTACAACAGGGGGAATAAAACCCTAAGTACTCGATTGTACTCAGCAAGACTTATCCGACAAGAGGAAAATAAAAGACTCTAATGATATGCAAGGCTTATTTGGCTTGTGGGTCATTGCATCTATGGAAGCATTACTAAACGTGTGTCCTTATATTCAATTTTATTAGCAGTCATCATTAGTTCATTAACTAACCATTCTATGTAATCACCTATGCTACTTTCAAGTAGGTGGTAAGCAATTAGGACCATTTTACCATCTTTCATATTCCACTTTCTTACTAGGGTGCTAGACCATAGCCAAGTTGGTACCGTCTTAGAGAAATGGCGATTCGCAAATCAATGTATCCTAGCTGGGTACCTCGAAACACATGCCTTGCTTGTAACCCAGGCACAAATAGGACCAACCCATTCCACTCCTATCAAGGGGTCTAGGTCCTTGTCCAAATTTAGACTCCAAGCCCCCAACACTTGAGACCTAGTCTCACAATGGTGCTTAGACCTCCACCTAATACCAACCCCTAAAAGTTGGTCAAGAAACAGCCGAAACCCATAACAAGAGAGTAACAAGTCTTCCCTCTCTCATAAGCAAGTTTGTGCTCTAGATAATAAGTCTATGACCTGACTACCTTCCATAGCAACGGACGGTCCTCAATCAACACAGGTAGAACAAATGCAACTGGAGCCTCGCTCGGTTGCCTAACCAAGCCCAAATCCAAATCCAAAGCATAGTCCTACCCGGTCTCCAATTATCATCCATATATATTCCATGTGATAGTTATATGACAATAAGAACAATAATATCTTTCCTATCTCTCGCGAGTGACAGGTAATCACTCGACTTCTACCAAAATCTTTTAGCATAGCAATCTACACAATCCTGACATACTAGTATGACTCATAGGATAAGGATATATATATGCAAGTGATTTTCATTCAACTCCTTAAAACTTAATGCACAAGCATAAAATAAAGTGCAGAATAATAGGAGTTATGCACCGGGGCTTGCTTGGGTAAGATATAACCAAAAGTTAGCATTCCATTCTGGTGACACGATCATCAAGGCACCATCTTTTCTGCTACTCTAGACGACTCTGTGATCCCTCATTGTTCCTATTATGAAATATGTGGATGCAACGCAGAGACATAATCAATCAACGACAATCACAACTCTTATCATACGATTACGCCTCTCACGCTAATGAGCTAGCTCTAATGGCTAATGCACTAGGCTACGTATCCATGTTGCCGAATAATGCATTATTTCCCAACAAATGTTTCAGTTCTACCATCCCGAGGTGTTTTGGCATTTCATTGATTTAATATGTATATTTGAACTAGGGCTCATTAGCTATCTTAGCAAACTAATTATTATGGAGCTAAAAATATTGTAGTGAGCACCTAATAATGTTAGGAATTTACTATGACATTTTTAGGGCCAACACTATCACCAATTTATTACAAAAATTCCTACAAGTTTATATCTTAACAATATTAAGCATCTCAATTTAATTAGATAACTCCTGAAAATACTATGAACTATACGAACAAAATATACTAGCAGATAGATCATGATTTTAGGAACCTAACAAAATTAGTTTCATAATTTTTGGACACCTACACAATTTTATTTTGGATTTACAAAATTAGCTTAGAACCGAATTAGAAAATGCTTAGAAAAAGGAAAAGGGCCGGCGGCAACCAATCCTGGCCCGGCAGCCCAATGGCCCACCGCGGGGCGTAGCCTCGCACTCGGCACGATGGACTAGAGATGGCCCAAACTAGGAGGCCCATGCGCGATAGCGGCCTTGTAGAAAACCCCCAGAGCTTTTAGATATTAATACGACTGCTATGCGCACTATTCCTACCAATAGCAGTTTTGCAAACAAGCCCCCGAACTTTCCTATCTTCACAACGGGGTGGTCCCCGATGCCACCGCGCTCATTGGCACGGCCTTGGTCAGCACTACATGGCTAAGCCGGCCAACTAAGGGCCTAATTAGCACATCTAACCAGTCGATGGGGACCTACGGGCCAACACGCAGCGATGCGAAGCAGAAGGAAGCTCGACGATGCACTACCAAAACCTATCCTCAACATCGGGCCAAACAACGCAGCAGCACGACCTAGGGCACTAACAGAGCGTAGAGGCGGTGGGGAAGCATTAGAGGCTCACCATGGTCTGTGCTGAGGTGACAGTTGAAGCAGAGGAGGATCGAGATGACCTGTCCATGTGCGCGCGAGCTCGGCAATGATGCTCTGAGGCAGACACCCCCATCAGGTCCTCACCCATGCTGTTCCTAAATAAGCAGAGATGAGCAGTAGCATGAGGGGAACAAGGCAAGCTCAAAGGGATGACTCGATGAACATTTACTGAGGAATAGGGCTCTACCCCCAAACCCTTGGTCATGGTGGCACACATGACCAGCGGCGAGGAGAAACCAAAATTGGCCACTAATAGACCACGACTGGTCTCAATGAGAATGGGGCACCTAGCTAACTTCCTATGCTACTCACTGGCATGAGGAATTGGACTGAGAAGCCTTGAGCTGGTGATTAACAAGGGAGAGAGAATGGTGCATTTCCACTACCACGTCGTGGAGAGCGGCCATGGCTGAAGTGGCTTGGCCAATACCTGACAAGGGCATGGTAGCGTAGGGACATGACCGCACGAGCGAGAGGTAGGAGGGGCATTGGTTAGTGCTCGGATGGGGCCATAAAGGTGTGCCTGTGCATGGCCATGTGCAAGTAGCAGCATGGCAACGCGATGTGGCAGGCCACGCAATGGCGTCGAGAGCAGGGCATGGTAGGTGGGTTGACTGGTGGAGGGTGAGCGCTGTAGTGACTGATGTGACAAGAGCATAAGGGCACAACCCTGCATGTGTGCACAAATAGCACCACAGCTGGTAGTAACTTGCACACGGCGGAGAGCAGCTACGGCCATGCCTAGACTGGTAGGCAGCCGACGGCCACAAGGGCTAGCTAGCGGGATAGCAGCCACGGCCATAGGGTAAGCTAGGCGATGCATGATGCGGCCTACGCGGGAGTAGTGGCTGGCAACAATACAGAGAGCCCATGATGAACATGACACCAGACATGGTGACTATGTCCTAGGGTCCGAACGGTCAAACCGTGGGCTTGCATGAATTTTGAAACGTGCCAAACTTCAAACCTAGCTCGGTGGAGGTTCAACCAAAACCACTAATCTAAAGCCGATACTAACACCCAACTGGTGAAACAAACCTCACATCCAGAGAGCGACCAGAGAGGGAGATAAAGGGATGCCAACTTGTGTTCACCACTGGAGTGCCGGTTCATGAACAAAGCGTCAACAACATGGTTTACAGCGCATTCCAACGAAGTTTGGGGAATTTCTAAGAGAGCAACACGACACCCAACGCAAATACGACCTACCCCATGCCCAAGAGCTTACTTAGATGCAACCAACAATACAAGAATATGAAGCTAGTGTTTAACCATTTTAGTTAGAATTGAAACACCAAAATGGCATTGTCTACTACTCTTTCGGACTTAGGAAAGACAAGAGTTTAGTTTGAACTTAACAACCATGAACACTTTTGCCACAATTTTTAAAAGGTCTATACCTTATTAACTTTAACCAAGAAATACTACATGCGATAGCCCATACTTTATACTGAACCATAGGAACAAAATACTTTAGCACTATTTAACTATTTTGCTCAATATAATTCACCAAAAATGGCATTTTAAACATAAGTTCAAATTCTTGCCGATTCAACGAAAGGGCTGATTTTTAGTTTCAGATTCGATTTTTGAGCCCTCAAGAACACTAGTTAACAACATTTGTTTTCAAAAATTAAAGTTGCATTTTCAACTACACCATTTGCTCATCATCTTTACTTAAGTACTACACACAAATTATATTTTATTTTTGTATATATACATTGTTTTTCGTTGACCTTAACCTAGGTGCTAAGCAAGCTCGTAACACAAGAGGTGTTATAGTTTATTTCCTAGAAATAGAAAAGGAATTTAAAAATGGGAAATGGCTCATGGGCTCACTCTCTCTTTTGGCCTATGCTATTGCCTGCCCTCCCCTGCACTAGGCCAACACCGGCCCAGCCTAAGCCCACATCGCCTTCCTCCTCTCCCCTCCTCATCATGCGTTGGGCTGGCCTGCTCACTTGGGCTAGCAGCGCATCAGCCCTCCTCCCCTCCCCTCTTTCACCGATGGGTGGACCCCACCATCAGCTTTGTCTTCTCCACGGAGTCAATGACTCCACTGTGAGCGTTGTGCGGCACACCTTCCTCCATCATCATCATCCACTGTTCCCACCTGAGCACACCCACCATGGACCCCGGTTGTCATTCTCCACTCCTCGGTTGTCAACGAAGCACTATGACCAGGTCACCATGTCCATCGACCTGTTGAGCCACAGCCATGACCATGCTCCATGCTAGTTCATCGCTAGCTAGGACACAGTCAAGGAAACCCTATGCGCCATCACCTTAGGGTTGAACTCATGCGCAGAAAGTTGCGTGGCACCTGCGTAACTGAGGCACGGCAAGAAAATATCTCGCTTGCATAAACCAATTTCTGCCGCCTATAAATAGGCCTAGCCCAAGCTCCCTCATCACAACCATCACCCCCACAAGCTTTGCCTAGTCTAGAACATGCTGTCTCCCCTCCATTTTCCCTTCTCCCCTCTTCTCCTGAGCATTAGCTCATTCTTCCCTAATCCCTTCTGCCGCATTCACCATGAGAGCCGAGCTCCAAGTTCTCCCTCTCTGGCGAACACTAGATCAATAGCTTTAGCCAGCATGTCCCTTTACCTTCCTACCACCCACTCCACCACTGCTAGCCCTCTCTCCCCCTCTACGCTGCTCTGTCCCTAAGCACTGCACCGATGAGGCATAGCAAGAGCTCGCAACATGCTCACGGACATCTTGTGACCACGCCGCACTCCTCCTTCCACACTAGATCGACTCAACTAAGTGGGGACATGATCCCGCACCAACTCTAGTGAGCCACCGTGGCCACCTCGAGGTTCCGTGGGCACATCCGACTGCCTTGAAGGTTGCGGCATGACCTTAGGCACACCATCCACCTCACCCCATCAAGCTCTGGGCAGAAACAACACTGGCTTAAGCCACTTCGGCGTACTCCTCTACCCTACTCGGTGCCCGCCACCACGTTAATGCCACCACCGTATTGTCATTCCATCTACGCCCTCCCCCATCTCTTTGTTAGGTGGGCCTAAGCGGCAACGACATCCACACCTATAAGATGAGTGGAGGTAGGATGGCCCACATGTTGGTGACTTATGAAACTAGTAGCTGACCTTGCCATTCCAGTCCATGCGTCAGCCGCCCAACTCAGGAGGAATATGCTAGGTGCTCCCTGAGCAGTGTACATAGAGGAGTGAAAAACATTTTATCATGAAAAGAAAAATTCCCAAAAAAATTCCTAAGTAAACTAGGTACACCACAAATCCTACCAAAGCATTTACATCTGATTTCCATCATTCCAATTTCTAGAGATGATTCCCAAGTTTATATTCCACATATTCTTTTCCTTATTAAACTTTGATGAATCATATCTTTTTCATCCTAGCTCCAAATTAATTGATTCCACCACCAAAAATCTTCTGAATTCAAGCTCTATTTGTTCATACTCCTTGTTCTATTATTTGGTGCCCATTTAAATTCTAGTTTAATTGCTTTTCCTTTTCTATATTTAATTTAATACAAATTATAGTAGAAGCCCATCACTGTAGCAGTAGTTAACCCCGTATATTCATGTATGTGCATGTACCATGACACATACTCGAATATACCCATACCCAATCACCCAAAATGAGTAGACATCTATACATACATAGATATGCCCAATACCTAGGTATACACCTATGTATGGCTAACCCTAGCAACCTAGTTACTCAATTCTACTTAATCATGGGCATATAAATATGCAATGAGCGTATATGCCACTATTGGTTTTTATTAACACACATAGATAAATCCATTAGGGATGCTTTCCATGTGTACATTCTATAGCCAGTTCTATTGGAGATGGTTCGGGTAAGTGTCACCTTCTTATTGCACAACATGGCCATCACTGGTTCTTGCACGTTTCAGGTTCTCAGTGGACCATGTGTCGGGACCCTGTTGTTCCACATGTTAGTTTTCTAGTGGCACACTATTGAAAATAGTTAACAACTATTATAAACCGTCAATAAAACATGAATAAGGGCATGAAAGCAATCACCAACAAAGGTCTAGGGGTTCAAACTAACAAATTCCAACAAGATAGCCCATTGTTTTCTTGCAAAGTTATTTTCTAAGTTTCAAAAGAGAGATATGTTTTCAAGGAGCATAGTAGAATTAGGTTAGCCACCATATATATATCCACCGTATATCCACACACATGCACATCTTAATTTGATTGTATGACTCAACTCTCTTTGGATCCGAGGTTTAACTTTATAATATATGCATTGCAGGTATGCTCTTTCATGCTTTTTCCACTCCTATGAGCTCCACATAAGCCTTAGTAGTGGGAAGGAAAGGCATAACATCACTATTTCCTTGGTAAGGATCCACAAATACCACATATATTGTGAGACTTGAGAGTGTTATACAATGGAAGCTCTAAGTTTTATTTTGAAAACCCATAAAAACTCTAGAATAATGGTTGAGCAAAGAACTTGAGACATAGTGCTTGACTTGATCATTCTGTCTTTCAATTACTCAAGACCCAAGTGAAGGCTGAGAAGCCCCATGGTTGAAGGTAATATGGGTAAGTTTGAAAGTTAGATCGGTATATTCTAATCCGAAGGAGAATTCTTGTTTGAATGCATGTGTACTTTTGAGGAGTGAAAGCATGATGCAACTCCTGATCCATGTACTGAGTTTAGCTTTGCTAAGGGACTAGCAAAGGTTAACCTTGGGGGAGCTTGTTGATAGTAGTTAACAACTATTATAAACCATCAATAAAACATGAATAAGGGCATGAAAGCAATCACTAACAAAGCTCTAGGTGTTTAAACTAACAAATTCCACAAGTTTTGGTGAATCTGTGATTTCTACAGGGTTTATCCAGAAAACCATCAAGGTGGACCTACATGTTGGAATTAATCGCATTAATCCACCATGAAACGGACACCAGAAGACTCCTAGAAGACTCGAGAGGACTCCACACCGAAGCGAACAACGAGACACTGCTAGGTGGGGCCATAGGTCGGCCGGCCCCTTGGGCCCACTATTAGCCTTCCGCGTCACAATGTTGGTTCTTCACTGCCTCCTAGGTTTCATCTATGCTGTCCTTTAAGTCAGTTTAATCCAAGGGCTCATGATGGACGCTCTGGCCTATATATATCAGCCCCTGCCACCCCCTAAGGCATAAATCAATTGAGAAGACCAAAACCCTAATCATCCTCAAAGCTCCAACATATTCTAGGGCACTAGCTAGTTAGGCTAGGTCTAGAGGGAGGCAAGTAGGCTTCGCTTGGATTCCTAATCTTGTCAAGAGCGTGGTTTGGTATAATCTGTGTACCCCATCTCTTTTGTATCTCCATTACTTTTATATGCTTGCTACAATTGGTATGACAACATTGGTATTCACAATATTCATGTTCTTAGTCATAATGTTCATCGTCTACTTTGATTATATACTTAGTATCATTAGTTTATCATTATGTTTATGCATAAGTTCGTATAGCGCTCACTCTAAGGTACCATGGGTGAGTGGTTGACATTGTGTAAGTGTGTGCTTATACGTTGTTTACCTATGGATACACCCTATATTCCAGGTCATGTGGTAGATCACGGATGTGACACTCCCATTGAGTCCTTTGTAGTTCAATCCTAGAATATAGGAGCAAGTAGGGGCTGGTTACGAAGGTAGAACAAGCTCTGTTCTTAATCTTCCTTAGTAATATCCCTTATGTGTAGATATAAAGATGACCTGAGCCATGACTACTAGGTATAATGGCACTAATCAATGTATGCTTTGACCTGTAATTAAGAATGACATAGGAATTATTCCTCTAATATTCTACTTAACCATGCTAATGCCATAAAAATGAGTATTCTGAGTGATTTATCATTGATCAATACTTATCATATACATATTCTATCCTATGACTTACCCTTGTTGTGAGTAGAAATTGGTTATGGTTTACTTCTCCATCAATACTATAAGTTATCAATACATGTCCATGCTAGACCTTCCCTATGGTAAAAATATAAATAACTGATACCTAGAATACTCCCAAGTGAAGTGCTACAATGGTATAATTATCTGTGCGCCTATAGATCCCTTTTTCATACATACATATATATATACACATATATATATATACATATATATATACATATATATATATACATATATATATATATTCTCTAGTCACATGAAATAAGAAAGAATTGCTTAGTATTGTTCTAGTAGTAATACTAAGTAGTACTAACAAGCATCTCTGACATCATCATTAGGGATGACAACCTGGTTAGTAATGTTAATAGATGTAGGCATACATTAGGTGAATACTAAAACAAGTGACAAGTTAATAAATACCAACAAAGCATTTCTGGCGCTGTTGCCTAGGGAAGGTAGCTAGGCAAAGGAAGCATTGATAAAGTTAAGCCTATTGATTGTGATCGAGAAAACCATTGACCTCTACTCAAACAAGCTTACCCTTGTTTTGTCTACTTGTGTGTCTTATGCAGGGTAATGTATAACCGGTTTTGACCTTCTGACAAACTATGTTGAAGATCCAGAAGCATTAATTAGGAGAACTAGAGCCAAACTCAAGAAACTCTTAGCTTTAGAGTCAGAAGACCACCAGATAAGGCGAAGCTTAACACCAGAATTTGAAGCCATGGCTAACAAGACTCTCCGTGAGTTCTCTACTCCAACTAGTGGCTAACATCCAGTACTTGGACCAACAGTCAATATTGGAGACAATGGAGTCGAGCTCAAGCTAGCCCTCATCAACATGGTGCAAGCAAGCTAGTTTTGTGGAAAGGCACATGAAGATGCAAGTGCATGTCTCCAACACTTCTTGGAGATCTGTGGCACTTTCACCATCAAAGGAGTGACCCAAGACACCATACTACTTCACCTCTTCCCAATCTCACTCTTGGGGAAGGCAAAGCAATGGTTTTACGCCGACAAAGATAGAAACACTACATGGGATAACTACTCCACTGCCTTCCTAGCCAAGTTCTTTCCCATAGGCAAGACCAATGCCTTTTGTGGGAGAATTTCAAGTTTTAGCAACAACATGATGAATCTGTCCCTGAGGCATGGAAACATTTTCAAGATTACATTATAGAATGTCCTCATCATGGAATGGAGAAGTGGCTACTCATGCAGACTTTCTACCATGGATTGACCTAATAGTACCCTAAGAGACTATGTATGCTGCCATGGGAGGTGCTTTCCTATCACTCACAATCCTAGTTGCAACAGCTCTCGTGGAGAAGATGGCCTCCAACCAAGGTTGGAATGAAGAATGTCTTTAGACCCGCAAGAGAGGTGGGGGTATGCATCAACTTAAGGAGGTAGACATGCTGTCTGCCAAAATGGACCTGCCAATGAAAAAGCTCGAAGACCGAGCCAATGAGAAGCAAGAAGTCATGCACATTCATGATTCCCGCATGACATGTGAAGAGTGTGGAAACACTAGCATTCAAGGAACAATTGTCCTGAACCCCATGAGGATGTGAACTTCGTCAATAGCAACTACTTTCATCCTCAATAGAATCAAGGATGGAACCAGCAACAGAGGCTGAACTACCAAGGTATTTACCAAGGTAACCCTCAAGGTAACAATTATAATAAGTTCAATCAACCACCCTTGAGAGAATTAATTGCTGGCCAATCTAAACTTATGGAGGGATTATCTAGAAAGGTAGCTACCAATGATAAAATTCTAGAGAACATAAATAACAAAATGGATAGCTTTGCTTCTGCCATTAAAAACCTAGCATAGCTTTAATAAAATAATAGAATCACAAATAGCTTAGCTAGCAGCTGATGTTCCTCCATTCGACAAAGGTAAAATTCTATGGCAATCGGAAGATCTAGAAACTATAAATCTTATCGATATTCACAAGTGCAACTTACTACAATACGAAGCCATCGACAGGAAGGTGGATAGATTTGTAACACCCTAGTGTTAACATTGCATTTGGCATCTGCATTTCATGAGCACAAGCATCATCCAAGCATTCATAAACATGAGCATATGAAATTTCATCTCATTCTTATACATTATCACATGTAATGTTGATTTTATATATATGCTTATGCTTGCAATCATGTATGACCAATGTAAGAAATGGTTGGGAGGTCATGAAAACACCTTAGACACATCTAGAATGATAAATGTAACAATGTTTGTATGCATGACATAGGCCAAATTTGCTTGTAAGTGTTGGTTTCATTTGAAATGCCATTTTCATGATACTAGTATGACCAAAGTTGGATAGTAGCTTAGAGTGTTTGCATGGTTGTGTGACCTAAATAAAAGTTATAGTACTGGACTAGGGTAAGAACAATTATTTTTGGATTAAGACCTAATTCAGTGCCTAATATGTTCAAAAATAGCTCACAAGTAGCAAGAAAATGTCGTTTTGAGACTTGCAAAATTTTCTAAGTCATAATGTTGTTTATACTTTCAATGTACCTCACTTGGGAGCATTGTAGCTAGGACAACTATGGAGAATTAAGGAATACTCCCTAAAGCAAAGTTGTAGATGGCATGTAGCTCTACAACTTTCCTTAATTGAGTTTTTGCAATGGATGAATGGATTAGAAGATATATGGGGTTGAAAACACGCTATCAGTCATCTTAATCTGCCCTGACGGCCAGCGTTCACTGCGCACGCCAGTGGCGGACCGGCCATAGGACCATGGCGGCCATACACCGGTGTTGGCCCTAGCCAGTTCTAGCCAGAGCGGACACATAAGCACCGCACACTCGCTGCTCGCTTCACTCACTCGCTCTCGCCTTCTCCCACTCGCTTTGCCTCGCCAAAGCACTGCGCTGAGCTCGCTGTGCGCCGCCGCAGCTCCACCATAGCCGCTCGCCACTGGCGTAGCCTCGCCGACCAATTTGTCTTGGCCACTGCTGTTCCGCCATCACCACCACCTCCTCAAGCCACCAGCATCACCTATCGACCCTAGATATAGTGGCATTTAGCCTCGCCATAGCCGCCGTCGTCACCGGAGCGCCGCCGCCCTCGTGGCTCACTGTGGCCTGGTCATTCCACTACACCACATGCCTCCATCTTATTTGGTCTAGCACCATGCTAGAGTCTAGATTCTTAGACCAGATCTAGGAATGACGCCACCGCTTGACTATGCCAGAATGAGTCGCCGCTCCGCGCGTGGCCGCCATGGCCGCCGTGGCACTCGAGCTCGCCGCCACCGAGTTGGTTCACCATCTCCCTTCTTTCTCTCACATCTTAGGTTGAGTAACCCTATACCTAGGCTAGTGGCATGATAGAGAGCCACCTTTCATCAGTCGTCTAGCCTAGAACAGTAAGAGCACCGCTATGCTTCGTGCACCACCACACGGCCATGCACGTGGCCAAGCTCATCGATGCCACCTTGAGCCCTCACCTACATCGTGTAGCTTCGCTAGGTCACTAGGATGGAGTAGCCGTCCTCGTCTGAGTATGCCATAGCTGAAGATGGCTGGCAGTACCAGCCGCTCGACCTTTGTCGTCCAGCCATGGCCGCTATCGAGCTTGGTCCGGCGAGCCACCGAGCCAACTAAGCCTACTAGTCGATGCACGGGGGTGAGAAGAGTGCAACGGTGAAGACGCTACCCCCGGAGACCTCGCCGTCAGGTGAGTTCTCGCCGGTCAGTGCCCTCCCCTGTCTTAGTCTCGCTGACAGGTGGGTGCCATTGACCACTGGGCCTCAGCTGTCATCATGTGTGATGTTTTGCATTTTCTAATTTATTTTTCTAGATTTGAATGCATGTTTCAAAAAATTCATATCTCAAGTTAAGAGTGTCCAATTTTGGTGACCCAAATTTTGTTGGATTCCTCATGAAGTGTAGTATTTGACAAAAATATGAAATGCACTGTTTCTAGTATTTTCCTAGGAGAATTAAATTGAGCTACATAAATGCTTTTTAAGTAGTTTATATCTTGTAAAATGCATAACTTGAGCTAGAAAGGTGATAAATTTGTAATTCCAATTTTGATGGTCTTGTGTTGACACGCTCTAGATAGGAAAAATACTAAACCTATAGTAATCATATTTGAAATATTGTCTTCATATTTAATCCTAATTAAATGCTAGTTTCTAGTGAAATTAATTGGGATAAAAATACATCACATATGATCATACAAATTTTTACACAGTATTCTTATGATAGGAGGAAAGTAAGAAAAATATTAAATTAGTTGCTTGACACTTTCCACTATGCTAAACTATTTTTGCTAAAATAATCCTATGTAATTTGTCATTTTTGTAAAGGTAGCTATACTTATCGAAATGGCATGAAATTTGTATAGTAGACTATTAAGGTCATTTGTAGGCTACTGTAATTTTGTTAGAATTTATTAAGCACTGGAAATATTTATCCTTTAAATCACCTTATTATCTAAGGAAATTAATAAATGAATATGAATAAATTAGTTATGTTTAACCATGATATTTTCTATGGTGCTTGTAATGCATATGATCTATTGATGTTATTAGTTAAGCTTATAAGTCATTAGTTGTATGCAACTAGTTAATTATCGCTTTTATAATTCAACTAGATGGCTGCATGTATAGTTTCTGTTTGGTGATGATTTTCATGATGATGGTGATCTTTTCTATAAAGATGGTTAATAACAAAGTTGTAGATAACTTACTGATCTACCTAGTGTTAAATTTTCATAGTCATAGGCCTTATGGTTTAATAATTATGGCTATTAGAAGTCTGCTATCAGAAATGCTTGCTATCTAGATAGATTTGAAAGATTGAATTGTTTGACATAGATAACTACTGAATCACATTAAGAGGATTAATATAAAGTTGTAGGAAATTTCATAATCTTTCCAGAATGTCCACAACCATATTATTTTGATGTGTATAACTCCATTTATGTTCAAAACAAGTGGTTGTTGTCTTGTAGTCTAAAAATGATTTACATAAGTGTTTGTTTAAGTTACTTGAGATGAGATATGCACCTACTCAGTAGAATAAGAAGCAACTTGTTATCACCTTAATGCAATGATGTTGAAAACACTTATGAGGATGCATTCATCACATCATATCATATTATACATGTCATCATATATGTATTCATGATATCTTATTTCATGCTCATGCATATAGGATCGTCCGAAGGGATAACCCTTTTGGAGTTCAACGAAGAAGAGGAGGAGGATCAGCAGGAGATCACCTTAGGCCATAGCTCTAGGAGAAGAGGAGCAAACTCTCGAGGACCTCCCTGAGTGCCCTAGATCATCGGCCAACCTCTTTCCTCAAAGGCAAGCCCCGAAGCATTCTAAGTCTCCTATGTTTTAGAAAATATCACTTGAGTCCTTTATGTTTTATGCATTAGGTTATAAGAGTTGATTGGAAACACTTGATGCATAGAACTACCTTGTCTAGTTACATATACCTTTAACCCTATGTAGGTCCAGGATCAAATATATGCTTAGCCATGCTTATACCGGTAGAAGTCGGGTGATTTCCTATCACCTGCGAGATATAGGTGGATACCGAAGCATGATTGTCTATATTTGCTATCATGGAAAAAAACCACAGGGTAATGTAAATGGAGGTCAGGGCGGAGTCTATGTAGGTTGACTCATGTGATTCCGTCTGTGCCGATTAAGGATCAGTACCGTTGTTGGCACTTCTAACAAGATTGAACGCATGCCTCTCACTTAGCTGGCTGGATAACTCGTTCTGACTATAAAGCCTGAGTAGCTCAACTTAGGCTAGGGCCCCATTTTGTAAAAGTGCGCACTCTGGATGGTACTAAGGATGTGCTGTGAGCCAGACATGATCCCAAGGGTAGGCCAGGCTTGAACATCCATGGCAGCTAGGTTGTCCCTGATTGTGCAGCGCTGATCGAACCCACGAATGTGGACCTGAGTTGTACCAAAGGTGACCGTTGATCTGGTCTGCCTGGGTTTATGTTAGGAATAAATTCCTAGCTAGTCGAAATCGATTCGAATCGCCCTCTCTCCCAAATAGTGAGAAACTTAGGCTAGCTCCAACATCGTAGTAACTGTGTTATGGAATATGATGGTTCGATTGAACATGGAATTACTACAACGTCTATTGTTACTATTTTATGCTACTAAATGATATACCACATGTCTAGCACAGGTTAGTTGCTAATCTAGAGATGAATAGCTATAATTAACTTGATGACCTGAATTATAACTAGTATACTTGAATTGGTAAGCTTTTTATGCAAAATGTTGTCAAGCTACCTCCACTTATAAAGCCTTGCATAATCCTTGGAGTCACCTTATTTTTGATTTATGATGGGTAAGTCTAGCTAAGTACCTTCTCATACTCAGAGTTTTATTCCCATTGTTGTAGATGGTATAATTTATCATGGCTATAGAAAGAACTGCTTATGTCCCACTATGGATGAGGAGTGAGCCCTGGGTAGGCATCTCTTATTAATCCTTCTCATATGCTTTTGTGGGTGTGATCATGAGCTTGGCACTGTATTTGAACTATGATGGCAGATGTTTGTTTCAAACTTTAATATGCTTCTGCTACTATTTTACTCGAACTTGCTTTGTAATAACCTTAACTCATACTCTGATGGATGAACTGTATTTGTGGACCTTATGTAACATGTGACATGTATGTTGAATCATGTACTGATCTTGGTTGTATGTTGATGGTTAATTGAGACCCTTCGTGGTACTCGATGGACTATCGGGTTTATATGGGCTCAAGTATGACAGTGCGACCGCTTACGGGCTGCCATTGTACTTGTGTTCTTATAAATTGGTTGGTTCTGCTATAAGATTATTCCCTACCCGACAAGAAGGGCGACCCGAGGAGACCTGTCATCCCCATGGCCATTGGACCCCACATTTTCCGTGAAGCTATGTGTGACTTTGGAGCGAGTGTCAATATCATGCCTAAGGTAATTTATGAGAAGATTTTAGGGGATCCTTTGTTGTACACAAATATGCGTTTGCAGCTTGCAAATCAGTCACTCTGCTACCCTAAGGGAGTTCTTGAAGATGCCATCATACGAGTGGGACAATCATACGCCCCCGTAGATTTTGTGGTTCTAGAAACAGGTGGAGATGAAAGGGCACCCATCTTCCTAGGCCGACACTTCCTAAGCACCACAGAGGCCATCATCTACATGGCATACACATTGTGGTGTACACTTGGTGGTGTTGGCACATTTACAAAGGAGATGAAGTTGGATTTGAAACGAATCAACTCGGTGAAGAAACGGAGGCGAAAGGAGGTCACTGTAAATGACCAAACATTGGCCTCAGTAGGACTAGAGCATCCGGTCAGTGGCAGCAATGAGCGCGTGGTCTCGCTCTTGTGACCAGATGCTGGCACGAAGAATGACCGAATGCTCAGGGCCTATGTCCGGTCAGGCTAACATATGGTGACGTAGGTGATGCTAGAAGTTGGCACGCGGGCGCAGAACTAATTGGATGCTGGTCTATGTCCGGTCAAGGTGGACCGAACGTGTCTGTTCACAAAACAGAGGCTCGAGGAGCTCTTTGGAGACAACTGGACTCAGGCATAGCAGCATCTAGTACATCTCACTATGCTATGTCTGGTCATGACTTGACTGCTAGCCCAAGACTGCCGACCGTTGAGATCCAGTGACTGAGGATGAATGGAGGTGATAGGTGGCATGCATCCGTTGACCTAGACACTGGCAGGGTACGTCCAGTCGATCTGACCAGAGCATCTGGTCACCTCGAGCTGTGCCTAGTGAAGGGGTACAATGGCTCTATTTTTGTGGGGGCTATAAATAGAAGGGGTCTTGGCCTTGGGCCAGTAGCTGAGCACCTTGGGGGACTTTGTGTCGATGCTTGAGAGTGCTTAGGAGCCCTGCATCTCACATATGCTTGACTAGTGATCATTCAATTGTGTGAGTGAGCGATTCTAGTGCAATTGCATTATGAGGTTGCATCGAGGGGCACTAGGTGATCGAGTTGCAAGCTGGTGGTGCTTGTTACTCTTGGAGGTTGCCACCTCCTAGACATCTTGGTGGTAGTCTCCATCGAAGATCGCAAGAAGCTTGTGCGGTGCTCCAGAGAAGAGCTTTGTGAGGGGCATTGTGCTCGCCCCGTGGTAGCCATGAAGAGCAACTCTAGTTGAGCATGTCATTGAGCTACCCTCACTTTTGGTGTAGGTTCTTGTGGTGCCTGATGTGCGAGCTTAGGCGGGTGATGCCAATTAGCCGCCGAACCACCAAGTGAGCGGTCGACACAATGTGGACATAGCGTGTTGGCAAGCACATAAACCTCAGAAGGAAATCACCGTGTCAACATTGTTCTTCCTGTTGGTTTGCAATCCCCTTACACAAGCTTGTGGTTACTTTCATATACATTGTTCTTGTGTAGTTGCTCTTGTAATTAAGTTAGCTTGTGTAGCTCACTAGTTACCTTCTTGCTTGTGTAGCATAGAAGTAGCTCCCTTGCATGGCTAATTTGGTTTGTGTAACCTTGTTAGTCACATTGCTTAGTTTGTGTAGCTAAGTAATTGTGCTCTCTAATTTGGCATTGGTTGCCTTGTTATTGAGCATTGCCAGTGAGCTTAGGAGCTTTGTGCTTTTGCTTACTAGAATTGTGTAGGAGCTCCCCTGATGTGCAAAATACTAGTGGCATAGGTTTGTGTGACCTAGCTCCTAGAATTGGTTAGGTGAGCTCTAGCTAGCCTGACACCTTTGTTGTCCAATTAGGATCTTTATAAGGTGTTTGTGAACTTTGATAGAGGGGTGTAGTCTTGGCTAGACCGAATTGTTTTAATTCTGCATTTGTTTCGGTTAGCCAACATGATTAAATTTAGAAATGACTATTCACCCCCCTCTAGTCACCATCTCTACCTTATAGGTGCCCTGTGATCCTCTCCTTTGCTTGTTGGTCTCTAGATCATCTGATTTCATCAGGTAGCAAGCTATCGATTTTAATTTCTTATCTACTACTTGCTTCTTAGGGTTTCTCACCTCTAGATGAATATAGTGATTATTTATATTTCCTATATATTCCATCGTGTAGTGAGTCGGTGCTCTTGTGGTTGATTTGATTGTGGTAGTTTTACTCGGGGCCAAGCCCATGAGTACGGATTGAGGCCAAGCCTCATGAGTGTCAGTTGGCAGTTGTTTCTTGTTAGTGGCAGTGATTCTCGTCAACTTTAGAGATGGTACGTTGCAAGAATGCTAGAGGTGGTCCTGATGATGAGGGTCCAAGGCCTTCGCCTCACCTAACTGCTCAGCAAAAGGGAAAGACAAAAAAGACTACAAAGAAGAAGCAGAAGTTAGATGATGTTGAGGTAGAGAGGGCTACAGCATTGGTAGCTGCCACAAAGCGTACAGAGAGAGGTGGAGTTGGTAGTGGCATTCGCATAGGTGACCAGTTATCACCCACTCAGAGGGCCACCGTTGAGAGGATTGAGGCTAGTCTTGGTAGTCCACCTAGGACTATCATGCTTGGAGGACGACTGTGACTCTTTAGAGGAGAGTCAGACTCATTAGGAGACTAAGCAGCAGACATAGTTGGTAGAGCAGATAGAGGATGCTCAGTAGGGAGAGTAGGTTGAGGAGGCAGAGCAGGCAGCACAGCCATAGCTTCAATGCTCTAGTCATACAGGCACTCAGGTGTCACCGAGGCCTCAGACATAGAGGCAGGGGCTCTCATCCACCTCCCAAACCATAGGGTCCATCTCTAGTTGTTCACCTTGACCTGAGGGTAGCCACAACAAGACAGGTGCAGCAACTATGGTTCATTTAGTTTGAGGATTGGTTTCTGTCTGAGGCAGGATGAGCATGCGTCAGAGCATTTCTACACCATACTGCAGGAGGATTTCTATAATGCATATCTCAATAGTGGTGTTGTCTTCAGATCTCAGTGGGTCTGATCCATAGAGTCTTTAGTTATAGCTACAGGCAAGCAGATCCATCCTCATCGCTCTTATCTACCAGGGTTGATAGATCTTCATGGACGGATAGATCACTATGTTCCATCATGGGTTTGTGAGTTCTACTCCTCTTTGTGGATTGATCCGAGACATAGGTTTATTCATTTTGCTTTCAGAGGCCATGACTACAGGCTCCAGAGCTCGAGAGTCAGAGAGATACTAAGGATTCCAGAGTTACCTATTCGCCTTCATGAGGTATGCTATGGATAGACAGAGCCTCCAAGATGCCCTCATAGCAGACTTGTGCCACCTACAGATCTCGTTAGACTATGCTTCACAGAGCCATTTGGAGAGGGATCGAGCAGGACACCATGTGAACTTACACCTATAGCTCAGCTCCTTGATGCTATTATGAGGACTCTGCTCCCAAGGATGGGCTACCATGAGGGCCTGACACATATTTAGCTATGGCTAGTGTATCACCTAGTGTCTCAGACTGTCTTTGATATTTGGGATGTGATGCTTTCAGAGATAGAGGATACACTAGCAGAGGACTTCAGAGGTCACCGTTAGTTGCCTTATGCTCATTGGATCACTTTCCTAACCTAAAAGGTAGTTACACAGAAGTCTCCTAGGATAATGGCAGAGTACACAGGTGCTAATACTGAGTTTCCACCATATGAAATGAGCCAGATGCTACGTCACAGTTGTGTGAGGACACCTCGCTAGCCGAGCCATCGCCTAGAAGTACCAGAGATAGTAGCTCAACAAGATGAGATCATTAGAGGCATTGCTGCTATAGAGGAGGAGTAGCTTGATGCACAGCAGGAGGATGTGGTCGAGAGCGACCCAAGTGATAGCTCTAATGATGATTATCTGCTAATTCCATAGATGGCTCCTCGACCAAACGACAAAGAGGCCAGTGGCTTTAGCTCTTCTTCGCCACAGCCACCATAGACAGACCTAGCTCTTTTAGTTGTACTTTAGCAGATGAGGTAGGACTAGGCACGCCAGGCATAGGAGACTGTAGCTACACTTGCTCAGGTTTAGGCTCGACGGGATGAGTTTCAGAGGCAGCATCAGGCCATGCAGCAATAGCAGCTTATGATTTAGCAGTAGTTACTTGGCTTCATGTAGAATGTATTCATTGCTATTGGGGTTGCTCCTCAGTAGTCTACACCTCAGATAGGCTAGCCTGCTACCACCACTCCAGTGACTCTAGCTGTATAGCCCAGTGGGCTTCAGAGTCAGGGACAACCAGCTACTTAGGTTGCTTCACCTACAGAGCAGGTGTCCCAGTGGTTTGCTTCACCAATGACTGCACAGGGTCCTCACTTTACTCCTATTGTTATGGGCTTCACTCTGTCTCAGAGTTCTTCAATGTTAGTGATGGACACCCCAGTCTCCAAGAGTCTCGGCCCTACTTTCAATGAGCTTACAGGGCAGCCTACACCTCTAGAGTTGTGAGTCCCTATCCCCACCATAGCTGCTCCAGTTACTAGGACTACCGAGATGATTCTGTCATCTGTTGCATCATCCGAGCCACCTCAGACAGTCACTCCTACACTTGAGGCTTCAGCTACAGCGACAAAGGTAGATGTGGCTCCACTTCCTATAGTGACACCTCTAGAGTCACAGGCCATGCTAGTTACTAAGCAGACCCTAATCGGTTCACCTTCACTTCTAGCTACAGAGGGTCAGACCACTCAGAGTTTTGGGTCAGAGGATGATGTAGCTCAGTTTTAGATCTCTCACTGCACCTCAGCGCCCAACTCGTCTGCTCCTGTCCCACCATCTGACCCTTAGGTTTTGGTGCTTAATGCCAAAGGGGGAGAGGGAGTGAGTATGTTAGATCTAGGGGGAGCGAGTGAGATGGTCTCAATTTGATTCTTTTGGTTTTCTGTGTGTGATACTTCATGCATTCACGTTTACTTTCATGCATTGCATTATATACTTGTGATGGTGAGACTTATGTGACATGTGTGCTCTCTACATTGTTATATATATGTCGTATCACTTGGATTACGCTCATTTCTTTGCTTCCGCATTTTTACTCTGATTCAAATGAGCTTTACTTTATGTACTCATGCTTAATTCATATCTTTTGAGTACACCTTGTTGGCTTGGGTCATATAAGCATGCCTAACCCCTTTGTTCTTATTGTCAAAAGCTTATATGAACCAAGCATGTTGAAAACCTCACTCATCTCTTTTACATACTCGAGGTTGTGTTGTCATCAATCACCAAAAAGGGGGAGATTGAAAGCATCTAGGCCCCTAGTTGGGTTTCAGTGATTAATGACGACATGAGTTTACTATGACTAATGTGTGTTTTGTAGAGGCAAGTTAAGTTAGGTCATGTTAATGGAAATTGATTGGGCAATCATGGTTTTCATGCCCCTGTCGATGGAAATCATTTCGATTTTCAAAGGATGGACGATAAGGTTAAGGATGGACTAGTTCTAAATGTTGTTTGGTATTGGAGAGACACTTAGAGTAGTTTAGGACTTTGTTTTTCATTTGGCCATACTATTAAGGGGAGTATGGACTAGTAGCTTGACCTAGGTGAGTCTAATGGATTAGGTGTGGTGCACACTTGTCAAACATAGCACTAGGTAGCTTAGGAATAGCCCTATGATCAATTGGAGTCAACTTCATTCACATAGGATTTTGAGTTGGAAGTGAATGGAGGGTCAAATGACTGATTGGACACTGGTCTAGTTGTGACTAGAGGCTAGGAGGATGAGTCCTGGTCAGTTCATTTGAATCAACTGCAGTCATCTGGTACTGATCAGACACTGAGTGGAGGAGCACCGGACGTAGGGGTGCCTACGTACAAGTCGACTCCAAAGAGGTTCTAGAGAGGCTTTTTCTTGACCGAAACTCATCTAGTGTGTGCTGATTGATGCTGGTTAGAGTCTGGTCAATCAACTATAGTCATCTGGTACTGACCGAACTGCTGAATGGAGGAGCATCGTACGCTGGGGTGCCTATGTCCGATCGACTCTAGTAAGGTTCTAGAACATTTTTTTCTTGACCGGACATGTCTGATTGATGCTGACCAGATGTTGGTTAGAGTTTGGTCAAAACTTAATAGCTCTCTCTGGCATAGTGGTGGGCACAACTAACCAGAGTGTCTGGTCAACCTAACCGGAGCATCTGGTCAGCCCGTAGAGTGATGACTCAGCCTCCAAACGTTATGTTTTGAATGAGGTGGTATAAATACTTACTCCACTCATCCATAGGTGGTCTCTTGCCCATTTGTTCAACTGAGAAACACCTTTGGAGTGCAAGGGATAGCAAGAGCCTAGTGAGGTGATTGAGATTTGATAATCCAAGATTAAGGACCTCATTAGTGCATAGGGAGTAGCAAGTGTGCATCCACCCTTCTCATTAGGCTTGTCTTGGTCAAGTGAGAGTTTCTGCTTGTTACTCTTGGTGATCGCCATCACCTAGATGGCTTGGTGGTGATTAGGAGCTTGGTGATCATCCGACGAAGCTTGTGGATGACCCAAGTCATGTTATGAGCGGTTGTGGGCGATTCACCATGATGGAGTGTCAAAGAATCAGCCCGTAGAGAGCACTTGATCCTTGCGTGGATCAAGGGGGAGCTACACCCTTGTGTGAGTGCTCCAACGAGGACTACTAGGGAGTGGCAACTCTCTGATACCTTAGGAAAATATTGTCGTGTTCCTTTTCCCTCTCTTTACTTTGAGCATTTACATTTGAGCAATTCATTTCATGCCTTTACATTCCTAGAATTGTCATGCTAGAGTAGGATTGGAACCTAGGGTGCAAAACTTTTGTGCGGGAGAATAATAGAAACACATTATAGGCACAAGGGGTGAAGTGGGCTAAGTATATGACTTAATTGTTGTAAAAATTTAGAATTAGCCTAATTCACCCCCCCCCTCTTGGGCATCTTGATCCTTTCAATCTTAATGTGATTCAGCAGTTATCTAGGTCAAACAAATCAATCTTTCAGATTTGTCTAGAGAGTAAGCATTTCTTACAACAGACTTCTAGCAGCCATAATTATTAAACCATAATACCTAGGACTATGAAAATTTAACACAAGGTATATACGACGGCCAGCCGATTCAAATCGGCTAAGTGCCGATTCAGTTGACTGACAGCGCTACTTCGTTCCTCTATATCTCCTAATCCAGTATGAGTTAGCAAAATTGGTATTAGTGAAAGTTGTAGAGCTATGTGAGATCTCCAACATTGCTTTAGGAACCATCATCTAATTCTCAATGGTTTTCAAACTACAAAGCCCTAAAGTGAGGTACTTTGAAACTGAAAATAGCTTCAACACTTAGAAAAATTTTATGTTTTGGAAACAACATTTTATTGATACTTGTGAGCTCTATTTGACCATGTTAGACACTAAATGAGCTCATGACCCTTAAATAAAGTTTGTTACTCATGACAAGAACTACAACTTTTGTTTAGGTCACATAGCCATGCAAACAATCTAATCTACTGTTATAGCCCCTCCCCCTTATAGAAATCTCATCCCAAGATTTGAAAGACCTACCATTCCTCGTAAAAGGTAGGATAAACCTCACATAAATAATTCTCCTGTTCGCACGTGGCATCTTGTTCATTGTGGTTATTCCACACCACCTTGTAGAACTTAATGACCTTGCTCCATGTTACTCTTTCCATTTCTTCTAGCACACATATTGGTTTCTCTTCATAAGTTAAATCCGATTAGAGCTTAATGTTGGTGGGTGCAATGGCTTCCTTAGGTATGCGAAGACATCTTTTCAACTGAGAAACATGGAAGACATCAAATATCACACTCATCTCAGGAGGAAGTTGTAACTTGTAGGCAACATTTCCTTTCCATTCAATAATCTGGTACGGGCCTACATACCTAGGCGCAAGCTTCCTTTTTACTCCAAATCTCTACACTCCTTTCATGGGTGACACTTTTAAGTATACATAGTCTCCCACTTCAAAGGTTAGTGGTCTTCTTCTTTTATCAGCATAACTCTTTTGTCTTGACTGAGCTGCTTTCATGTGTTGTTGGATAACACGTACTTGTCCTTCAGCTTCAGTGACAAAGTCAATGCCAAAATATCTTCTTTCTCCGGGTTTAATCCAATTCAAGGGAGTTCTACATTTTTGGTTGTACAAGGCTTCAAAAGGACCAACAATAGTATGGTCCTTAATCAGCACAGACGGAATCACATGAGTCAACCTACACATGGACTTCACCTGGCCTCCATTTACATTACCCCATGGTTCTTTTCCATGATAGCAAATATAGCCAACCGTGCTTCAGTATCCACCTATATCTCACAGGTGATAGGAAATCACCCGATTTCTACCGGTCTAAGCATGGCTAAGCATATATTCGATCCTAGACCTACACAGGGTTAAAGGTATATATATCTGGACAAGGTAGCTGTCGTAGAACCGACCAATTTATAAGAGTACAAGTACAATGGCAGCCCATAAGCGGTCGCACTGTCATACTTGAACCCATATAAACCTGGTAGTCTGTCGAGTACCACGACGGGTCTCGATAAATGATTTACAACAACCAGGATCGTACATGATTCAACATACATGTCACATATTACATAAAGTTCACAGATACATTTTCATCATCAGAGTATAAAACCAAGTTATTACAAACTGAGTTTGATAGATAAAAGCGGAAGCAAATTAAGTTTGAAAGTAAAGTTTCCAACATAGTTTAGTACCGTGCCAAAATAGGATCACAGTCCACAAAAGCAATGTAGAGGGGTTAATAAAGAAGCCTTCCCAAGGCTTACTCCTCATCCACGGTGGGATAGAAGCAACTCTTGCAATAACCATGATAAACAGTGCCATCTGCAACAATGGGAAATAAAACCCTGAGTACGAGAAGGTACTCAGCTAGACTTACCCGTCATAAACCTAGAAATAAAATGACTTCAAGGACCATGCAAGGCTGTATAAGTGGAGATAGCTTGACAACATTTTGCATAAAAGCGATTAACTCAGTTATACAATTACAGTTCCGTTATCAAGTTAATTATAACTATCCATCTCTAAATTAGCAACTATCCTATGCTAGACATGTAGTATATCATTTTTAAAAGCATGCAATAGTAACCATAGCCGGTATTGTAATTCCATATTCCTTCCAACCATCATGTTCCATAACACAGTTACTATGATGCTGGAGCTAGCCAAGTTTCTCACTATCTAGGAGAGACGGCGATTCGAATCGATTTCAACCAGCTAGGAATTTATTCCTAACACAAACCCAGGCAGACCAGATCATTAGTCGCCTTAGGTCACCTTTGGTACAACTCAGGTATACATTTCGCAGGTTCGTACCACGCCGCACAGTCGGGAACACCAAATGCCAGGACGCTCAGGACTACCCTGCCCTTGGGCTCAGTTTGGTTCCCTGCAAGGAGCGCACAACAGAACAGGGCCCCGCCTGAGTTGAGCTACTCGGCTTCGCGGTCAGAACGAGTTATCTGGCTAGCTAAGTGATAGGCATGCGTTCAATCTTGTCAGAAGTTCCAACAACAGTACGGTCCTTAACCAGCACAGACGGAATCACATGAGTCAGCCTACGCATAGACTCCGCCCGACCTTGATTTCCATCACCCCATGGTTCTGTTCCACGATAGCAAATATAGCCAACCGTGCTCCGGTATCCACCTATATCTCGTAGGTGACAGGAAATCACTCGACTTCTACCGGTCTAAGCATGGCTAAGCATATGTTCGATCCTGGACATACATAGGGTTAACGGTGTATATATCTGGACAAGGGATTTATATGCATCAAGTGGTTCCATTCAACTCTTATAACCTAATGCATCAATCATAAATACTTAAGTAATCATTTGTAAAATACTAGGAGACTTAAAATGCTCCAGGGCTTGCCTTTCAGAAAGGACATGGGGCGGTGATCAGGGCACTCTGGAAGCTCTTCAGGGTTCTGCTCCTTGCCTTCGAGAGCAGCAGCTTGAGGATTCTCTTGCTGGTCCCCTTCCTCTACTTCGTCGAATTCCAGCAACGTTATTACTTCCTCCGATCCTAGATGCATGAATATGGCATAAGGTATTGCGAATGCATATATGTTGACAAGTATAATATGATGATACATGATGAATGCATTCTTGTACGTATTCTTAACATCATGGTGCTGAAGTAATAATAAGTGTATCGTGTTTTTACTGAGTAGGTGCATATCTCTTCTTAATGATTCAATCAAACACTTCAGCAGTTCATGTACCACACTATAAAACAACAGCTACTTATTTTACTCATAACTGCAGTTCTACTTATCCAAATGTGGTGATCTTAGACTTTCTGGAAATATTATAAAATTGCCTACAACTCTTATTTAATCACCAAAAGCTAATTCACAATTTATCTTAACCAAAACAGACAAGCAACTTAGTGCTGCCCAGAAATTCCAGAGATTAAGCAATTCGGAAATACTAACTTTGAACAGCCATAACTCCCAAACTCTTTGGCCTATTGCTCTGAAATTTTAACACAAGATACATGGAGAAGTTTTCTACAACTTTGTTATTAACCATTTTTATAGAAAACACCATTTTTACCATGCAACACATCAAACTATAGAATCTGTCCTAAATCCTGCTAAACTCGAATTATAAAGCAACAATACTTCTACTTCATATAAGTATTCAAATTTTTACAACACAAAGTCTACCAACAGTGCAAGCATACCAAATACACTCAAGAAAACATAATGGTAAAGCCCAAAGTGTTTATTTATATGCCTTTATTATTTTATTTAGCTACTTAGGTTAAATAATAAACATATACTAAATATGCATCATAAATTCTCAAAAATTTACAGTGCCTTTCTAATGCTACCAAAAGACTACTGTAAAAGTTTCATGTCATTTTACCAAGTAGAACATTCTATATAAAAATTACAAGACAGAAAGGCTTACAATAGAAAAAATAGAAAACCCTAGTGAAAAGTGTCAAGCAATAGATTTCCTATTTTTCTTAGCATCCATATGGTACTAGGATAAGCTCCAACAAATTTCATGAATATTGGATTCATAAATAATTTATAAAAATTCATACAAGGATTACCTATTTATAAAAGAAAAATCTATAACTACAAATCTACACATGCACTGATCCTCAAATTTTTACCAGAGCTCATACATGTCAAGAATAGCTTACCACAACAATTTCATAATTTTTGGAGCACAAGAACTCTAGATATAAAATAAACAAGTTTGCATGCATTCAAAAACACATTTCAAGTTTCAATTTAAATCTTCCAAAAATTCTACTGCACGTGTCAAGATTATATTTTTCCTAAATACTATACTTCCTAAGGAACACTACCAAATTTATTTCACAATTTTTGAAGGTACACAACTAGAGATATAAATATTACAAAATAGCATGAAATCTTGAATCAAATGAACTATCCTACTCTCTACTGCCGCTGACCGGTGGGACCCGCCTGACAGGGGACCCCACATGTCAGTGACACAGAACAGAGCAGCGGCGCTGCGCGATGGTTGCGCGGCCAGAGCTCATCGCCGGTGAGTTCACCGGCGGTGTCATCTACACGTCATGACCCCTACGACCTAACGCATCGATTGAGCTACTTGGTTGGGCCTCTCGTCAGCTCTAGTGATGACGACGGCGACCATGGCGGCTCGAAGGAGCTGGATGGCGGTGCTACACCGGTGGAGACCACGGTGAAGCAATCTAAAGCGCGGACAAGCTCCTACGGACTCAGGCGAACCTAGCGCATAAGATTTCACGTCCAATGGTGGAGGGAGGTGCTCCAGCCACAGTGACTGGTGCGACGGTGATGCTCCAGTGAGCTCATGCGTGGTGCTGGGGCTTACCGAGCGTGGTCAACAAGCATGGGTGGATGCGACGAGTCACGGGGGTGTTGGTGGAGCAGCTGTGGTGGTGGAGAAGCGGCGAGGGCGAGCTGGAGTCAGCAATGGCGACGGCGGCGCTCGATGCTGAGGCGGTTGCTGCTGCGGGCGAGGAAGGAAGTCGAGAAAAGCAAATGGCGTGCGCGGCTGAGTGCGGGTGGGTGCTGGCGGTGATGTAGTGCACGTTGGCCCGCCTTGGCCCTGCTGGGCAGGGCGCCAGTGATGTGCGGCCGTTGCTACCTCCACGCAGCGCGCAAGGTCTGCCGGTGTCGGCCAATGAAACCGGCGTCGTTCAGTTCATTCAGTTAAGAAATACAGTGCCAGACAGCGGGTTTTGACAGCTATTTAACTGCTAAACCGTAGCTCCATAGTGCAAATGACCTAAACAACTTTTGTAGACCTATGTACCAGCTCCATTTGTTCTTAAGGAATCATGCACTAATTCGCAACGGTCAGCGAGTAAAATGATCTCAAAAGTGAGCTTGTCAGCTCTTAGGACTTAGAAAAAAATGTTAAGTGTTGAAGATGTTGTTTTGTTGATTTTTGTGAGCCAAATTCAAGCATGTTAAGAGCTAAACCAGTCAATGACCCAAAAATAAAAGTTGTTCCTCTTGCCAAACACTACAACTTTGCTTTAGTGACCACCTCCATGCAAGGTCTCTAGCACCTAGTTCAAACTTGGTCAAACATGTTACATTCAAATGATGGTATACCTTCAAACTAGGGCTTAATGACCTATTTACCCCTAACCATGAATATCAAAGTTGTTCATAATGATACTCTAAACATGTTTAAGCTAATTGCAAGGTCACCCAATCATTTCATGTATTAGTCACTCATAGGGCTATCTAGGTTAACACATGTAATCTTACTTAAATGCTTGATCATGAAAGGTGACATTCATGAACCATGTTCCCTTTTGTTAACCTAAGTGTTGCTAACATGTTTTGTGACTCATATCAACCAATTACCTGTATACACTCATGATCATATGTATATAGACATGGAAACATGAAATACTAAGAAATGTTGCATATGTTTTAATCAAATGTTTCAAGTGTAAATGCTTATATATGAATGCTTGATGATCATGCTCATTCTATGCAAGTCAAGTTATGCAAGGCTAACACCTAGGGTGTTACAGTAGTTCTATGCATCAATTGGTTTCATTTCAACTCTTATCTCCTAATGCATCAGACATAAAAGGACTCAAGTGAAGTTTTGTAAAACATAGGAGACTTAGAATGCTCCGGGGCTTGCCTTTGAGGAAAGAGGTTGGCCTGTGATTCGGGCACTCAGGGAGGTCTTCAAGAGTTTTCTCCTCTCCTTCTAGAGCTATGGCCTGAGGTGTTTCCTACTATTCCTCCTCTTCTTTTTTGTTGAACTCCAAAAGAGTTATCCCTTTGGACGATCCTATGTGCATGAGCATGAAATAAGATATCATGGATGCATATATAATGATATGTATGATATGATATGATGTGATGAATGCATCCTCATAAGTGTTTTCAACAACATTGTATTAAGGTGATAACAAGTTACATTTTATTTTACTGAGTAGACGCATAACTCTTCTCTAGTAACTTAACAAACACTTATGTAAATCATTTTCTAGACTACAAGACACAAGCCACTTGTTTTGACCATAACTATAGTTATATACATCAAAATAATGTGGTTGTGGACATTCTGGAAAGCTTATGAAATTTCCTACAACTTTATTTTAATCACCTTAATGTGATTCAGCAGTTATCTAAGTCAAACAAATCAATCTTTCAGATCTATCCAGAGAGTAAGCATTTCTAACAACAGACTTCTAACAGCAATAATTATTAAACCATAATACCTATGACTATGAAAATTTAACACAAGGTATATAAGTAAGTTATCTACAACTTTGTTATTAACAAGTTTCATAGAAAAGGATATTATCATCATGAAATTATCATCACAACAGAAACTACACATGTAGTTAGCTAGTTGAATTATAAAGCAATAATTAACTAGTTGCAAACAACCAATTACTTCTAAGCCTAACTAATAACATCAACAGATCATATGCATTAGAAGCACCACAAAAAACATCATGGTTAAACATAACTAATTTATTTATATTCATTATTAATTTCCTTAGATAATAAGGTGCTTTAAAGGATAAATTCTAAGAAAATCATAGTAGTCTACAAATGGCTCTAATAGTCTACTGTACAAATTTCATGTCATTTGGATAAGTATAGCTACCTCTACAAAAATGACAAGTTACATATGCTTATTTAAGCAAAAATAGTTGAGCACAGTGAAAAGTGTCAAGCAACAGATTTAATTTTTTTCATACTTTCCTCCTGGCATGAGAATATAGTGTAAAATTTTGCATTATCATATGTTAAGTATTTTTACCCCACTTAATTTCACTAGAAACTAGCAATTAATTAGGATTAAATAGGAAGACCATATTTCAAGCATGCTTACTATAGGTTTAATTTTTTTCCTAGCTAGAGCATGTCAACACAAGACTAGCAAAATTAGAATCACGATTTTATCACCTTCCTAGCTCAAATTATGCAATTTACAAGATAGAAACTATTTTAAAAGCACTTATATTTCTCAATTTAATTCTCCTAGAAAAATACCTTAAACAATATATTTCATATTTTTATCAAATCATGTACTTCATGTTTAATCCAACAAAATTTGGTTCACCCTATTTGGACACTCCTAACTCTAGATATGAATTTTTGAAGTTTGCATTCAAATCTATGAAAAAAATAATAAAGAAAATCAAATTTCAAATCGGCGCTACAGCTAGGTGCACCCGGTGTATACACCCCGCTACGACTGACGATAGGGCCCCGCGGTCAACTCAGCCCCATGCGACAGAGAGATAGAGGCAGGGGCCGACTTTGACCGGCGAAAAGCTCACCGATGGCAAGGTCACCGGTGGTAGCGTCACCACCGATGTGTTCCCCAACTCAACCCGCACCTATAGGTACCCTCGGTTTGCTTGGAGGATCACCGGAGCGAGCATGCCGGTGAGCACGGAGGCTCGGCGTGACATGCGGTGGTGCTCTGGTCAACCCTAGCGATGGCATGGCTAGGCGAGCATGGCTACAACATCTACAAACCCTAGCAAAGCTCTACGACATGGATTAGGTCAAGGTGGAGCAGCGGCGGAGCTTGGCCGCGTGCATGGCAGCACGGTGGCACGAGCGCAACGGTGGCACGGCGGTGTTCTGCTCCGACGAGGCTAGCATTGGGCTTAGGTTCTTGGCTCGAGCTAGACCTAGATCTAACCTAACTCTAACATCTAGAAGCACGCGAGGAAGAGAACTAGGCATGCACAGCCACGGCGGCGTGCATTGCGGTAGAGCTCTTGGCTCATGGTGGTGCGGCTCGCGTTCCAGCACCAGTGATGCGGTAGCGGCTCAACGAGCTATGGCTATAGCTTCTAGGACCTACGACAAAGATGAATCAAGAGAGAGAGATGGGAGGAGTGGTGGATAGGGCTGGCCACGGGGAGCATGGAGCTCGGTGGCGCTCCGTGACCATGGCGGCGACGGCGACGTAAAATGTCACATTACCTAGGCTCTAATTAAGGCAATGGTGGGTCGGCGAGGTGGAGGAGGTGATGGCCAAGTGGTGTGGGTGAGCAATCACACAATGGCATGGTGGCGGTGGCATACGAGCTCAGCGGAGGTGAGGTGGTGATGGCGCGGTGCTAGGCTTGCTCTAGCGTGGTGAAGGACAGGCAGAGAGAGGGCGAGAGAGCAAGAGTGAGTGAGCACGGCGGCTTCGCCTCCTTTATCTCCCCCTGTTGGGCCGACCAGCGGGGCCGATGCTGGCATGCTGCTGCCATGCGGCGCGCGCGGCCTTGCGCGGTTGGCCACGATGGCCAGCCGATTCAAATCAGCTGTGCCGATTCAGTTGACTAATAGCGCTACTTTGTTCCTCTATATCTCCTAATCCAGTTTGAGTTAGCAAAATTGGTATTAGTGAAAGTTGTAGAGCTATACGAGATCTCCAACTTTGCTTTAGGAACCATCATCTAATTCTCAATGGTTTTTAAGCTACAAAGCTCTAAAGTGAAGTACTTTGAAACTAAAAACACCTTGTGAGCTCTATTTGACCATGTTAGACACTAAATTAGCTCATGACCCTTAAATAAAGTTTGTTACTCTTGACAAGAACTACAACTTTTATTTGGGTAACATAGTCATGCAAACAATCTAAGCTACTGTTCAACTTTGGTCAAACTAGTATCATGAAAATGACATTTCAAATGAAACGAACACTTAGAAGAAAATTTGGTCTATGTCATGAATATAAACATTGTTCCAATTATCATTCTAGATGTGTCTAAAGGTGTTTTCATGACCTCACAACCATCTCATACATTGGTCATACATGATTGCAAGCATAAGCATATATATAAAATCAACATTTCATGTGACAATGTATAAGAATGAGATGAAATTTCATATGCTCTTGTTCATGAATGCTTGGATGATGCTTGTGCTCATGAAATGCAAATGTCAAATGCAATGCTCAACACTAGGGTGTTATAGTTCCCGACGTAATAAGTGGTGGGGATGGTGTTGGAAGTTGGGATGACATTCAACACTCACGCACACTTCCCTAAGTTTTGGGCTTCCAGTGAATCTTCCCAAATTTTGGTGTGAACACATGCCCCCAAATTTCAGAATAAAATATACTTTTGTTCCAAAATTCACATTCCAAGCCATCTTTTCCTATCCTTTCATGGTGCTCTTAGGCCAGTTGGCATTCCATATTGATTGCAATAATCTCACGCGTAACTCGATGAACCGACTATAGAGGTCCCCTAGGGCTATAAATTTGGAGGCAAGGCAGAGTAGAAGAAATTTGTGTTCATTTGTTGTGCTGTGACACATATCTTTTCTTCTTTGTTTCCTCCTTCTAGTCTTCTTCTGAACAATAGCTCACGGCGAGCATCCAAGGGAGGAAACTCCAGAAGCCAGTGAATCTACCTCCACACCTTTGTGTCCCTTTACGTCGTCAACGGTGAGAGGGAATGATTTCTTATCTCTATGGTTGCCTTGCATTAATCCTTTGAATATGCAGGGCTACCTCTCATGCTGTGGTACATTGACCAACTCCGACGGAGCTTGGACAACAATCGATTGTGTGTGCTATAGAAGCACATCTTGCTAGATCCATGGTATCTTCATCTTCATCCTTCGAGTCATATGATGGTAAGGATGTTCGGACTCTTATCCGTGAAACGAGTGAGGCCGAAAACCTGTATTCTGAACTGGCAAGTGAGGAAGGTCAGCACGAGCTATGTCTTGATGACATTAAAATAGCCCTCTCTGCATCTGAAGAAGAGACCAATGTTGCTCAGATGAGGCCTGATGAAGCTCATGTTAGGGCAGCAGGTAAAATTTCTTTGAAGAGTCTTTCCTTTAATATTCGCGACTTTATCCGATAACCCTTTGTTTTCATTAGATCTTGAGGGACAACAGGCTGCTTCTCGTCATGAGATATAATCTATGGTCTTATAAGTACATAATCTACTATTTGAATGTCACTTTTGATCCTGTCTTTTATTGTTATTTTTTGTTCTAAAGACGATACTCTAGGTGTCAACTATTTTGAGCCGATGAGACATGGCTATGAAGCATTGACCCAAATACTTGCGTAGTACTTCTTTATGCATTTTCAATTGAGGTCTACGCAATAACAGATCCGTATCATACGGCGGTTTGCACATACAAAGCAATAGATCCAAGGCACTGCCATAATGTTGTTACCTCCGAGGGTCAAGGGATGCAGATCTGCATCTCGATCCTCCGAGGTACAAAGATTATGGAATCTAGAGAATGACGCAGCACATCGCAAAACTTCACCCTCGGTGAGGTGCTATATCTTCCATCTTGCAACCCTCATAGTCAAGGGATGCGTTTGCTTCTTGAACGTGAGAGCTGTAAGATATAATGTAAAGCACCCAATCTTGAAGTACGAGCACCTCGCAAACTTGGAGCACCCCCAATCAAGTATGGAGCCCCTAAACAGGAGAGAATCGGATGATTGTAGATCTTCTGTTAACAAGATCTGCAAGAAGATCTACAATCATCAAGGTTTACCTCCTGTTCAGTAGTAGCACCTCGTCAATGATGGGACAAGGAGCACCTCACAAAACTTGCACCTGAATCTTAGTGAGGTTCAATTCTTTATATTCCATAATCTTGCTACCTCTGAGGATAGAGGGATGCAGATATGCATCTCGATGCTCAAGGGTAGCAAGATTATGGAATCTAAAGCACCCAATCTTGAAGGCCTTCTCCAAACACTAGCATCTCTATAAGGTGCTTTATCTCCATCTTGCACCTCGTGAGAGGAGGTGCAAGGAGAAAGACAAAGAACCTCTAGGCGATGAAGAAAGATGATTGGCTCATGAGTATGTGGATTCAAGAGTAGTGTGGATTGAGCCCAAGAGGTGCATCCAAACCCAGGTTAAATAGGACAAACTTTAAGATGGAGAAGTGCAAGTAATGGTGATGCAACTGTGTTGTGGGTAGTTGAGAAATAACTCACGTTGATTTTGCCGCCGATAGACCAAATGGTCGTGGAGGGCCGTCGGCCGTAACACGTATCCCAATCGGCTTGGTTTTTCATACGACGGAGAAAATACCACTGTCGCATCTATTTTTAACCCGTCGGTGGTAGAAGTTTTAACTGCCAGTTTTCTTCCTTATGAGGCCTCACTATCGGTCCAACCGGCGGTGGAAGTATAACACCATCGCTTCTTTCGCTACGACAGTGAAAGTGGCGACAGTGGTGTGTCAATCTGTAGTAGTGAAACGAACATGGCAAGCCACTATGTAGCATTGACACGACGTGTAAATAGGCTGAACAAGCGTCTAGGCGAATAGTGATCATTATTTATGTAATATTTACCATGAAATCATTAATTATACAAACAGTATAAAATAATTTACAATAGTGCATAAATTAATAAAAGTATTCAAACAATATACAACAAAAAATATATTAGGTTTAAACTAAATTAGAAAAATACTAAAATTAATTAATATTTATGTGTCATTAATAATATTAAATTAATATTAAACATTATTTATAGATATACTATTAAATAGTTTGAATGCATTGATAGTAAAATAGTAAGTCACCAATCATGCAAAGACAACTTCTTAATATATTCATTATATACCTTGTTCTTTCACGGATACAGATAAATGTTGGATATTGTAGATTTCTGTCAGATACGGATCAGTAATCAGAATGAGAAAAAATCGAAAACAAATTTGGATACATCCATTTGGTATCCACATTAGAAAAGGATACGAATACGAATTTATCTATCTTATAAGTTTTACCGGATACGAGCAGACGAATTTGAGCGAGTCTTGCATGGGAAGAAAAGACGAACGCCAAAGCTAGAGGTCAAGCTCACGACTTGCAAGACACCTACGTCAAGTCTAAGAGGGCGTTTGGATGCTCTAGGAATTATGGGAATATAGATAATAGATAGTGATTTTGAGAATCTAGATTTTGAGTACAAATAATGTAATCTGTTTGGATTCTCAAATTATACTTTGGACAATGAATACTTGAGCTAAATGTCTAAAGTACCCTTTAGATAGTTTGTGCATAACAGCAAATACAATAATGAGCATATAGCCAAGCTAGTCAGCAGTTTTGCTGACGTGGAGGACAGAAGAGAGGAGAGAGAAGATAGCTTGGCTCTTATGCAAGCAACAAGTTGGACACAGAAACATAGATATTTATGGGAACAAACAAAAGTGTATGTGAGGAGGAATAGAAAAGATAAAGTAAGACATTGTATCATCTCCAATATATACAACTAAAAAGAATAAAGGGTGGACATTTTTTGGTGCGACATTCCAATGTAGGTTCATCGTGCCTGCTGCGTTCCCACAGCCTCGCTCCAACGCGTGGCCGTCCCTTGCGATATCTATCACGCCTAAAAAGACTAAAAAGTGGACAGGTGCGACTATTGTTTTTGAGTCATCGGTCTGCCTCCTCCTCGCGATACCGCGACGCCACCTCCACGCCCTGCCCTGCCCCTGTCTGGTGAAGCAGACGACACGCCCTGCCCCCGTCGCCTCGGCGCTGCCTCCACGCCCTTCCACGGCCGTCGCCGAATCGCCCCGCTCGAGTCTCCCTGGCGCGGGTCCATGGAGGAGATCCCCAACCCTACTGGGCCCCGCCACACCCTCAATCGGTGGCCACTGGCACTGTTGCTGCACCAGGTGGAGGAGGAGCAGGTAGAGAGGGGATGCGGCGCGCGCGATGAACCGGTGCCCGTCGGAGTGGTACTTCCAGAAGTTCCTGGAGGAGGTTGTGCACGATAGCCAACCTGTCCCCACCATCGCCGCGAAGGAGGAGGAAGGGGAGCATGAGTAGAGTACCGTCGACGTGCTCCTCGAGGTGTTGCCCGGCCGCCACGTGCAGGCGACGGAACTCCACGGCTCCTGGTGCCCGCGCTGGCGCAACGGCGTTCCTGCTTCTCCTCCGCAGGGGCGCTGCCATGGGGAAGACGCGTGTGCTCCTCCTCGCTCTCCGCCACGTGTGCCCTCACCCGGGCCACGTCACCTAGGCCACCCTACGCACCCTCCCATCCCCTCGTGCACTAAGGGTGGCGAGCCGAAGCTCGGCCTGGACAAGAATGAGCCGCCATCTCTCTGCCAGACGCCACATGCTGAAATGCTAGTTCGCAGGTGCTTGGGTCAACACCGGCCACGGACGCAGGAGTCTGGCTCGTGCCACCTTCTCCGAGTGGCTCCACGGCTAGGCCATCGGCCGTTTGTGAAACATGAGTCAAGGTCACCGCCGGCATCGAACTTGATTTTGGCCTCGAGCTCGACATGGACGACGCCTACCATATGTTTGATGAAATGCCTGCATGGTAGTTTTTTGCTCTCTTGTTGTTGATGATTTAGGCGTTGTTGTCCTCTTTGTCAATGGCACTGCTTGTTCCCAGAGCTCGGCCTGGACAAGACCAAGCCGCCGTATCTCTGCCGGACGCCACCTGCTGAAATGCTGGTTCGTAGGTGCTCGGGTCACCACCGGCCATGGATGTAGGAGTCCGGCTCGTGCCACCTTCCCCCAGCGGCTCCACGGCTAGGCCATCGGCCGTTTGTGAAACATGAGGTCAGGGTCACCGCCGGCATCGAAGTTGATTTTGGCCCCGAGCTTGACATGGACGACGCCTACCATGCGTTCGATGAAATGCCTGCATGGTAAGTTTTTACCTCTCTTTTTTTGGTGATTTGTCCACTTTTTCTGGATTTAGGCGTTGTTGTCCTCTTTGTCAATGGCACTGCTTGTTCCTAGGTACTGCAATTTTCTGGTAGTGTTCGGCTTGAATAAACTGGTCAGGTTCAGACCGGAGACTTTATAGGGTGTGCTCTGAAAAATGAATTGTGCAGGCCCTGGAGATTTGATTGGGACATGTTTCTTGTGATGAAAATTTGACATTTGAAATATGGTAGATGAAGTGGGGGGGAATAGTCCATGAATCAACATTTTCAATATTTGATCGTGCAGCCCTAAGTATATTGATTTGGGAAGTTGGGACCGAAGTTTTCATTTAGAGTGATGATACTGGTTATTTCTTTCAGAAACGAGAAACCTATGAAGATCTTGCTCTACTACTATGGCACTCTTATGGTACAATGGCTGCACTACTCCACGTGTGTTAAATACTTGCAGCCTTCTGAATTTAACTCGAGGAAACTTGTGACATCATAGTAGCTATGAACTTAGTATGTTGTTTGCATTAGTGTGGTGTACATGTATATTGTTTCATTTCATAAGAAATCAGTTGAGTTTTTCATGGGTTCTTTTCTGATTGAAGTCTGTATGGCTACTTGAAACATATGCAGGAAACTGTGTCAATTTATTGATCACTCTTTCACCCCCAAATTTATCGTCTGACCAATCAACTCCAATCTGCAATGTGCTTGCACTCCTCCAGGTATGCTTTTACATCAGAAAGCAAAGTACTCATGGCACTAGAGATGCTTTAAAGCGTCATCTATCAATTCATTTTGGTATTAAAATCTATCAGTATTATCAGGGATACAGGATATGTTAACTTAGCCATGATAATATGAAAAAGCTGCCAATTTCATAGCATACTGTAATATGGGGTTATTTTAAAGTGCCATTTATCAGTTCATGCACCTCGAATTGGTTTTGTCCATCACTCTGTTTCCTTAACTTCTTTTTTGTATTACTTGTTTCTGTAGTGTGTCGCATCGCACCCTGATACTAGGATGCCATTCGTAAATGGTAATGAGCTACCCAACCATTACTCAAACATAATATCTTTTATGTTTGCTTCTATGCTGACTACTTAGTTGCCACGCTCCTTGTACTAGCTACTTGTTTGAGGAGAGATGAAGATACATAAGCAAGCAGACCCTCGAGAAGTTGAGATTTAATCACTTGTTCTTGTGGTTTCTTATGCTAACACTCATACAGATTCTAATATCTTTTTCTCCAATCTCTCATGCATAAATTTGTTTGCTTTCCATCGACATACTTGATTGCCTTTTAACATTCCGAACAATGTAAATTTATGACTTGATTTGGAAAGAAATTATCAATCACTTCTATACAAATTTCTTGATTGGGTCTGTGATGCTATTCCTACAAAATTGAATTTGGTCATCCTCTGACGTTTCTCTTGTTTGGTCTACAGATCGAGAATGCTTATAATCATTATATGAGAAATATGAGAATGAATCTACCAAATATATTATCTTCAGATCTCCCTTTTTTGTAGTTGACGTGAGAAAATGCAGTATTGGAATATGGATCTTCCGACTCTATGTTTCACTTCTCACGGTGAATTTTCATCTTCAGAGCTTGACACAAAGTGGTTATGCAGAACTCGTAGAAATTCATCTTCTGAGCTGACACGACTTTATTGTTGTAGTTGCTTCTTTGCACATTATAGTTTTGAATGTAAAGCCAGAACATATACTCTGGATTTGATTCGCTAGCCGCAGGGATCTAGGCTGTTGACTTTATGTTATCTCCATTTACTGTGTGTAGGAAACCATGAAAGAACATGTCCCCACCCAATGTTTTCTATATATTGCTGATGGTGAATTTTGCCACAGATACTCAAGTGAATATCTTATTCTACATTATATGTCTGCGTGGAATAGATCTAAAGCCATGTATATTTTTACGGTGAGTATAACATACTTTGTTTTAAGATTTGTAAGAGATTTTTCAAGACACGCTGTATTACCCATGTGATAGTCATTAATATTTACATATATACTCGAACCTGTATACGGGATGGTATGGAGATGCGGCGGAACTTATTCAGTGGATTTATTGACGCACGAAAGAAATGGATATCAGAGATTTCTTCCTGCCGATATAAAACATTATCTTAGCCGCATCACGGAATGGTCTGTACAGTAGAGTTTGTGAGTCTACGACGCCGCGCTCTCCAGTGACTGTGTTAATTTCATTAACTTTGCTTTTTGTATTAAATGCCACTTTAATGTCGGTATTTAATTTTATAGTATTATTATCTTATCGTGCGATCCATATATTTTTAATTACAAAAGCTTAGCTGTCCCATAACAACGTACCGTCACGAACCTAGTATAATAATAAAAACTTTTTTTATAGACAAATAAGAGATAACTATTGTATATCTTGGCTTCTATGACTTGACTTGTAGCTAAGCACTTGGCGCTATTATTGATCTTGCTCTAAGATGAAAGCGTGCACAATAATTGTCTTTTCCCACCTGCAATCTCGCTTTCGTCGTCCCTTTGGAGCGGGGGGGGGGGGGGGGGGGGGGGATCCCATTTGATGCTTGTTTGGAACACGAAAAATTTCAGGTTCTTATGTTTTCTTTTGAAAAATTTTTATATGATTTCTATAAAATTTCTATATTCCAAATAGGCTCACGAACCATAACTATTTTTCTAGTAACTAGTGAAAGGCCCGCGCCACTGCTCGCGAATTGAGCAGGTAGTGATACAAACGATGGTTCTATATATTACATAGGTAAATATTATCAGTGTCTGATAGCTAATATTTGGTACGACATTGTTCAGCTGACAGTAGTTATGTACATTAGGCTGCACCATAGACAACACCGGTGAGTTTCACAGGAGCAGGCATAGCTTATACACGCAGCAGTAGGTGGAGCAACCGTACATTCTTCAACGCGATTTTGCTGATGATCTTCTCAGAATTTTGGTTCGCGATCTGAAAGGTCTATGTCCATCGAGACTGGAGTACCTAGGCTGGATGAATCTGTTTTTAGATTTAGACTTGTTAGTTTTACCTTGTTTGTAAAGTAAAAGCTGGGGACATTCAATTGTTCGTTAATTAATTTACCTGATCGTTGATAGTGGCACATGCATTCGGTGTGGTGACTGCATCTGGATAAGGAACCTGTGAAGAATGTAAGGGTGGATATACTGAACTCCTGTATGCTGGAAACCATGGATTGTTAGGACGAACAATTGATAAGAAATATGTTCACCCTACCTGTGTCGTCAAGGTCATTAATGTCTCCCTCGTGTTCACCGTAATCTGCTGGGAACGTGTCTGCACCGCTAATATATCCTGCCAGTTTTTGCCAGTGCTGGTGAATGTAATTTACAGTGTGGATTGAAGGCTAAACAATGGAAACTGTATGATAGACAAATATACCTAGTTTTGCGGCCTCTTCTTCCGCCCAGGACTGTAGAATAAGACTGTCCTCACTGGTGAAATCAATTGCTTCAAGCCAGATGGGCCAAATATATATGAAAGCTTGGCCTGCTTCTATTTTCTTGAGACCCAAATGCGCCACTGATGGGATGTTTTCAATGCAGTGGGTCTTCGCGCTGACTTGATAAGTGTGGTTGGGACGATCAAATGTGATATCTGGCACATCACATAGCTTTTGAAGAAGTGTTTTGATAGTAGTATCGCTGCATAGGTGTGCTGGAATGGCATCTATCAGGATCAAGGCTTGTTTGGCAGGCTTCCGCATGTTGCGCGCAATTTTGTTGTAGTCGAAGTTGAATGAATCTGCTAGCTGTGTGTGGGCTGGGACTATTGTGGAACCATATTCTGCGTTCCATGGCATAAGACTGAGGCTGATTGGAATCATGTCTAGGCTTCCGCTTGCTAGCATAAGGGAGTAGGTAGTGGTTTGGCGCATGTGTATGAGCAAGTCTGGTCCGCATGTTGATATATCCTTGACATCAATGGAAGCATGGTACTGATGTTGAATTGCTCTCTGAATGTCATGTATGGAGATGTAGACCATCTGGTGGTTTCGGAAATTTTGCAACGATAGTGTGCTGCAGGTGCATGATTCTCACCTTTATGCTATCATCCTCTTCAATGACAGTGAGGTTGGGGTATTGGTATGTACCCATGTTGTCTGCACTATATAAAAGGGACAATAGTTTGTAGTTAATGTAACTGGGATAAACTGAAGCCATAGAAATAACCGTATAATCATAGTAAGGTTGATGGACCAAATCTATAATAGAAATATAGCGTCTGTTTTGTAGGAAGCAGAAACAGTGGTAGAATTTTGTATATTGGGGATTGATGTAGGCATGACTGTGTAGAGCTAGTGCTATCCCTGCTTTTCCTCTCTCCTCTTCTTTTTCTCTATTTTTTGTCCCTTTTTTCACTGATACGTAGTATTGAGGTTAATAGGTGCTCCATGACCTATGCGCTGAATCTAGGGCTGCGGACGCTGTAATGGCTCAAATGTATTTAACTAAGAGAGTGTCTAGAGGGACAGAGTTCGATTAGCATTTACCTGGTATGGCGCGCTGACAGAGGGGGCTGCTGATGCTGTAGATGCCGAAAGAGCGATGAAGCGTTGGCGGGAGCTGTGGGCCGATCTCTGTTCCTGGATAATCGGCGAAGGAGAGCGCAGATCCAGTGGTTTGCACAGGTGCTTGGCGTCGGACAGCGAGTGGATGTATGGTGGAGTCGGGTGCTCCTGCTGTTGTTGAGGAGTGGCGCGGATCCGTGGTTTGCCGCCGTCAACATGGATAGCCGACTGTCTGGTGTTTCTTAGCATAAGCAGAAGGAATCCACAAACGCACGGATACAACATTATAGCACTTCACCTGGTGATATTCAGAGTATCGTATTTCACGAGTAATCTAAGTGTAAAAGTCACTTTAACTAGTTAACCTAACGAAAAGAAGAGGATAACTTGGACAGTGAGGTTCTCCTAAGAATAAAGGTTCTAAGTGAACATAACTTTGCTACTAAAGATTTACTTCGGGCACCAGGTAGCACTTGGTCGGCCAAGTGAGCCCGGCCTATAGCTCTACGCCGAACCCAAACATGGGGGATTACAAGCGACGGACAGGGCTGTCACCACCTGCTGCATATCCCTTAACCATGGGAAACGAGGCAAACGAAGGTAACTTCTAGCTCAGACACCACATCTACGCTATCGGTTACTACTCTAGCGTTGGTCAGAAACTTCCGTATTTATCAGGAGTCCTCTATTAGACTATCCGCCACAAGGACGGACGACGGATTCACAAGTAAATAATGAACAAAGGTAATTTACTTAAGAACTCTAATCCAAAAGATGAACATGAACTTCTTACTCCAATTAGTAAGACGAACGTAGAGGTACAAGTGTAAAGGAAGTCGATAGCTCCGGCACTCCTCCTAAGTGTACAAGTGCACCGAGCACACTATTGGAGGTAGCTGATAACTCCGGTACTTTTCCAACTATTCTCTCTCTCACTTCCTATACTACTCTTAGCTAGAAGCTAAAGATATGAATGAGGCTCTTCTTCTTCTCTTGTGTATGATTGATGATGGATGAACACGGCTTCTCCCTTGCTTATATAGCTCTCTTAGGACGGTTGTGGGGGAATATTCTTCAGGATCCACATGCAACCGTCCTTAGGGGCAATCAATGCATCGCCTGGAGAAAGGTGGGCCCGAAAGGCGGCAAGGGGGTGCGGCCGCACCCTGAGTGGCGCCTCCCTGCACCGCCTTCGCAGCGGCGGTTGTTGGATGGGTCTAGGGCCTCATCTTCGTGGGTATTGCTCCCAGAATTCGTAGGTATGTGGCCTTTATCCTGTTTTGCTTGATTACGCCTTTGTGATTGCACATTTTGATGTACTTTCATGTATATGTCCTGCAAAACATGTAGACACCAAAACTTGTGGAAATTATGATTTAAAACTCCTAATTCTAAGTTTTGGTAATCATATTTGTTCTTTTTATTAATATGTTAGCGGTAAAAGATATGAGTTAAGCATCGCCAACAAGCTCCCCCACACTTAGTCCTTTGCTTCTCCTCGAGTAAAGTTCTAGGACTAAGCGGGTTCATCTCCTTGACTTCTGCATACAAGTTATTCTAAGCTTCACCTTATACCTGTGAACTTGTGAGTGTCTACCAAAATATCTTGAATAATTGAAAAATGGAATAGTTTGGATTCAAATCTTCTCGCTTTACTCATGCTTAGAAACTTGGGTTTTTGCATGGTTTTGAAAATGTAAAGATAGCTTATGTTCCTTGAATGATTCTCTCATGTCACTCAAATATGTAAGTGGTTCCTCACCAAGGCATATTTTGAATATTTGCCTTCTTTTTTATCATCCTACATTCTAAAAGCTTATATGGAGCTTAGGTAGGGATGATAATTGAAACACACTTGCCTTCCATATGTTGTAAGGTCAAATTCTGGATTCTCTGGAGAGAAGTGTCATACCCTTAGATCAAAACAGTGCAAGTGTGTGGAATATGGTGGACTATACTCCTCTATTTGATATGATCTTTTTCTTCTAGCTTTTTATTTTGAGACATGGCTAGCATTATTTTCTTATGAGCCTTCATGTGCTCATTTTTTAACACTTTGGAACCTTCATGTGTCCCTTTGTTTTTTTCAATACTTTTGCAAGGCCTTTGTGTCTCTTTTACTAGTAAAATGCTAGAGCGTGGAGTAATTATTTGATGGTGATGAAAGCATGTTTTAGCGTATTCCCAGTGTAGGAATAGCTGTTATATGTGGCATGTACGTGAGTTTTGATCTTGGGAGCATGAAAAATCTCTCAAAAGGGATCACAGAACTTGACAAAACTCAATACAAAGTAAGAGGCATATTGATAAGGACATCCACCATGATAGTACACAACCATGTGTTGAAGAAGCCAATAATGTCTACAAGGTTCCAATGACTCGGGCAAGAGCGCAGCGACTACAACATAAGGTGAATTCACTCCTTATTGAGTATGAGCATGCATCTACTAAGAATGATTTACTACCTAATAGAGGTGCAATGCTTGTACTCTGGTTTGAAGAATACTCCATGGATGGATAGGCCACTCAGCGTCCAAAGAAAGCAAGTTGAAGATGACGTGTTGCTGTCCAGATTTTGACTTCCATATTCATAGGTGAATTCTGTGCCAATATTGATGGTTCCAACCCAAGTGTTATATATGGATGGAAAGATAGTGAAGTCTATTTTCATATGCAACTACCGGTACATCGTTTGGAGCTCTGTAGGCTGAGTTATCCCTGTTTTAGTGAACACTGGTCCAGAACTATGTTGCTGTCGAACTGGGCCAAAACCAAAACACATTCAGCCCAACTAGGAGGGATGTTCCTAGTATAAATAGCACCCCCACTCCTCCTATAAACCCTAACCACGAACTTGACTTAGAAAAACAGAGAAGCCAAGTGCTCTTGTCCTTAGGGTTGTGCCATAGTTGCCCCTTGAGGATTGGGAGTTTTCTCTTCCACTTGTTCTTGTATATCCTTGTGATTTGTAAGAGCATGTATCTACCTTTGTATGGTTCAGGTAGACATCGATCCATTGTGTGTGGTTGGGCGAAATCATTTGTCACAGGTGGCTGCCTAGAGTAGCTGTTGGTGCTATCGGTTCGTCAGGTTGCACGGATCAAGTTATCCCCCTTGCGATCCTACAACGAGAAGATGGGAAATCCTCCGCATCATTTTGGTATTCAGAGCTACGGTTTACTCGGTAGGATCTTTACCATCTTTCCCTTTTACCTTTATTGTCCTAAACTAAAATATCCCAAAAATTTCCACTACCTACAGCCCGATCTGAAATTTCAGTGAGTTTGGTTAAGTTCTAGTCCAATAGATCGAGTTTGGTTGCTGAATCCTTGTGTTCCCATTTCTGTTCTACCTCCGATTTGTTTTTCCCCCTTGTTTCCCACCAAGAATCGTGTTCCCCCTTTCGTTCTTGTGTTCTTGGTCTGATCTATTTCATCTCCAAAAGATTTCAGCGCTCAGATTTGTAAGTTGAGCACAGTTCACAAAAATAAGCATAACTTCTTCATCCGAAGTCCGATTTGGGTGTTCTTGAGCTCATTGGAAAGCTTGTTTGAAGGCCTGTTAGAAAAATATGTGCTTGATCTTTGAATCTTAGTTGAGATCCAGGAAAATTAGTAGTGAACCAGAGCCATCCTTTGTGGAAACTTTGAACCTAGTGAGACTAGCTATAGGTTGTTGCTCGTGGGCTTTGCAATTTGCTGATCTATAAAATTGTTGAGAGAACAATATTAACTTGTATACAATCTGGTGTGATGATCTCAGTAGCAAAAAAAAGAAAGAAAGAAAAAGAAAATCAAAGTACAAAAAAAGAAGAAGGAAAGATCATGTGCTGAGATCAAGACATTGGTTGTTGGTCTTACTTGGTTTTTGTTCAGCTTCATATAGTCATCATTTGTGCAAATCTTGTAGCCCACCTCTCATGTGAGCAATTAGCTAGCGTCTCTCTATAACTTGTGCAGTATGGAGCTTTGTTCTTAACAACAATTGCAGTTTAGCTCAGTTTCCTTGGCTGCATCAAGTTTCAATATCATTGTGTGTGAGTTGCTAAACACATTCTACAAATTCTCTTGATTTCAATTCAGCAACTAGCCTTTGTTCTTGTGGTTGGATTCTTACTTAACTTTACAATAGCTTGAAATTCAGTTCATCAATTCCACATATATAACATCCCCAGCTCCACAAATAAGCCAATAGTCAAGATGCACCGCAGTGCTGATTTCGCTTGATCTATCACTTTGATCGTGTCTCCTATCACCAAGGGTTGTGCAACTCGCAAGTAAGTAAGGACGCATAAGAACTTCAGTGCTAAGAGAAGGTGAGATTGAGTGTCTTCCACAAAAACACATAGCTTGAATTGGTCTCTTTTCTTCCACTAACCATGCCAGGTGAGGATAGAGAACAACCAAGTTATGTCACACAAGAGCAATTACAGAAACTGATGAAAGACTTCAATACACAACTCAATGAAAACATGAATGCCATCCAAGCCAACATGGTTGCAGAGGTTGTGAAGACCTTGAAGGCAAGTGGTGCTGCAAGTGTGCACCTTGAAGAGCTAGATGAGACCGATGAGGAGATTGCAGCCCGTTTGCAGCGGAAAGAGCAGGACCGAGTTCATGCCCATGAACAGGGGCATGGAAGAGGTGGAGGTGGTGATGCCTTTGTCCGAGGAAGAGGTCGTGGGCGTGGGAATGGTGCTGCACATGACACTGAACAGCAAGATATATTTAGGTTGCATCGCAATGATAATTTCCAACGCCTTTTCCGTAATGTCAATGACCAGCCCAATGAAGAAAAGTTTGGGAAGCTAAAATTCAGCATGCCAAAATTTGAAGGCACATCTGATCCTGATGCTTATTTGACATGGGAATTGAAGGTTGAAAAGATATTTCCCATGCATATTTATTCTGAGGAGAAGAAGGTGCACATGGCTGCACTTGACTTTGATGGATATGCTATTCATTTGGTGGGAACAAATTCTGAATCAAAGAGATAAGAATGGAGAGCTTCCAGTGGCATCATGGGCTGAAATGAAGAGGGAGATGAGAGCACGTTTGGTCCCAAAACATTATAAACGTGACCTCTTTGACAAACTGCAGAACTTGAAGCAAGGCAACAAATTTGTGGAAGAATACTATAAGGAGATGGAACAAGCCATGATTAGAGCTCGAGTGCATGAAGATGAGAAGCAGTCCATGGCACGTTTTCTCTCTGGCCTTAACAAGCCAATCAAATGTGTTGTGGAATTTCAGACCTACAACAATGTAGTGGAGCTAGTGCACATTGCACAAAAGGCTGAGAGGCAATTACAAGATGATGCTAGACCAAGCAAAACATCAACCTTTGGCTCAAGGGCATAGTCAAAGCGCTCCAAAAACAGCAAGGTTTGATTTGGGGCGAGGCATGTTTTCATCCGGTGCAAGCTCTACCTCTAATGCTCATCCCACCACCACTGAAAAATCTTACCATATCACCAAATGTGGAGAAATCTGCTAGGGCAACACCAACAAAGTCCAACATTCCAGTGGGTTCCACCTCCAAGAGTAGTGGAATTCAATGTTTTAAGTGCTTGGGCCAAGGGCATGTCATGAAGGATTATCCTAACAACCGAGTATTGATTGTCACAGAAGGTGGGAGAATATGATTCAGCTAGTGAATATGAGTGTGAACTTCTTGCTGAAAATGGTAAGTTTGGTGATGCACTAGAAAATGAAGGTGATAGCTACAATGAATATTCCTTTTGAGGCTGGCAATACTATTGTGGTCACCAAGGCATTAAGTGTTCAGCTCAAAGATGAAGAACAAGCTCAGAGATCCAACTTATTTCAGACCCAAGCCAAGGTAAACAATAAGTTGGTCAAGCTAATAATTGATAGTGGTAGCTCCCACAACCTTGCTAGCAAAGAAATGTGTGAGAAATTGGGGCTGACCTTGATAAAGCACCCTCATCCTTATCATGTTCAATGGTTTAGTCATTGTGGAGATATCAAAGTGCAATATATGGTGAAGGTTACCTTCAGCATACATGATTACATCGACACCGTTGAATGTGATATTGTGCCCATGACAGTTTGTCACTTGCTCTTGGGGAGACCGTGGCAATTTGATCGACATACTGTACATGATGGGTATGAGAATACATATGCTTTCAAATGGCAAGGGAAAGGTGTCAAGCTGCTGTCCATGACTCCCACTCAAATCATAGCAGCAAGCATGCAAAGAAATTGAGTGAGAGTGAGCAAGGAAAGAAAAACTCTAGTGCTATCCACAACTCGGTGAGTGAGCGCCACAAGCCCAATATGAGTGGTAAAATTAGAGAGCATGAGAAAAACAAGAGGGTCATGATATCCACAAAATCTGAAATGAGAGACAACCCCCACATGATGCATTATATACTGATGTACAAAGATGCAAGTCTTTCTACTAACGACATGACTTCCCTTCCTAGTGTTGTTTCTCATGTGTTGCAGGCTTACAATGATGTTTTTCTGGAGGAAATACCCGCTGGCCTACCCCCACTCCATGGCATTGAACATCAAATTGATCTCATTCCTAGGAGCTTCACTTCCAAACTGGCCACCGTACCGCACCAATCCAGAAGAAACCAAGGAAATTCAGTGGCAAGTGCAAGAACTACTCAACAAAGGGTATGTACGCGAAAGCCTTAGTCCTTGTGCTATCCCTGTTATTCTTGTTCCAAAGAAAGATGGTACTTGGAGAATGTGTGTTGATTGTAGAGCTATTAACAACATCACTATCCGATATCGACATCCTATTCCTAGGCTTGATGATATGTTTGATGAACTTAGTGGTGCTGTTATTTTCTCTAAAATTGACCTATGTAGCGGATACCATCAGATTAGAATGAAGCAAGGAGATGAATGGAAAACAACCTTCAAGACAAAATTTGGCTTGCATGAGTGGTTAGTGATGCCTTTCGGTTTAACTAATGCACCTAGTACTTTAATGCGCTTAATGAATCATGTTTTGAGGGCTTTCATTGGAAAATTTGTGGTGGTTTATTTTGATGACATCTTGATATACAGCCACACCATGGAAGAGCATGTTGAGCACATTAAAATGGTGTTAGGAGGTGCTTACAACTGAAAAATTGTATGCTAACCTAGAGAAGTGCACCTTTTGCACCAACAAGGTTGTGTTTTTGGGTTTCGTTATTTCTGGACAGGGAGTAGAGGTGGATGAATCCAAGGTTGAGGCCATCAAGAATTAGGCCAACTCCTGTCAATGTGAGCCTAAGTGAGAAGTTTCCATGGCTAGCCTGGCTGGTTTCTACCGATCGCTTTGTGAAAAATTTCAGCACCATTGCAGCCCCATTGAATGAACTAAGAAAGAAAGGAGTTGAATTTGTATGGGGTAAGTCACAAGAAAATGCTTTTCAAGAGCTAAAGAAATGTTTAACTTCAGCCCCTTTGCTTGCATTGCCTGATTTTAATAAATATTTTGAGATTGAATGTGATGCTAGTGGGATAGGCATAGGATGGTGTCTTAATGCAAGAAGGAAAACCCATTAGCATACTTTAGTGAGAAAATAGGCGATGCTCAATTGAACTATCCTGTTTATGACAAGGAGTTGTACACTCTAGTTCGTGTGCTTGAAACGTGGACAACATTACCTTTGGCCAAAAGAATTCATCATTCATTCTGATCATGAGGCTCTAAAATATTTGAAAGGCCAAGCAAAATTGAACCGTAGGCATGCCAAGTTGGTTGAGTTCATTGAGTCTTTCCCTACATTGTCAAGTATAAGAAAGGGAAAGAAAATGTTATTGCTGATGCTTTGTCTAGAAAGAGTGTTTTGCTTATTCAATTGGAGGTCAAGGTTCCAGGATTAGAAGCTATAAAGGAACTATATGCCACTGACCTTGTTTTTGTAGAACCATATTTGAAATGCCAAGAAGGAAAAGGGTGGGACAAGTACCATTTGCATGATGGTTTCTTGTTTCGAAGCTAACAAATTATGTGTTCCAAATTCATCTATTCATTTGCTTTTATTGCAGGAATCACACATGGGAGGATTGATGGGACACTTTGGGAGAGAAAAGACTTACTTGCTAGCTAAGTGATCACTTCTATTGGCCTAAAATGAGGCATGATGTGGAGAGGTTGATACAGCGATGCACCACTTGGCACAAGGCTAAATCAAAACTGAACCCGCATGGTTTGTACACCCCACTCCCCATCCCAAATGCTCCTTGGGAAGACATTAGCATGGATTTTGTTTTGGGGTTGCCAAGAACTAAGAAGGGGAGGGATTTAGTTTTTGTTGTTGTTGATATGTTCTCTAAAATGGCACATTTTATTCCTTGTCATAAAAGCGACGATGCGTCGCATGTGGCTGAACTTGTTTTTCAAGGAAGTTGTGAGACTACATGGAGTGCAAAGAACCATTGTTTCAGACCGATGATGTGAAGTTCATGAGCTATTTTTGGAAGACTTTGTGGGCCAAGCTTGGAATGAAGTTGTTGTTTTCAACAATTTCTCACCCACAAACTGATGGACAAATGGAGGTGGTGAATCGCACACTCTCCATGCTGTTGCGAACAATGATCAAGAAGAATATAAGGGAGTGGGAAGAATGCTTGCCATACATTGAGTTTGCATACAACAGGGCAGTCCACTCCACAACCCAATTGTGCCCATTTGAGGTTGTGTATGGTTTCAAACCAATTACACCATTTGACTTCCTGCCACTTCCCCTCCAAGAGCATGCAAATATGGAGGCCTCCAAGAGGGCTAAATACGTGAAGCAAATCCACTTGAAGACCAAGCAAGAGATTGAGAAGAAATCTGAGTACTATGCTGCGAAGGCAAACAAGAATTGCAAAAAGATGATCTTTTAGGCCGAAGATTTCATGTGGGTGCATCTCTAGAAGGACATGTTTCTAGAGAAATAGCATTCCATGCTACTGCACCATGGAGATGGGCCATTCAATGTCCTTGAAAGGATAAATGACAATGCCTACAAGATAGAACTTCCAGGGGGAATGAATATGCTGTGAGCAACACATTCAATGTTGCTGATTTGTCTCCTTTCTTCGGCCTCAAGGGATCAGAGTCAAGGTCGACTCTTTCTCAAGAAGGGGAGGATGATGAGGACATCCACCATGATAGTACACAACCATGTGTTGAACAAGCCAACAATGTCTACAAGGCTCCAATGACTCGAGCGAGAGCGCAGCGACTACAACATAAGGTGAATACACTCCTTATTAATTATGAGCATGCATCTACTAAGAATGATTTACTACCTAATAGAGGTGCAATGCTTGTACTCAGGCTTGAAGAATACTCCATGGATGGATAGGCCACTCATGCGTCCAAAGAAAGCAAGTTGAAGATGATGTGTTGCTGTCCAGATTTTGACTTCCTATATTCATGCTGAATTCTGTACCAATCTTGATGGTTCCAACCCAAGTGTTATATATGGATGGAAAGATGATGAAGTATATTTGTAACACCTCTGGTGTTTTGACCTAGCACTAAAAATTGACATGTCATCATGTGCATTGCAAAGCATTCATATAGTATAAAGTTTTGAATGCATTCACTAAATAAGGTTTATTTCATAATGTTGTTATTTCATGTGATGTGTTTCAAAAACCCTAAATAAAGATCATGACCACAAGGGTCAAATTTCATGTGATCATGTGAGGCCATGTGTCATTTGACTCAAATAACCCTAATGGGCCATGTTACTGGTCAAAAATCAAAATTTTAGTAAAAGGAATACAAATCAAATTTGAATTCAAATTCAATTTATAAAAGTCCTTTTTGCCCCTTTTTACTAATTCAAAATCCATGTGGAATTTGGGGTTGAGGCAAAAAGCAAAGTTGGAGATTATTTTATATAGATCAACTTTGGTATTCAAAGTTTTTCAAGTTTACATATAAAATTTGGAGTAATTTTGAAATTATTCAAATGCTCAAATGCACCCCAAATTCAAATTTCAAAATGGAGGCAGAATTTGAAAATATTTCTAGAAGCAAAGTTGTAGAGTTTGAAAAATTGAACAACTTTCATTTTTGGAGATTTTCAACTTCTTTAGAAAATTTGTGAGTAATTTGAAAAATGGACGCAGTGGCTGTTCTGTAATTATTTCAAAAATCAACCTCCACCTCTCTACTTGCCGCCGGCAGCCACGCGGAGGTCACCAGCCGATCAGGATTTCGCCGCTTCTTCGCACTGTTGACACGCAGCCGGTGCTGTGGCGAGCATGGGCGTGCGCTGTCGACTGCCTGGGCAACACCTTCCCGGCTATAAATAGCAGCCGCCGCCGTCGTCATTCCCATTTTTCCCCTTCTGCTCTGCTCCGCCACCTAGCTTGCTCCGCCGCTCGCCGTAGCCTCCATCGAGCAGCATCCGTCAGTGCCCAGCTACGTCTACGTGATCGCCTCGGCCTTGTGCCTCTCTGTGGCTTGTCTACGCCACTTGGGTTGGCCAGAGTCGCCCGGCGCAACTGCTTCTTCCCCGAGCCCTGGCCGGAGCTCCTGCCAGCATCGTCTCGACGTGGCTAGGCCATTCCAGACTATCTCCGCCTTCACCAAGCCCACCGACATGACCGTGGTGAGCCACTGAACGTGAAGTTCACTTCGCTTTTGACTCTACCGCAGTCTTGCCGGGGTTACGCCATGAGCCGACGTGCTCGAGCCGCCATGGCCGGCAGTGGGGTCTTCTCCGGTGTACCTTCTGCCATTCCAAGGATGGGGATGGGTTCATAGTAGGGTGTAGATCATTTTGGTGAGGTCAGCTTCCGTTGGAGCATCACCGTCGGCGCATTTTGCGGCCGGTCAGTGAGGGCAGCGCCGTCGTGACATGTTTGAGTCACTGACGGGTGGGGTCAGCCTGTCAGTGCGAGTGAGGAAGAAGAACAGTGAAGATTTTTATTTTCTAAATTTGTGAATAGTGCTGAAAACTTTGAGAATTTGTAGGAAATTCATGATAGCTCCAAAAATTCTGAAATTTTGTGTGTAGCTTCTGTACATGTTCTAGTATGATTTAAAAATTTAAAACTTGAAATTTGAATAAATTTTTAATGCTCAAATATTCAGTCCATTAATTGAAAAAATGCAATTTCCATGATTTTTGTAGGTCACTGTATAATTCCAAAAATTATGAAATTTGTTTTGGTACACTAATTTGTCATGAGGAAGCTTACATAAAATTTTCAGGTCATTTGGAACAAGTTCATTTTTGGGCTTAATTCCAAATTAATTCAAAAATAGATAAAGACAAACCCTAACTGTTTGAATAGTGTTGGATCTTATTTTGGTCATGTTTTGTGACTAGTAGGGTTTCAAGATCCATTTGGTCAAGTCACATGTGTGGCTCTTAATGGTAGGATTGCAAGTTGGTTTTCTTGGCTTGCAACTGTACCGTGAAATAAAATCTTTTGCGGGGTGTTTTTACATTTCATGTACCATGAAAGCATCATGTTTACATTATCATCATGTTAAAGCATATGTTATCGTTTCGTGTAGAACCTCGAGAGTGAAATGATTCTAGTTGAGCAAGTTCTGGAAGAATCCCCTGGTTGTCACGGGATTCGATAATTGTGGTACTGATCTAGAACCTGAGATCGTCAACGAAGGCAAGCCCCAGGTTTATGCATTAATCCATTACCTTGTTTACTTTGAAAAGTTTATCACCTATGTTACTTATTGCATTAAGTTGTTTAATTCAAATGTTACCTACTTGATGCATTACCTACCTTGATAATTGTTTACCATCCTTGAAGATGTTTTCATTTATAAAAGCGTAGTATGCTTAGTATGCTTTATGGTAGGCTTTCAAAGTAAAAGTTTTGATACAATCAAAGATGGCATACTGGCCAAAGAAAGAAAGAAGATAGAATGAATTAGAGACTAGTCAGGGTGACTTATCTTGAATGTTGGGTAATGTTGTCGACTATGTCGTTTAAAGGCCACTCATTGTGGATCTTCTGAACGAGACTACTTTATAGTACTGGTCACATACTCCAGGTAAGCCTACTTCGGCTAATCCGATACTAAGACTGAATGCCCACGCACTAGGAGTGGAGAGATGGCAGGAGTAGCGTGTACCCTCATGGCTAGAATGTGGCTAGATTTGAGGTGTGCTGTGCTCTCGGGTGGCATGGAGACAGCTTAATATAGGATGATCTGATAGCGAGGTTGATATATGCAAGATTAAGTTCTACATATGTCGTGTGATAAGGAATCCCCAGCTAGGGACTTGAATCAATTCGAATTGCCGGTGCTCCAGTAGGATATGGAGACTCGATTCATTACAGAAGCAATGCAGGACTGGTGAATTACTAAAATATGAAAAAAGAATAGGAATGAGAAGGAACGGAATATGGGAAATGTACATTTAGTTGAGGTAATGAACTAAAAGAACTTAAGGGTAAAACTTGAAAATAGAATGGAGAATAGTAAGCTTTTGGCAAAGAACTTTTGAATCTTGCTACATCCTTACCTTGCCCCAAACCCTTGCATCTCTAAAGTCTTACATCCCGTTATGTCGGGTTAGTCTTGTTGAGTACCTTTGTACTCAGGGTTTGTTAACCCTTGTTCCAGGTGAGTCGCATGCGCAGGCTTGTTTTGGTCCCTGCTGCATGTCTGTGTTTGAAGTCAATGACGATGAGGAGTGATGAATGGCCTTTGGACAAGGCACTAGTTTGTATGATAAATAAAGTTAATGTAATATTGTCCCGCTACTATGGTTGTATGACACTTATGGTATTGTAAGTTTGAAAATAACTGGTTTGTAATTATGTTATCTTAAGACTTCTGCTATCTTTTACTCTGGTATATATTTGAATAAACTGTTGTAATCTGCAATGACTGTGATTGGGATCCTGTTTGAAAAGAGAATCGTGGATGATTTGGGTTTCCCGAGGACACCCGACAGACCTATTGAGTTGTTGGGAACTCGTGTACGCTATCCAGGGGTCTGTTAAGACAACGATAGGTGCACGTGGGCCTGATTCCTTAGGAGGTTCTGCCATAGCTGGTATTAGAGCAGTTCCCATCTATGATCATTGTAGGTTACTTTGGAAAAACTTCAAAACTGATTTGGATCAAAGAAAGTAAACTTGATATTTTAAAGTTCAAATTTCTTTCTTCTTACCTTTGATCTAGACTCAATCCTAGTCTTATTTGAAAGTTTGTGGCAGGATAATATGATTAGGTTTGTCCTATGTATTAAAAATCTAGTACTTATGATTATATAAATCTTTTGTACTTAGATTCGTAAGATCGATTCATGCATCATGCTTAAGCACATTGCATAATAAATCCCCTTAATAGTGGTTGGGTAAGTAATGTCGATCCCATTCTTGCTAACCTCCATTATCCTCAAGCTATTCTTATAGTCCTACCTTAAATCCTATAGGCTATGGCAAAGACCAAGAAAACCACACGCAAGTCCACCAGACCTCATGGAGTCCCTCATCACCAGTTGGCACCAAGAAACCATGAGCTTGGTGAAGGTAGTGCCAAGACCCTAGGAGAGGAAGGATCTTCAAGCAACCCCGCCAACATCGAGAACCTTAACAAGGAGCTCAACACTCTTCGTCGAGCTCATGCCAAAGATCAAGAGGAGTTGGCGGAAATGCAAAGGGGCATCACCATGACCATGGAGCTATGGAATGAAGCCTAGACACGAGAGGATGCAGCCAATGAACGCGTCCATGAGCTAGAGTTCTATGTAGAAGACCTGGAGATGGACAATGCCATTCTTCATGAGAATGTCCACCTGCTGTACGCTCAACTTCATCCACCTCATGGGGATGGTGAAGTTACCGATGAAGAAATGATTGTAGCTCTAGGAGAAGTCGAGAATGAAGAAGAGGAGGAGGATCCTGAGGAGTTAGTGTACTTCTCAGACAAAGATGAGGTTTCATCCGATATGGACACGGATGCCAAAGATTGAGAGCTCGGAGTAGAAATAGTTCCTTTACTGCTTTCCTAGAAAACTACGGGTTGTCTTGTGGGATACAAGACATGTAATTTAAATAAGGACCCTTTGTAGTATGAAACCTTTTAAATACTTTCAATAAATAATAATATAAGTAAACGTGTTTCTCTAACAGATGCCTCGTCCTATCACCCGAACTGGTGCTAGTGGCTCGCACGACGATGATGAGTGCCCAAATCCTCCACCAATGCCTTCGACTATGGCAGATGCCATAGCCGCACTCGTCAACAGCAACTGGCTAGAGAATGCTAGGCTGTTAAGGGAGTTGGCGCAGAACCTAGTAGGCACCATACCCTAATCAGTGGCTGTCGTAATAATGGAAACGACGAGTCAACCTATGTGGATTTTACTGACACATGTCCTGCCTGTGTTCTCTAAGGCAGACGAAACCTTTAGAAGCAGACGATTGGCTTAGGACAATAGAGCAAAAGTTCGAGCTAATTCACTATACCGAGGTTCAGAAACCAAGGTTTGCGGCACAGTAACTCTGAGGAGCTGCTGGTGCCTGGTGGGCAAATTTGGTAGCAGTACAGCCCGCTGGTCACCAAGTCAACTAGAGGGAGTTCAAGGATGCCTTTAGGGCACACTATATTCCAAACAGTGTGATGACCATGAAGTTAGAAGAGTTTTTGGCTCTTAAGCAAGGGGAGCACCCAGTGATGTATTATGTTGGGCATTTTAACCACCTATCGCAGTATGCTATTGAGTATGTGAATACTGATAGGAAGAAAAAGAATCATTTTCTTAGAGGCCTGAACACTAAACTTTAGACCATGATGGCAACTTGTGGTAACACAACTTACCACGAGACAATCAACATTGCTATCGCTTCAGAGGAGAATTACCGCCGACACAAGGAGACGAAGAAGAAGAAAATATTTGCTTCTGGATCGTCGAGTGGAAAGCGTCAGAAGATCATATACCATCCTTAGAATCATGGCCGTGCACCATTCTACCCACAACAAGGCCAAAGCAGGCAGCAGATCTTTATTCGCCCTGCAACTAATACGCCTTATACTCATCAAGCACCGCAGCAGCAGAATAATACAAATAGTGCAAACCGCAATGCTACTCCCCTAGAATCACAATTTTCCATGTTATAATTGTGGTAAACCCGGACATTTTTCCCGAGAATATCCATATCCTAGGAAGAACAATCCTAATGCACCCAAAGCCCCTATTAATCAAGCTCAGAATCAGTACAAGGGTAATGCTCAGATCAATTAGAAGGGTCAGGCTGAGAAGAAAACTAGAAGGGTATTCTATACTCAAGTGGAATCTATTCCAGAAGGAGAACCAGTTATGATGGGTATGTTTCCCATTGCTAAGCATCCTGCAATTACCTTATTTGATTCTAGTGTATCCCATACATTCATCAATCATACATTTGTTGTGAAGCATGGGATATCTATTGGGGAAACAAAAGAACCCTATCATATACAGTCGCCTGGGGGATGAATCTGTACAAGGGAGGTAGTTCAGCATGTACCTATTGATTTGGGAGGTTATGAGTTCCCTACCAATATGCTGATATTAAAGGATCAAGATATAGATGTGATCCTTGGTATGAACTGGTAAACTCAGCACGGGGCTATCATAGATGTCCTACGTAGAACCATAAGGGTAAATGCACCTGACAGCAAAACCCAACTTCTCATCCAACTTCCTTTTCCTAAGAGTACAGTGAAAACAGTCTGTGCAACTATTGTTGAAGGAGTAGAGAAAATTCCAATGGTATGTGAGTTTACGGATGTCTTTCCTGATGATCTGCCTGGTCTACCACCAGACCGAGACATAGAGTTTAGAATTAATCTAAAACCAGGGACAGCACTAGTGTCTAGAAGAGCATATAGGATGCCACCAAAAGAACTAGCAGAATTAAAAATGCAACTACAAGAGTTGTTAGATAAGGGTTTCATTCAACCTAGTTCATCACCTTGGGGATGCCCTGGAATCTTCGTAAAGAAGAAGGACCAAACCTTAAGGTTATGTGTTGACTATCGGCCGTTCAATGAAGTCACCATCAAGAACAAATACCCCTTACCCCGAATTGATTTGCTTTTTGATCAACTTGCGGGAGCTAAGGTATTCTCGAAGATAGACTTGAGATCGGGCTATCACCAGATTAAGATCAGACGTGAAGATGTGCCGAAGACAGCATTTACTACCCGATATGGTCTATATGAGTATTTAGTCATGTCTTTTGGGCTAACCAATGCCCCTGGCTCATTTCATGTACCTGATGAACTCAGTTTTCATGCCTGAGTTAGATAAGTTTGTTGTGGTGTTCATAGACGGCATTCTTATCTATTCTAAGAGCAAAGAGGAACATGTGGAACATCTCTGTATTGTTCTACAAAGGTTAAGAGACCACCAACTATATGCCAAATTCAGCAAATGTGCATTTTGGTTAGAGGAAGTACAATTTTTGGGTCATGTGCTATCTGCTGAAGGTATAGCTGTTGATTCGAGTAAGGTAGAAGAAGTTCTTAACTAGAAAGCACCTACAACTGTTCATCAAGTTCGTAGTTTTCTGGGGTTGGCAGGGTATTATCGTCGGTTCATCCCTGACTTCTCCAGAATTACGAAGCCAATTACTGGATTGTTGAAAAATCAAACTAAGTTTGTATGGTCGACAGAATGTGAGGAGGCCTTTCAAACATTGAAGAAGTTGCTGACAACTACCCCAGTATTAGCACAACCTGATATCGAGAGGCCATTTGATATCTATTGTGATGCATCTGGAATTGGTATTGGCTGTGTTCTAATGCAAGAAGGCAGAGTCATAGCATACGCTTCTAGACAACTCAAGAAGCATGAAGAACATTATCCCACCCATGACCTTGAATTAGCTGCTAGTTGTTCATTCACTCAAGATTTGGCGACATTATTTATTGGGCAATATATGTCATATCTATACGGATCACAAAAGTTTGAAATACATCTTCACCCTAGTCAGAGTTGAATATGAGGCAAAGAAGATGGTTGGAACTTATTAAAGATTATGATTTAGAAGTGCACTATCATTCGGGCAAGGCTAATGTGGTTGCCAATGCCCTAAGTCGCAAGAGTCATTGTCATTGCCGAATTGTAGAACCTATGCAGCGAACATTGTGTCAAGAGATGGAGCATCTGAATTTACAAATCATAGAATAAGGTTTCCTGTCCAACATTGTAGTTGAGTCCACTATCAAAGATCAGATCATTGCTGCTCAATAGAAAAGTAAGGGCATAGTCCATATTAAGGATAAAGTCAGATCTAGGGAGACCAACATGTTTCAAGATTGATGAATCAAATGTCAGTATGGTTCAAGGATAGATTGGTAGTACCCAAAAATCCAGAGCTGCAAAAGCAGATTCTTGATGAAGCTCATTCTATCAGATACTCCATTCATCTGGGCAGCAACAAAATGTATCATGATCTGAGAAAGAGATATTGGTGGACCAAAATGAAAATAGAAATAGCTCAATATGTAGCCAAGTGTGATATTTGTCAGAGAGTCAAAGCGGTTCATATGAAGACTGCAGGTCCATTACATTCTTTGCCAGTTCCATCTTGGAAGTGGGAAGATATCTGTATGGACTTCATAGTAGGGTTGCCTAGGACATCTGCAGGCTACAATTCAATATGTGTTATTGTTGATCGTCTAACCAAGATAGCTCATTTCCTACCAGTCAGAGATAAATATCGAGCGGAGCAGTATGCAAAGATTTATCTTGATAGAATCTTCAGTCTACATGGGGCACCCAAGACCATTGTCTCTGACTAGAGGGTCATTGTTCATATCCAAGTTTTGGAAAAGTCTACATGAGTCTTTAGGAACTAAACTTATCCGTAGTTCTACTTATCATCCGCAAACAGACGGACAGACTGAAAGGGTAAATCAAATTCTTGAAGATATGTTAAGAGCATGTGTCCTTTCCTTTGGTGCTAAATGGGATGAATGCCTTCCCTTAGCTGAATTCTCGTATAACAATAGCCATCAAGAGAGCATTAAAATGGCACCATTCGAAGCACTGTATGGCCATAGGTGCCAAACACCTTTAAATTGGTCAGAAGCTAGAGAACAGTTGGTTCTTTGGACCGGATGTGGTCAAGGAAGCTGAAGAGAAAGTTAAACTCATACAAGCTAATATGAAGATAGCTCAATCCCAACAGAAAAGCTATGCTGATAAGAGGAGACGACCGCTAGAATTCAAAGTGGAAGATTATGTCTACCTCAAGGTATCACCGATGAAAGGAGTTCATCAGTTTTGGGATTCAGGGAAAGTTGGCACCCCGTTATGTAGGTCCTTTTCAAATCCAACAACGATGTGGACCAGTCGCCTATCGTGTCAAGCTACCAGATCACATGTCAGCGGTGCATGATATCTTTCATGTATCTCAGGTTAAAGAAGTGTCTTCAAGTACCTGACCGGGAGATTGACTTTGGTGGTGTAGAACTAGAACCTGATTTGACTTATGTCGAGTACCCCATTAGAGTTTTAGATCAGAAAGATCGAGTCACTCGCAGACGTACAATCAAGTTCTACAAAGTACAATGGAATCAACACACGGAAGATGAAGCTACTTGGGAGTCTGAGGATTACTTAGAAGAGAACTTTCCTGACTTCTTCACTTCTATCTAGCTGAAATACCTTATCTATATTATAACTTGTCTTGTTGTTAATAGAATGGAAAACCCCCTCACTAGCCTTTTGAATAAAGTTATGATGTGTTAGCTTGACACATTTCCTTTTCCATTACTTAGCCTTAAGTTTTAAATCTCAGGATGAGATTTCTTTAAGGAGGAAGGGTTGTAACACCTCTGGTGTTTTGACCTAGCACTAAAAATTGACATGTCATCATGTGCATTGCAAGCATATAGTATAAAGTTTTGAATGCATTCACTAAATAAGGTTTATTTCATAATGTTGTTATTTCATGTGATGTGTTTCAAAAACCCTAAATAAAGATCATGACCACAAGGGTCAAATTTCATGTGATCATGTGAGGCCATGTGTCATTTGACTCAAATAACCCTAATAGGGCCATGTTACTGGTCAAAAATCAAAATTTTAGTAAAAGGAAGACAAATCAAATTTGAATTCAAATTCAATTTATAAAAGTCCTTTTTGCCCCTTTTTACTAATTCAAAATCCATGTGGAATTTGGGGTTGAGGCAAAAAGCAAAGTTGGAGATTATTTTATGTAGATCAACTTTGGTATTCAAAGTTTTTCAAGTTTACATATAAAATTTAGAGTAATTTTGAAATTATTCAAATGCTCAAATGCACCCCAAATTCAAATTTAAAATGGAGGCAGAATTTGAAAATATTTCTAGAAGCAAAGTTGTAGAGTTTGAAAAATTGAACAACTTTCATTTTTGGAGATTTTCAACTTCTTTAGAAAATTTGTGAGTCATTTGAAAAATGGACGTAGTGGCAGTTCTATAATTATTTCAAAAATCAACCTCCACCTCTCTGCTTGTCGTCGGCGCCACGCGGAGGTCACCGCCGATCGGAATTTCGCCGCTTCTTCGCACTGTTGACACGCAGCCGGTGCCGTGCCGAGCGCGAGCGTGCGCTGTCGACGCTGGGCAACACCTTCCCGGCTATAAATAGCAGCCGCCGCCGTCATCATTCCCGTTTTTCCCCTTCTACTCTGCTCTGCCACCAGTTTGCTCCGCCGCTCGCCGTAGCCTCCGTCGAGCAGCATCCGTCGTGCCTGGCTACGTCTACGTGATCGCCTCGGCCTTGCGCCTCTCTGCGGCTTGTCTACGCCACTTGGGTTGGCCGGAGTCGCCCGGCGCAACTGCTTCTTCCCCGAGCCTAGCCGGAGCTCCGCCAGCATCGTCTCGACGTGGCTAGGCCATTCCAGACCATCTCCGCCTTCACCAAGCCCATCGACGTGACCATGGTGAGCCACTGAACGTGAAGTTCACTTCGCTTTTGACTCTACCGTAGTCTTACCGGGGTTACGCCATGAGCCGACGTGCTCGAGCCGCCATGGCCGGCATGGGGTCTTCTCCGGTGTACCTTCTGCCATTCCAAGGACGGGGATGGGTTCATAGTACGGGTGTAGATCATTTTGGTGAGGTCAGCTTCGCCGGAGCGTCACCGTCGGCGCATTTTGCGGCCGGTCAGTGAGGGCAGCGCCGTCGTGACATGTTTGAGTCACTGATGGGTGGGGTCAGCCTGTCAGTGCGAGTGAGGAAGAAGAACAATGAAGATTTTTATTTTCTAAATTTGTGAATAGTGCTGAAACTTTGGGAATTTGTAGGAAATTCATGATAGCTCCAAAAATTCTGAAATTTTGTGTGTAGCTTCTGTACATGTTCTAGTATGATTTAAAAATTTGAAACTTGAAATTTGAATAAATTTTGAATGCTCAAATATTCAGTCCATTAATTGAAAAATGCAATTTCCATGATTTTTGTAGGTCATTGTATAATTCAAAAAATTATGAAATTTGTTTTGGTACACTAATTTGTCATGAGGAAGCTTACATAAAATTTTCAGGTCATTTGGAACAAGTTCATTTTTGGGCTTAATTCCAAATTAATTCAAAAATAGATAAAGGCAAACCCTAAGTGTTTGAATAGTTTTGGATCTTGTTTTGGTCATGTTTTGTGACTAGTAGGGTTTCAAGATCCATTTGGTCAAGTCACATGTGTGGTTCTTAATGGTAGGATTGCAAGTTGGTTTTGTTGGCTTGCAACTGTACCGTGAAATAAAATCTTTTGCGGGGTGTTTTTACATTTCATGTACCATGAAAGCATCATGTTTACATTATCATCATGTTAAAGCATATGTTATTGTTTCATGTAGAACCCGAGAGTGAAATGATTCTAGTTGAGCAAGTTCTGGAAGAATCCCCGGTTGTCACGGGATTCGATAATTGTGGTACTGATCTAGAACCTGAGATCGTCAACGAAGGCAAGCCCTGGTTTATGCATTAAGCCATTACCTTGTTTACTTTGAAAAGTTTATCACCTATGTTACTTATTGCATTGAGTTGTTTAATTCGAATGTTACCTACTTGATGCATTACCTACCTTGATAATTGTTTACCATCCTTGAAGATGTTTTCATTTATAAAAGCGTAGTATGCTTAGTATGCTTTATGGTAGGCTTTCAAAGTAAAAGTTTTGATACAATCAAAGATGGCATACTGGCCAAAGAAAGAAAGAAGATAGAATGAATTAGAGACTAGTCGGGTGACTTATCTTGAATGTTGGGTAATGTTGCTGACTATGTCGTTTAAAGTCCCCTCATTGTGGATATTCTGAATGAGACACTTTGTAGTACTGGTCACATACTCCAGTAAGCCTACTTCGACTAATCCGATACTAAGACAAATGCCCACGCACTGGGAGTGGAGAGATGGTGGGAGTAGCGTGTACCCTCGTGGCTGGAATGTGGCCGGATTTGAGGTGTGCTGTGCTCTCGGGTGGCGTGGAGACGGCTTAATATAGGAGGATCCGATAGTGAGGTTGATATATGCAAGATTAAGTTCTACATATGTTGTGTGATAAGGAATCCCTAGCTGGGACTTGAATCAATTCGAATTGCTGGTGCTCCAGCGGATATGGAGCACTCGATTCATTACAGAAGCAATGCAGGACTGGTGAATTACTAAAATATGAAAAAAGAATGGAATGAGAAGGAACGGAATATGGGAAATGTACATTTAGTTGAGGTAATGAACTAAAAGAACTTAAGGGTAAAACTTGAAAATAGAATGGAGAATACTAAGCTTTTGGCAAAGAACTTTTGAATCTTGCTACATCCTTACCTTGCCCCAAACCCCTGCATCTCTAAAGTCTTACATCCATGTATGTTGGGTTAGTCTTGTTGAGTACCTTTATACTCAGGGTTTGTTAACCCTTGTTGCAGGTGAGTCGCATGCGCAGGCTTGTTTTGGTCCCTGCTGCATGTCTGTGTTTGAAGTCAATGATGATGAGGAGTGATGAATGGCCTTTAGGACAAGGCACTAGTTTGTATGATAAATAAAGTTAATGTAATATTATCCCGCTACTATGGTTGTATGACACTTATGGTATTGTAAGTTTGAAAACAACTAGTTTGTAATTATGTTATCTTAAGACTTCCGCTATCTTTTACTCTGGTATATATTTGAATAAACTATTGTAATCTGCAATGACTGTGATTGGGATCCTGTTTGAAAAGAGAATCGTGGATGATTCGGGTTTCCCGAGGACACCCGATGGACCTATTGAGTTGTTGGGAACTCGTGTATGCTATCCGGGGTCTGTTAAGACAACGATAGGTGCACGTGGGCCCGATTCCTTAGGAGGTTCTGCCACAATATTTTCGTATGCAACTGTTGGCACATCCTTTGGAGCTCTATAGGCTGAGTTATCCCTATTTTAGTGAACACTGATCTAGAACTATGTTGCTGTCGAATTGGGCTAAAACCAAAACCCATTCAGCCCAACTAGGAGGGATGTTTCTAGTATAAATAGCACCTCCACTCCTCCTAGAAACCCCAACCACAAATTTGACTCAGAAAAATAGAGAAGCCAAGTGCTCTTGCCCTTAGAGTTGTGGCATAGTTGCCCCTTGAGGATTGGGAGTTTTCTCTTCCACTTGTTCTTGTGTATCCTTGTGATTTGCAAGAGCTTGTATCTACCTTTGTGTGGTTCAGGTAGACATCGATCCATTGTGTGTGGTTGGGTGAAATCATTTGTCACAGGTGGCTACCTAGAGTAGCTGTTGGTGCCATCGGTTCGTTAGGTTACACAGATCAAGTTATCCCCCTTTCGATCTGACAACGAGAAGATTGGGAAATCCCCCACATCACATATGTAAAAGGTTTATGTCATATGTGAACATGTATGGCCTTGGTGGGAAATTTGAATATCATTCAAGGAATAGGCAATTTGAATTTTGCTTTTCAAATATAAATCCCAAATATCTTTTTAAATTTTATTTAGTTTTAAATATTTATTAGAGAGAGGGGATGCATAAACCAAACTTTTTGAACATGATGATCTTTTGTGCATCTTTGTTGGAGATGAGTGTGGCATCTCCCCCACACTTGTTTTTGTGCCTATCTTTATTCTAAATTGGACAATAATAAAAGAAAGTACAAAAGATGAGTGTAGACAAATAATTCTAATAAAAAGATCTTTATTGAATAATAAATTTGATAAAGGCGCATTACAATGATGAAATAAAAAATGATTGGAATTGTAACCTAAGAATGATAAAAGCACCTGATTATTTTAGTAATAGTGGCCTAAAATGGTTAATTCATGAAGTCTACCATGTGTGCTGCCCTCGCCAGCCTGAAGATTCGGTTAGTTAACCCATGACAAAGGTGATGGCTGTCATCCTGAAGATTTCTATTATTGATGAGACTCTCAGCTAGGCGGCCATTGAGATTCCTAATATCCTTGCACATAGTTTTAACTTTAGCGCTGAGCGAAGCGATAGTAGGAACTCTGGGTTTCACTATGGTTTCCTCATCAGTGCTCTCAAAAATACTAGGAGGTCCCTTAATGACCGGAGGCTCCTTGAACCTCCAGATCCTAAGGGACTAGGAAGAAGACTCTGCCGACTCTTTTGCTTAGGGAGCTGACTTACGTGTGAGAGCTTCTGCCGGCCCTTTTCCTTTGGGCGCCGGCTTGCGCATGAGGGCCTTACCGTACCCGCCATCGGGCTTCTTTACGCCCACTATGGTATAACTAGGACTAGGACAGGTATTAGGGTGAGAAATAGAGCTGCCCAAAGGGATTACATGTGTTTTCTTTTCACCTACTTTAGGAGCTTTCTTCTTGAGGCCGGTGATGCCCGTGAGTGGCCTCGTTAGGGGGCGCCTACTTGCTCTTGGTGCCACCTTGAGGTGCCTTAGTGCATGCAGTGGACTTTAGGCTTGTTCCGCCACTCATGCTACTCGACGGAGGCATGATGGCCAAAGGCATCATGGTGATCACTCTCACCTCCTCTCTCACAAAGGGACTCTTAGGCACTATGTCAATTGAAGCTGGTACTCCGTCTAAGTTATATGTGGAGCATGAACCAGTGTAGAGAGCAAGAGCATGGCTGGCCATGTCTTGAAAGCTCAGCAGAGGAGTGCTTGCTTTGGTTTGTGAATGGAGTGAGGAGAGGGAGAGGCATGGGGTGGCTTATATAGGTGTTTGGGCCTCTACCATGAAGGAAACAAGATCACCTCATTGTAATACCCAAAGATATTGATCGTGATTGATTATGAGAACACATGCCTGAAAGCGGGGGATCAGTGGGGCTAGGGGTGGTACAGCCGCACCTTGGGTGCGCCCGCACCCCAAGTGGCTCCCCCTAGACAAGCTTTCATCCAGATGCTCATGCACGTTCAAGATTACGAGAAATCAAGGTTTTATACTTTTTATCTTCTTGGTTCAGTGAATCATTGAGCATCATGCATGGCATCAAAATGAATCAAAGGATATTCAAGTTACCATTTTCACATGATTCATAATTATGGGTGAAGATTACATGTGATTTAGCAAGTGTTAATTTTTATTAGTGAGGGCAGTAAAGTCATTGATAAAAGGTTTGAATTAAATGAAAGAATGTGTTAGAACTATTTTTTATTTTTCATAAGTTTGAAATAAATTTATCAAAAGCAATTAAATCTACCCTATCTATTTCTTGGTTAGTGTCATGAGAAGGCTCTAGGGAAACTTTAAAACATTGACCATTGGCTTTAAATATGTTATCGTCATCAGTCCTGGATGGTGATCGCACCATGTGGCGATGTGTTGACGATGGTGTACGATCCCATCCATTTGCTGTGCAGTTTTCCTTCACCAAAGAGCTTGACTCAGGAGTTGAAGAGTAACACCTTCTCTCCCTCCTTAAACTCTCTTTGTTGGATTTAGTGATCGTGCCATGTTTTGGTTCTTTCCTTATAAAGCTTGGCACTATGGTATGCCTTCTCTCAGTCATTCTTCTAGCTTGGCAATTTGCTTTTGTCTATTCTTGCCGGCTAGCTTGACATCCATGTTCTAGCTTTTTATGGCCCAGTGAGTTCAAGCTCAGCTGGCAAATGGCAACTTTTTCCATAGACGAGGTGGAATGGCGACATGTTGATGGGGGTTTTGTAAGATATCTTATATGCCCAGAGTGCAAAAGGAAGCTTGTTTTTCCATCCTTTTCCCATCTCGTTGACCGAATTTGTAATATATTTTTGATTTGTTTGTTCGAGGTCTCTGCTTGACCACTCATTTGAGGATGGTAGGAAGTGGCAATGTTGTGCTTGGTTCCAAGCTACTATAGGAAGGCACAAAATGTCTTGTCGATGAAGTGAGATCCCCCGTCACTTATCACCATCCTTGGTGTTCCAAAGCGAGGGAAAATCACTTCATGAAACATCTTCCTTACATGCTTGGCATCAACAGCTTTGCATGGTAAGGCTTCTGCAGCAGAACCACCCAATTTAACCTAATCCCATGTGTACTTTTTAGCCATTTGACACTAAGTACACAAGAGATCAAGTAAAACCCAGTAGTCTATCGAGTACAGTGAGCGCAGTGAGCGGGGGAAGCAACAGGCACTAGTCATAGGTGTAGGATGCCACGGCATGCCCGGCCATAGCTCGCAGTGACAGGGCCATGCGTTGCAGTGGGCGCAGTAATGGCAGCAGGCGATGGCGGCACTGCCAGTGATGGCAGAGCAGCTAGCAAGCAAGGGCATGGGGCCTATGAGGTCCATGCAGTAATGACGTGTGGCCAGGACCACGGCATGCGGCAAAGCGTGGCTGCTCGCACATGCGCCCATGGCAGCGGTGGCGTGGCGGTGATAGCATAGAGGGACACGGCAGCCCCCCTTGCGTGCGGTGGCTACGCAGCGGTAGTGCGCGTAAGCAATGAGGAGGCGGTGGGTGTGCCATGGTCGAGTGCAGAGTAGGGCAGAGCGGCCATGGCAGGTGCTTGCGAGCAGTAGAGCAAGGGAGAGGCCGAGGGAGGTAGGGCGAGGGTGAGGGCAAGTGAATGAGCTGGGCGAGCTGGGCATGCTGAAGAAGGCAGGGAGAGGGAGTAGCACATCATGGGCGGCCATGGGCACAAGTAGGGGCACGACGTGGGTGAGGCAAGGCATGGGTGAGGTCAGAGCAGGTCATGGGCACAGCAGTGGCCATGTGCCCCACTTTGATGTCTGGTGCATCGAGTTTGGTCAAGAACTAGGTCCCACATCCTATACAAAAGATCTTCATGAAATTGTAGACTGCAACTTTGCTTAAGGGACCAAGGTCATTAGGGCAGCAGATTACCAGGTAATTAGGGCCAAAATTAGCAGTGTCAAGCGAAGACACTAACACTTAGAAACTTTCTAAGTCTCCCAGGAAACAATATCTTATTCAAACTTTGAAGCACTAATTAACCTATCAAACAATTAAACTAGGCATGAACAAGCACTCTACCACAAAGTACAAAACTTAAGCTAAGTTTTTCATACCCACATATTTTATAGTTTCTATATAAAATAATTATTTATTTATCCTCCAAAAAGCTATTGAGCAATTAAAACAAGGTAAAGTTTTTGGCATTTTTAATCATTTTCTCCATATTTTTCCAACATGAACCCTATATAACTTTTGTTCGCAAACACATTTAGAGATGTTTAATCACAACAGCAAGGTTGATTGACATCACACATATTGATTTTATTCACAAAGGTGATTCCGACAAATATGTACTTATCATTTCATGCGAGAGTTCATCACCAAGCATAAGAAAACTTATTCATTAGATTTTATTAAGCCTTAAACTATTATTAAATATGTACGTAACACTGGGGTGTTATAGCTTCCACCCACTTGGACACAATCAACAATGACAAGGATGTAGTCGCAATCTTGGGACTTTTGGAATGGTCCCATGAAGTCAATGCCGCCCTAGACATTGAATATCTCCACTTGCAAGTTGTAGTGGAGGGTCATTACATTGCGAGCAGTGATGCCACCTTGCAGCTAGCATTTTTGACACCTTTGGATGAATTCTTTGGTGTCTTCATACATCATCGGTCAGAAGAATCCACACTGCCAGATTTTAGCTTGTGTGCGGAATGCTCCATAATGGCCTCCGTACGGTGCTGCACGACATTTCTCGATGATCTGCACGCCTTCCGCCATTGGCCATTGGTACGCATCACCTCAATAGGCCATGAGAGCATACCATGTACATGTATGGGTCATCCCAAAGGTGATGTCTGCTTTCAGCTTGTAGTTTTCTCCTATTTTCCCCCTAGTTGGAGTCCATCACCTTTAGTAGCATGTCATCACGTAAGAAGTCTCATCGCGTAAGAAGTCATTTATTGGCAATTCCTACATGTTAGTGACCTGCATACGCGAATAGATGATATGCAACTAGTATTCTCTACTCCCTTTTTATCTTTTATTTCAAGATCAAATTCTTCGAGTAAGAGAATCCATCTTATTAAATGTGGTTTAGCATCTTTCTTAGTGAGAAAATATTTAAGTGCAGCATGATCAGTGTAAATAATAACTTTTGCACCCACTAAGTAAGACCTAAACTTATCAATAGCAAAAATGACTACTAAGAGCTCTTTCTTAGTGGTAGCATAACTAAGTTGGGCTCCTGTCAGCGTTCTGCTAGCAGTAAGCGATTGCATGATGCTTTTTATCTTTGGTTTGGCCAAGAACCGCACCAACAGCGTAGTCACTAGCATCACACATGATCTCAAAAGTCAGCGACCAATTGGGCGGTTGGATGATTGGCATTGAGATGAGTGCTTTCTTAAGAGTGTAAAAAGGTGCATCCTTTGCTAATAGGTTCATGAGGGGTCTAGAGATTTGTGAGAAATCCTTGATAAACCAGTCTATAAAACCCTGCATGACCTAAGAAGTTGTAGATTCCTTTCGCTGTTCATGGGGGGTGGTAGCTGCTCTATAACCTCAATCTTAGCTTTATCTACCTCAATCCCCCTTTTGGACATGAGGTGCCCAAGAATGATACCGTCTCAGACCATGAAATGGCACTTTTCCTAGTTAAGCACTAGTTCCTTTTCTTGGCATTGCTGTAAGACTTTGTCTAAATTCTCAAGATAGTGGTCAAAAGTTTTCCATAGACTAAAAAGTCATCCATGAAAACTTCCATGATTTCCTCAATCATGTCTAAGAAAATAGACATCATACACCGTTGGAACGAGGCCAGGTGCGTTACACAACCCAAATGACATTCGTCGGTATGCATAAGTTCCATACGGGCATGTGAAAGTTGTCTTGCTTTGACCATCGGGGTGGATGGAAATCTGACGATACCCCGAATACCCATCAAGGAAACAGAAGAAAGAATGTTTCACCAACCGCTCTAACATTTCATCAATGAAGGGTAGTGGGAAGTGATTTTTCTTTGTAGTATTGAGTTTTTGGTAATCAATGCACATTCTCCACCCCATGATGGTACGTTGTGGGATTAACTCATTTTTATTGTTTTCTATGACCATCATTCCTCCTTTCTTGGGTACCACCTAGACGGGACTAACCCATTCACTATGTGGTACGGGATAAATTAACCCAGCATGAAGGAGTTTGATTTCTTCCTTCTTCACAACTTCTCACATCGCATTGTTTAGCCTACGCTAAGGTTCTCTAGATGGTGTGCTAGAGGAATCAATTGGAATGTGATGGTGCATAGTGTTGGACTTATTCCCCTAAGATCTTACAAAGAATACCCAAAAACTAGGCCTATGTTTCTCTAAGATGGCGATGAGTTTGGAGTCTCCTCATTAGAAAGCTTATCACTAATGATTACAGGAGTTTATTTGTCACAATTAAGAAAAGCATAGCTGCAGGCCAGCGGGTAGGGGCTTAAGTTCTATTGAAGGTCAGTGCTGGTGCTTCCTCTTTAGGAAGTTCTATGGTTTTGCCTAAATCGTCCTCCTCTTCAATGAAGAGTTTGGCATCTTTTTCTAAGGATGACTCAGGAGATTCGAATGGTGAGACCGACATAAATTCCTTGGGCAGGTTTTGGATAGGGGAGAGATTCTACCACCGAGTTTTTAGCTCGAGTGATAGGAATGTAAAAGTGTCTCTCCCCAACTTAACGCTCAACTCCCCTGATATTGGTGGTTCCATGAAGAGTTTTTATAAAGGATGCCCTATCATGATATCGAAATCCTAGATATCGAAGACATGAAAATTGAGGGCAGCTTCAGAAGTGTTATGCTGAACTGTTATGTGGAGAATCCCACATCCTTCTAAACTGGATCTTGGGGCATTTCTAAAGGATTTGGTTGTAGGAGCAAGATGTTCATCACCTAAATAGGTGTGTGCAAATGATGCATACATGAGGTTTGCTCCTACAGTGGGATTGTAAAGTACTTTTGCCCACCTTCCATAAATTCTACATTGAATAGGTAAAGGAGTACGAATCAGAATTTCCTCAGAGGAATGCTCTACTTCTTCAACCCATTCACTACTCATGATAGCAGTCAACTCTTTCATGGTTTCCTTAAGGAATTCTTTGTCTAACGGGTCTAAAGGAGTGACAGGAACTGATGGTCTCTTTTGGCATGAGTAATTTGAGATGTTTTTTAAATCTTTGAACAAAAATATCCTCGAAATATGGAAGGTCCTGAAGGTTGGGAACCTTCCTCCGGATCTTCTAGTTTGGGTGAGGGTCTCTGGATTTGTTGACACAAAAATGTGGTGATGTGATCAACACACAGCATGTCGAAAGATCTGAGTGGAACAAGACCAGAGATCTGCTTGGCTTCAACACAGAACCACCCAATTCTAAAAACCCAATGATGTGTCAGTCAATTTGACCTGCAATTGACAAGGAGAGAAAATCTTATCAGTAATTTAAGGTGGAACATGTCGGTGTTGCACCAAACAGTTCCAAATGTACGGCAAGATAGCCGATTCAGTGAGGCTATCGACTAAATAGTCGATATCTAGTGTATCCAAGAAATGAAGATCTTTAAATCAAGGATTATCGGCTAATATTTAATGATAATGATATGAATCAAAATAACCGATGCTCATGGAACATCAGAAAGCATCATCGGCTAAATGGAACATGATCGATATAAAGCATCGAGCTGATAAGTTTGATAAAAAGAGTATAACATGCAAACAATTTGACTGTCTAATATAAATGAATTTACAAATAGTTTTTTGTCTAATCTATTATCATCAACAGTTAGGTTCAATCGGATCGATGCAAGCTATGATATGATAATAAACTAAAGCTAAAGAATCTATAAAACCATCTATATGTTGACAGATTCATGAAAACATGCTATATGTGTGAGAGTATAGGAAAATCGGCTAAAATAGCTGATGCAGTCATAGCAAACAAAGAGAGTACATATCTTGATCATGAACAAGACCACCTAATCGATAATTTCTAATCTAAAGTCTTACCTAGTGAGGTTCAACAGGATCGATGCAGCTATGGTAGTGTCATTAGATTAGATCTCATTAACTAGTGAGTTTATTCAAGATTGAAACATGTCCTTTGGATACATACTATGTTTGATTAGAATAGAGATAAAACAACTCATCTAGCGGAATTAAGCCATCAATTATAAGATTTAAAGCGTGACCAGATGAAAGGATGACCAATTAAGATGATATGATGGCAATCTATCTCTATCTCAATCGAGTGATTTTGTTATAATTAATAAAACATTAATTATAGCAAGATCGATAACTGGTGAATCAACCAAAAATAGCAAGGAAAATCTTACTAATCTTAGCAGATTCGATAACTGGTGATATTGTATTAAACAATAAGTTATTTAACACAAGATCGATAACTTTGATCTATATTATGATTCGTAAGAGATCAATCAGCTGATGCAGCCTTACAAACTATGATACAGATCGATAACTAACTTATATTTTGGCTCATAAAAGATCAATCAGCTGATGTAGCTTTACAAGCATAATACAAGTCATGACGGTACTCACAAGCAAGCCGAAGGTTGATAAGTCGATGCAGCCTTGTTTGCTGAAGAACTCATCGAGATCTATAGTACTCCTACTCCTAATGCGATGGCAAAAGCCAAAAAGATTGTATTGATTGAGTGTTCATTTTTTCTTACAATAACCAGGGGCTAATATTTATATATAGAACCTAAACATGAATCCTACTCAAATACAACTCATTACAATTCTTCGAATAAAAGAAAACTTTCTAACTTAATAATAACTTGGACCCTAATTTTCCTTATGTGTAGAGTCTGACACATCTTCCTGGCGCCATCCAAGTATAGCCCATTGACGCCATCTGCTGACATCATCTATAAAATAGTCAATTCTGACATCGCATCTAAATCAACTGATACCAATTCACATCTAATCGATTTCTTGATGACACCATCTTGGAAGCTTCAAGTTCCCGCATTCTTTTTCCCAAATTTTGGTGTAAACACATGCCCCCCAATTTTGGGATAAAAATGATTTTATTCCAAAATTTCTATTTATCTACTCACCGTGTTGCGACTACTCATTCCGAAATATACGCATGACTCTTGATTTCTCAGGCCGAACTCTATATAATACCACGACAGTAACATTTCCAACTGGCTCGGCCTGCTTACTTTCCTCTTTTCTCTCAAACAGTCAAAACCGCCACCACAAAAGCCTTAACCCAAGCCGATCTTCTACTCTGCCAAACTACTGTTTCAAGCCACCTTTCTACAACCTTCCTCAGATTCAAACACATTTTGGCTACAATGGCGGCTAGCAATCATGTTCCTGAGGTATGCCTTCAGATTTCTATCTTTTAAGTGTCGGCGCGAAAATGTGGTAGCGACACCGGGTGGACACACAGCAAGCCAGAACGATCTAGAGATTTGCCTAGGCTTCAACGCAAGAGCGGTCGACCCTGTGAATTCCCAAGGGCGTGCTTGTCAATTTGACCTGCAATTGACAAGGAGACAAAGTTTATCAGTAATTTAAGGTGGAACATGTCGGTTTTGCCCAGACAGTTCCAAGTGTGCTGCTTCGGGAGCAAGCCAGACGGGAAAATCGACTAAAACAGCCGATATGGGAAGAAATCGGTTGTTAAGGACTGTAAAGCTCACGGGACATGATTGATTTTATTGCTATGAATACAATGCACTCAGTTTTAATGATCCTTTCCCTTGAGCCATTAACATGTATGCGTCAAAGATACATCACTAGCTAAATCAGATTTCATCAAATATGTGGTGTGAAGCCAATGAATTCGGTAAAGAGGGATATACCACGTAAACAATCAACTATTGAATATAATGGGATCTATGAACTATCTAGATCTAATTCATTACCACCAACAGTGAGGTTCGACCAGGATCGATGCAGCTATGATGATGACAATAATCTAAAGCCAGAAAATCCATAAAACCTACTGTACGTCAACAATTTCATGAAAGCGTGCCATATCTGTGAAAGCACAGGCGAATTAGCTAAAATAGCCGATTCAGGTAGAAAAGGGGATTACAATATGTGAACAATCAACTATTTAACATGGACAGATGTATAAACTCATCAAATCTAACCTGTCATCCTTAACAGTGGGGTTCGATCGAATCGATGGCAGCCATGATAAAAACAATAGATCAAACCTTTAAAATAAACAGATCTATACATATTTAACAGAATCATGAAGACACACTATAAGTGTTAAAGTATGAGCAATCGGTTATTTAGCTGATGCAGGCATAGCAAACTAGCCAAGGTCATGCCTGGTCGAATGCAAATCTACCAGCTAGCATCCTCCGATTTAAAGTGCTAATAGTGGGGATCAACTGGATCATTGTAGCCATAATAGCGAGCTATAGACTAGATCTGAACTAGCTAGTAAACCTACTCAAGATCAGACATGCCTTGACCATGTACTATGCACGATCAAGATCGAAAGTAGAACGGCCGATAAAACATAATCCATCATTTGAAGTAAGGATCATCGCAATGTGACAAAATAAACGATGGACTAAAAGGATGTGAGGCTGATCTAGATTGATCTCGATCGGGCAGGTTGATATTACTAAAACTAATGACAACAAGAACATTAGCAAGATTGGTAACTTAAAGAATCTACCCAAAGGATGCCACCCTTAGGCAGAGCCAATAACTTCACCTTAATCTAATTCGACCAGTGGAGGTCAAACTTAACCGATGCAGACGTACTTGAACTAGATAAGGATCGATAACTAACTCATACTAGAGCTCATAAGATGTCAGCCGAACCAATGTATCCTTACAAACAGAAGTATAAGCCATGACGGCACTTACAGACAAGCTGGAGGTCGACTAGATCGATGCAACCCTGCTTGTTGAAGAACTCGTTGAGATCTACAGTACTCCTACTCCTAAGGGTTGGCGTAAAGCTAAAAAAAGTAATTGGTATTGATTGATTGTCTCTTTACAATAGCCGGGGTCCAACATTTATACCTGGAACCTAAACATGAAACCTACTCAAACACGACTCATTACGATCTTTGGAATAAAAGAAAACATTCCTAACTTAAGATAACTTGGACCCTAATCTTTTCCTTTTTGTAGAGTCCGACATATTTTCCTGATGCTAACTGTAGCTCATTAACATTATCTGCTGATGTCATCCAAAGAGAGCCGATACCAGTTCCACATCTGAATCAACTGATATCGATTCCTTGATGACACAATCTTGGAAGCCTCGAGTTCCCATGTTCTTCTCCCCAAATTTTGGTGTAAACACAAGCCCCCTAATTTTGGGATAAAAATGATTTTATTCCAAAATTTCTATTTACCTATACACCATGTTGCAACCGCTTATTCCTAGATAGATGCGCAACTCTTGATATTCTTGGTCCGAATTTTACATAATACTCCAACAGTATCATTTCTGATTCATTTGGCCCATTTACTTTACCCTTCTTCTTTGAGCGAGCCTCAACAACCAAAGCTGCCGCTACTAGAGCTCCAACCCTAGCAGTTTTTCCTCTGCTCGAGCTGCTCGTCAAGTCATTCTTCTGCAACCTTTTTTGGATTTAGATCTATTCCAACTAAAATGGTGACCAATGACTATATCCCTGAGGTACGTCTCCAAATCTCTACCCTTCAACTATCAGCCGCTGCTCAGTATTTTTTCCTCTTCCTTAAGTTTATCTCATCTAGCTTTCCAAGGGATGGAAAATGAAATTCTAATCCCTCTGTCTGTTGTTCCAAATGCTTATTACCTTGGACCCATGGGAGATGCTAATCCTTCAGATTTGATCAACCAAGAAACCAATCAAATTCCCTTTAGGCAATCCTTGGTAGATCTATCTTCTTGGAACACCAAAAACCCTTTAGGAATTGGCCCAAAATGCCTAAGGGATGGAGAGACTGGTTCCGTAGAGTGTCAGACAAAAAGGGCAGAGACTAGGAAGTTAACTGATTTAAGCCAATGCCTGACCCTTTCACTGTCTGGAATGGAGAGAAATGATTCACTCCTAATTACCGCTTCTTACTTCTGGTCCAACACCTTAAATGCTTTCGTCTTTGGTCATGGCTCAATGACTATTACCTTGGCCGATGTTTATATATTGACTGGCCTTAGAATAATAGGACCAATGCAGCCATATGAACTCTTAGGTGCTGGGTCAAAGAAACTAACCAAAATATCAGGATTGCACAGGATGGGCAAGCTACATCCAGAACCACATTGGGAACGAATCGACTATTAGCGAAAGAGAACATGTGGCTTTTCCGAACATGTGGCTAGAAAGATTCATCTTCTGTGGATCATCTTGTGGTCTAAATTACAATCATAAACTCATGGCAGAGCATCTAGCAGTAGGCGTTGGGATTCCTCTTGGAAAGTATCTATTGGGATTCAGCTTACCATTTGATGTATCAGGTGGCCAGCTCAGCTATTGAAGAATGAAGCAGTGCACACCATCAGCGGCCCTTGGTGGTTAATACAAATGTGGTTAAATTTGTATATGCATAAGATTGTAAAGCCAAATCTCTAGAATTTGAGCTTTCTCTCCTCCAACTTTGATGAGGAATACAGAGGTGAAGAAGGAAGAACCTGTTAGTGCATGAACTATGGTGAAGCTGCATCGGCCATAACAGTTGTTGTCGATGTTGGCCATCTCTTCAAGAAGTTTTATAGAGGGTTTGATGTAGATATTCTGACTTAGGCTACCCTATGATGAGGATGAGAACAATGAGTTGGTTTTCTCATTCAAATTTCGATTTGAATCAGTCTGCTTAGACGAAACGACAGCTATAATCTTCAATTCCTTCATCAAACCTTGCGTTCTTCTAGCCGAATTTTATCATGGCCATGACAAAATGTCTAGAGGTTCCTTCCTTCTAGGCAACCTTCCAACCTATGAGTTTTACAACCCTTCTTTCATAGCTCGTTAGTTTGGTCTTGGTCAACTGCCCCTGCGGGCTATTTTTCAAAGATATACTGAAACCGAGAGAAGGCATCAGTGAGGTAATGGAAGCTTCTAGACTTTTTTAGTTAGGATCAGATCTTCCTTCCCTCTATCTATATGAATGGACTAGAGCCTCTTTCACTTTCCATTTATATGATCTCTGGTGGCAAGAATAGCACTCCCACCTCTTCTGCGGGCCAGTTCATCCTAGCTGCATAGCTCTAGATGAAGATTTTGCTTCTGATAGTGAGGTAACTAGCTAACTCCTTTGCTTTCATAAAGATCATCTATCGGAGTCCCTCTATCAACTTATCTAACTAGAACTCCCCTTATAGGATGCTGAATTCAATCCCCCAACTGTGGACAGAAAAGGGCATGCCATAGAGTATTATCCGCCATGTCCAACCTCAAGACTGGGATCAACTGCACCCCCACTGAAGAAGCTAATGAAAACCCAGGCTACTTCTACAATTGTAACATACCAATCTTCAAAACATAAGGTAGCCAAGGGGACAACCCAGAAAACCATCACTAGGAAAGGATTCATAGAACGAGACCATCAACGTACTTAGGTAAAACAATTCATTCTCTTCCCAAAATGATATTCAATTTCTAATTTTGATTCTTTCCTCATAGTTATCAACCATTACATCCCAATCTGCTCTAGGTACTGAACTACTGTCCTAGGCTTTTAAATCAGGACCAACCAGACCTTCATCGATCGATCTTCAAAAGGAGCCAATTTTGGTTGAAACAACCATGCTTCTAAGACAGCAAAAGACGAGAGTTCTTCCATTTCACCCCCTGATGCTGCCAAGGTATCTCCTCAAAATTCTTGATTTTTTATTCAATTTTCACCCTTCTCTGACCATTTACCATGCCAGACACTCCTTGAGGAAGCATTCACGCAAAGGCAAAAGTCTAGTAGTCTAGCCATTGAAGGTGATCCTATTGATGTTGACACCCTAGACTGTAGAATCTCTAGTCCAGCAAACAATTGATGGTAAGAAAGTCATATGCCTAGTTTATCTTTCCACAACAAATATGAACTAAAAATCTTCCTTGATGTTTGAAGATACCAATGTTGAAAGTTTAGAGCTGATTCAACTAGGTACCATTGGTGCATCATCAGTTGTTCCTTCTCCTTAGATAGAAACTACCCTAGAAAAGGTATTGTATCTCTTTATTCTTCTCATTTTCAAACTTGTTATTTCTTGAAAAAAATTCTTTCCCACCTATAGGTACTTAATTCACTAGTTCCGAGCTACTCTTTCAATTTTGAAGAGTATATAGATGAAGATGATATCAGCTCATTAGCCACCTCTTCTAAAGAAACTTTATCAGAAGAGACCAAAAATTGGCTAATGATATATTGTGAATGCTTGAGAAGGATATAGCTGATTTGGTCCAAGATGTAGATTCAATGCAAAGAATCTTCTTAGCCATTAAGGATAATTTATCCCTAGATCTCATCAAAGTCTTATCACCTTTATCCATCATTTAAGATCAAGCCCCAAAGGTGAAAAGGCTTAGAGGAATATGTCTAATCGTGAAACTTTAATGGCCAAGAAGTATTCCAACAAACAAGAAGCCAAAGAGCTGGCATAGCTGATTGGTAATTTGAAGAACTCCTCCCTCAAGATCAAGCCAGAGCTGAACCAGCTAGAAACCAAGCACGCAGAACTTGAGAAGGAACTAGAGATCGTGAAGGCTACCATCGATCGCCACAAGTCCAATCTGGCTCAAATACCCAATGCCATTAAGCAGAAGAAATAGGAAATGCTGACCAAGGTCAAAGAAGGTAAGGCCATCTGTAGCAGTCTTGAGAATATTCCTGGATCAGCCGAAGAAGACAAGCAACAAATCGCAGAAGTCGATGCTATCCGGCTAAAAGCATTGAAAGCAATCCAGGATGCTTTAAACTTGTAATCTACATACCAACATATATTTTGTGTGGAACCAATGATAACCATATTTTCTTTTGATCTATTGTATTTCTTATCTCAGCTAAAGAGTCCGATCTGAAAGTAGCCGATTCCATACCCCTGAGCTTAATCGAATTAAGTCTGAAAACACGACCTCCATTAAGAAAACTCCTCAATCTTCCATCCTCAATTATCAATGCCGCATTCTCTCTAGCATTAGTGGGAGGCGCTTCGGCTTCTATTAATTGTAGTTGCCTTTTGCATGTCCTGAGATATCTACTACCTCGCTTTGTGGCTATAAATACCAGCTGAGGGCTCTAGGCCTCGAACACATCTATACTTGCAACTACCTCTGTTCTTTGTGCTTCTCCACCTTCACAAGCCCTATAACGGTTTTCTTCTTCCTTTCTATAGATCCAACCAAACCCTATGCCTGGCGAGGACAACCGGGGCAAGCGCGCGGTAGAGGAGGTTCCGGAGAGCCTACCAATGAGCCAGTGCCTCCACCGTATGAGGTGAGATCGACATCTTCTACTCATGGCAATGAACTTTTCTAACTTGTTTATAGGTTTGTCTTGAATGACAGCCTTCATCCACTTCCTCCTAGGGCCGACGGGCCCTCCAATGCTGCATCTGATGCCGTCTCCACATCAGATTTGTCGTCAGACTCCTCTGACTCCTACAACAGCAACGACGCCTGGTGCTTCCTCCAGGAGTGGAGGGTAGCCTAGGATTGTTATTCTAAGGCAACTTAGGAAAATGGTCATCTTGAGATCTACCTCGGGGCCTCTCAAGCCACCCTTCACATCACCGAGGAAGAGGCTAGTGCTGCTCGGGCGTGGCTAGCCGAATCTAACACCATGGTGGCAGGTAAGATGAACTCCAAGAAAATTCTTCTTCTAATTTCCACTATCTTTATCTTGATAGCTTCTTTGTTTCTATGATCACCAGCCCTAACGGTGCAGTTGGAGAACCTCCAGCTGGCAGTGAACATGGCTACGGTGGCCGTCAATGCTCGGGGTCTCCTCATCAATGCCCGCCTCCACGACGTCTCGGCCCGTGTTTGGGAGATCGCCCTTCATGGCGTTCGTTGTGGTGCATCGGTGGCGCTAGCCACGGCGTAGGTCCAGACCAGGTACGAGCTTCATACCATGGAGATTGGTTTCCCAATGGGCGATAGTCCCGAGGAGGACGAGGAGATAATCGAGGACTTCGTTGATGCAGTGGAGGCCATTGTGGACATTACCTTAGCTTAGGACGTTGTAAATAGGGTGTTTGATTAGCTTGTAACTAGTACCAACTGATCAATGAATGGAATCCTATTTTTTCTGTGATCATGTCTCAGTGTACTTTCTATAATGTCTTGTGTATGCCATAATCATTTTTGTGTTGTTTTTTTGCTCTATAGGTGATACATATCATATCGGCTTTTCCCCCCTTTGGGGTATTTTTTAGCTAAAGGCGATGCCCTTCTGGTACCAGCTATTAGAGCTAATGACTGAACAAATCGACTATCAAGTATTTATCTAAACGCTAGGATAATATTCCTTTAGACATTTTCCATTGATCGCTTCTTGATACCAGGCATCTCATAATATTCCCAAGCAAAACAATCTTTAAATTCCTTTAATAAATCTATCAATTCTTGCTTATACTCAAGATCCAACTTAGCACTCACATACATTGGCCTAGGCCTATCTCCAGGACCAATATCTATCTCCTTTAATTCATCGACCAACGTGAAGCCATGCCTTAGTTTACCATTTGTACCATCTATTGGATTATCCATCAAAACAAACTCTCAGAGGCGATTACTTGGATCAGCTGTTGGCTTTCATCATTGATTTTAATGAAGCCTCCTTCCCATAGTTTGCTAGAAAAACACTCGAAGTCTTCTAGTTCCCAATACATTGGATCAGCTGTTGCTATACTCACACAATCATCAGCATGAACCAACTCAACATCATCTCCATGCCATTGAATCAAGCTTTGATGCATAGTCGATGGTACACAACAATTTGCATGAATCCAATCACAACCAAGGAGTAGACTGTATGAACCCTTTCCATCAATGACAAAGAATGTAGTGAGCAAAGTCTTACTTCCAATCGTCAGTTTGACATTTATTGCCCCCTGGTCTTTGATGTATTACCCCAAAATCCTTAAGCATCATGTCGGTCTCAATCAAATCTCTTGGTCCCTTGCCAAGCTTATGAAAAGTAGTATAAGGCATAAGATTAACAGAAGCACCTCCATCCACCAACATTTTGCTCATCGGCTTCCCATCAACAAAACCTTTTTACATATAAAGCTTTTAAGTGTCGTTGCTTGACTGGCTTATCAAATATAGCTTGTTGTATAACTGTTAACTTGGCAACTATCTCCTCATATTATGATTTGTCAAAATCCGAATAAACTTCTTGATCTGCTGGAGCTCTGAATTCTGACAGTAATAGAAAAGTCATTTGAATATTAGCCTATGGTTGACCCCTATCGGCTATTTGTTTAGCATGCCACACTTGAGGTCTACCAGATGCCTGAGCCTATTCTAGCTCTCTGTTCCTTAGGTGTTGTACACTTCTTTTCTGGCTTCTTGTCAAACCTCCTGGACACCATTGCCCTTTCTACCATTCGTACTCTTTCTCATTGCCTTCTTCTTCATAATCAGCCTAGTTTTGATCAACAACTCATTTCCTGAGCCGATCATAAACACTTCTATTTTTTAAGCATTGATCCATATTATTATGATGATACTCATCTCAAGCATGGATAGACCGGCGGTTGGCTTGAGATTGCCTAAACTCCCAATATTGCTCACTGCACTCTAGGTAATTATCTCTGGTAGGCAATTTCAAACCTTCATTCCAATAATGTTTGAAAAAAGGACAATTCTAATGTGATTCAGCTTGTTTTCTTTCATACCTCTCCTCTTCTTTTTGATGATGCTATTCTTTCTCTTCTAACCAACGCTAATAATCCTTTTCCTTCTGTCATTGCCATTTATTCAACAAAATTTGAGATGTGACACGCGGCCTTATCGCCCAGTTCCTTGATGTCTCTCCCTACTCATATTAGCTCTTATGTTGGTCATGACGCCTTTTAATCTCTCTATATTTATCAGCCGATATCTGCATCTCTAGATCGACTGTTTTAGTTCTTTTGGCCCTAGTTGATGTTAGGACTTTAGTCTTCCCGTTGAGTAACTTAGCATCAACCATGTTCTGATCTCTTGGGAAAGGATTATCATTAACTTTCATCTTCCGAGGTGTATCAAATTTAAGCCTTCCCAGCTAAATAGCCCTCTATAGATGTTGCCGGAAAATTCTGCACTCATTAGTAGAATGAGAAGTAGCATTATAAAATTTGCAGAGCTTCTTATTCTTCAATTGATTAGGAGGTAACATAACATGATTGGTGGGCAACTTGATCTATCCTCTCTCAAGCAAGAAATCGAAGACCTTGTCCAATTTTGTGACGTCGAACTCATAGCTCTCTTCAACTCCTTTTCCCTAAGGATTTGGCACCGTCACTGTCTTCTTACCCCAATTCCATTCGGCCACAATAATCTCTTCTTCTTCATTGTCCTCATCACCATCATCAACTGAATATGGATTATAGGCTTCAGCAATTGCGATACTCTTCTAGAATCGGGTATCTCTGTGCATATTCTAGAATTAGCTATTGAGTGGTGCCACTCATTGAGCCAACTAACCTAAATTGTCAAACTCTTACCCAAGTAGCTTCTCCCACCATGTTGGCAACATTCCTTGAATATCTGTAGCACATAAACCTGATGAAAACTGTACTTTTTGGTTCGGCTAGAAGAGCCGATTTGAATTAGCCGATTTCTGATTTTTTTACTTTACCCTGACTTAACTGAATCTGAAAACGGCTTTTATCACAAAACCCTTCTAATTCCTTCTCAGTCATCAATGTCGTGTTTCCATCGGTATCAGTGAAGTGGTGCTTCCCCTTCCATCAATTGGGTTGCTTTCACATGTCCCAAGATATCTACTGTCTCCCCTTCATGGCAATAAATACTAGTCAAGAGCTTTAGCCTCAAAGACATCTACACCCACAACTATTCTCATTCTCTCACGTCATTCTACCTTCAAGAACCCTATAGCAGTTTCCTCTTCTCCTCCTCTCAAGATCTAAACCAACACCCAAGGCTGCGCGAAGCTAACCGTGGCAAGCGTGTAGAGGAGGAGATCCTGAAGGAGGAGATGCCAATGAACCAGCGCCTCCGCCACATGAGGTAATATCAAATGCCCTCTACTCATGGCAATGAATTATCCTCTAACTTGTCCATAGATTTGTCTTGAATAATAGACTCCTTCCTCCTCCTCCTAGGGCTGGCAAGCCCTCCAATGTTGTGCCTGCTGCCACCCCCGCGCCAGACTCATCATTAGACTCCTCTGACTTGTACACCAGCAACGACACCCGACGCTTCCTTCGAGAGTGGAGGGCTACCAAGGACCGTTATTTTGAGGCAACTCAGGAAAACGGACAGCTTGAGATCCATCTCGAGGCCTCCTAAGCTACCCTCCTCGCCACAAAGGAGGAAACCAACGCCGCTCGAGTGAGGTTGGCCAAGTCCTACGCTATGGTGGCAGGTAAGCTTAGTTCCAAGAAAACCAACATTCTTATCTTTACTGCCCCTTTCTTGACAATCTTCTTGCCTCTTTGATTGCTAGCCCTGACGGTATAGTTCAAAAACCTCCTACTGGCGGTGAACGTAGCTACGGCGGCCATCAACGCCTAGGGCCCTCTGCTCATCAACCGTCTGCATGACATCCTAGCACACACCCAGGAGATTGCCCTCCATGGTGTTCATTGCAGCGCAATGGTGGCTCTAGCCGCGATGCAAGTCCAGACCGGGCACGACCAACGCACCATGGAGCCGGGCTTCCCAATGGCCGATGATCCTGACATGCACAAGAAGCTGATTGAGGACTTCAACAACACCATAGCGGCCATTGTGGATATCACACCAGCCCAAGATGTTGTGAACAAAGTGTTCAATTTGTCTGTACTAAGAGCAAACAATGAATAAACAAAGTTTTTGCCTTTTCCTTATGAATTCATCTCTAAAACTGCCATAATATGAATCATAATTGTCCTTGTGTGTGTTTTTGCTCTATAGGCGATACATATCGTATCGGCTTTTACCCCTTTGGGTTAATTTTTTTAAACTAAAGGCGATACCCTCCTAGTACAGGCTATTAGAGGCGATGGCTAAACAAATCGGCTATCAAGTATTAATCTAAACGCTAGGATAATACTTCTTTAGGAATTTTCCATTGATTGCTCTATCAAACTCCTCTTCCCCTTCTAGCGTTTCCAAAATATAAGCATTGCCAGGCGCACAATGTTTAATCCAATAAGGACCTTCCCAATTAGGCGACCATTTAACAAACCTGTTGTCTTTAGACCCAATCGACAATCTTACTTTCCAAACTAACCCTCCTTCGCAAAACTGTTTGGTCTTGATATTTTTATTATAATGCCTTGCAACCTTTAATTTATTGGCCTCAATATTTTCAAGAGCGCGTAGCCTATGACAACTTAAGTCCACCAAATCATCCATCATAAGGTTTTTATAGACTTCGGCTGTCAAATCATTTTGCAATGTAACACGTCTTGATCCAATCTGAATCTCCCAAGGAAGAACTGCATTATGCCCATATACAAACTCATAAGGTGATGATTTAATCGATCCATGGCAAGCCATCCTATATGCCCACAATGCTTCATTAAGTGTTAGGTACCACTTCCTTAGCTGCTCTTCAATTTTCTTCTTAACCAACTTAATCAAAATTTGATTGGATGCCTCTGCCTGGCCATTAGCTTGAGCATAATAAGGAGAAGAATTTAATAATTTAATTTCCATACTGGCAGCAAAATCTCTCAATTCTTATGATGTGAACATTGTCCCTTGATCAGTAGTAATGGTTTGAGGAATCCCAAAACAATAAACAATATGCTCCCTAACAAAATCAACCATATTCTTTCAAGTTACTATTTTCAAAGGAATTGCCTCAACCCACTTAGTAAAATAATCTGTTGCTACCAATACAAACCTGTGCCCCCTACTTGAAGGTGGAAAAATCTGGCCAATTAAATCAATTTCGCAGCCTCAGAATGGCCATGGCTTAATTATTGGGTTCATAGCTAATGCACGCGATTTCTGAACATTACCAAAACGCTGACAATCGTGACACCTCTTATAATATTCAAAACAATCTTCTAATATTGTTAGCCAGAAATACCCAGACCTGCGAATAACCCATTTCATTTTATAAGCCAATTGATGAGCTTCACACATTCCTTCATGTACTTCTCCCATCAATACTCTTACTTCTTCTTGACTTAAACATTTAAGCAAAACTCCATAGACTATTTTGTAATACAACTGATCATCCAACAAAACGTACTTAGTCAATTTATATCTCAATTTTTTGGTAACCTTCAGTGATGGATTCTTGAGGTAATCGGCTATTTCAACTCTCCAATCATTAGCCAAGGTCTCACTACTTAAGATTTCTTGGAACACTCGATAGCCTAACGCATTCTAAGCTAACCGATTAGCCTCTTGATTCTATGCCCTTGGAATATGCTGAAGAAAGTAAGAGGAAACCCCTCAAGTAACTTTTGACATTCATCATGGTATCCCTTTAGAATACCATCTTTGCATTCATACAGGCCAATCAACTGATTAATAACTAACTATGAATCTCCAAATATTTCAATTGACTCGGCCTTTACTTCCTAAAGAAGTTGAAGTCCCTTAAGATGGCTTCATATTCTGCTTGATTATAGGTGGTCATTGGTTTGGTTTGAAAGGCAAACTCAAAACTTGCCCCCTGAGGCTAAATAATAACAATACCAATGCCACCATCTTGCTTGCACGATGATCCATCAAAGAACAATTTCTAAGGCATAGGTTCCACATAGCCGATGCTTGGTTTATGATGTTGATTAATAAAATCAGCCATCACTTGCCCTTTGACTGCTTTAGCCGATTCATACCTCAAATCAAATTCTGATAATGCAAGAATCCACTTTTCCATTCTCCCATTTAATATCGGCATTGACAACATGTGTGTGATCACATCAGCTTTAGACATAACTGTACACTCAGCCGATAATAAATAATGTCGTAATTTAGTGCAGAAGAAATACAAGCATAAGCATAACTTTTCAATAGGAGAATATCTTGTTTTTGGATCTAGAAGGCTTCTACTTAAATAGAAAACAACCCGTTCCTTTCCTTGAAACTCTTGCATCAAGGCCGATCCAATCGTTTGGCTATCGGCCGACATGTACAACTTAAAAGGCTTACCTTGCTGACGAGGAACCAGCACAGGTGGAGATTTCATATACTCTTTTATCTCCTCAAACGCTTTTTGTTGTATGTCACCCTATTTAAATTCTTGATCATTTTTCAACTTCAACAAAGGAGAAAACGATAGAATCCTTTCTAACATATTTGAAATGAACCTTCTGATGAAATTAATCTTACCAAGCAGAGATTGTAATTTTGTTTTATTAGTTGGAGATACTGCCTCATCAATTGCTTTCATACTTTTCTGACCAATCTCAATTCCTCTCTCGTGGACCATAAAACCCAAAAATTGTCCAGCTGACACTCCAAAGGCACACTTATTAGGATTCATCTTTAAACCATGTTTTCTTGTGCACTCCAAAGTCTCCCACAGATCAGCCACATGTTCTTTGTACCCTTTGGATTTCACCACCACATCACCAATATAGATGTCAACAATCTTGCCGATCAACTTATGGAAAATATAATTCATTGCCCTCTGATAAGTTGCACCAGCATTCTTTAATCCAAAAGTCATCACAACCCATTCAAATAGGCCAATTGTGCCGGGGCACCTAAAGGCTGTTTTTGCTATGTCTTCTTTAGCCATAAAAATTTGATTATAACCTGCATTACCATCCATAAAACTAATTATCTTGTGCCTAGCCACTGCATGTACCAACATATCGGCTATTGGCATCGGATAACCATCCATCGGTGTAGCCTTGTTCAAATTTCTAAAATCAATACAGACTCTCAACTTCCCATTTTTCTTATACACAGGAACTACACTCAATATCCACTCTGCATATCAGCAAGGTCAGATAATTTTTTCTTCTAGTCATCTTCTAGTCTCCTTAATATCATCAAGAATATTTGGATTAAATCTCCTTGGAGCTTGTTTAAATGGCCGATATCCAGTTTGATTGGCAACCGATGTTCAATAATTGACCGATCTAAACCAGGCATTTCATAATATTCCCAAGCCAAACAATTTTTAAATTCTTTTAACAAATCTATCAATTCTTGTTTATACTCAGTATCCAACTTAGCACTTACATACATCAGCCTAGGCCTATCTCTAGGACCAATTTCTATTTCTTCTAACTCATCGGCCGACATAAAGTCATGTCCTAGTTTACCATCTGTACCATCTATTATATTATCCATTAAAACAATCTTTCAGAGCCGACTACTCGAATCGGCTGTTGGCCTTCATCATTGATTCTAATGAAGCCTCCTTCCCATTGCTTGCCCAAAAAACACTCAAAACTTCTAGTTCCCAATACATTGGATCAACTATTGCTATACTCATAGAATCATCAACATGAACTAGCTCAACATTGTCCCCATGCCACTGAATCAAGCATTGATGCATAGTCATACACAACAATTGGCATGAATCCAATCACGACCAAGGAGTAAACTATATGAACCCTTTCCATCAATGACAAAGAATGTAGTGAGCAAAGTCTTGCTTCTAATTGTCAATTCAACATTTATTGCCCCCCTGGTCTTGGACGCATTACCCCCAAAATCCTTAAGCATCATGTCAATCTCAATTAGATCTTCTAGTCCTTTACCAAGCTTGCGAAAAGTTGTATATGGCATCAGATTAACAGAGGAACCTCCATCAACCAACATTTTACTCATTGGCTTCCCATAGACAAAACCTTTCACATATAAAGCCTTCCAATGCCGATGCTTAACTGGTTTATAAAATATAGCTTGTTGTATCAATGGTAACTAGGCTACCATCTCTTCATACTCTAATTCATCAAAATCTGAATAAACTTCTTGATCTACTAGAGCTTTAAAATCATATGGTAAAAGAAAAGCCATTTGAATATTAGCCGATGGTTGACCCTTATCGGCTGTTTGTTTAGCACGCCATACTTGCGGTTTACCAGATTTCTAAGCCTGTTCTAATTCTCTCCTCCTTAGGCATTGTACTCTTCTCTTCTGACTTCTTGTTAAACCTCCTGGACATCATTGTCCTTCTTGCCAAACATACTCTTCATCATCTTCTATTTCATAATTGGCCCAGTTCTAATCAACAACTCACTTTCTAAGCCAATCATGAATGCTTCTATTTTTAAGCGCCGATCCACATCATTACGTTGATATTCAATTCGATCATGGATAGACTGACAGTTGACTTGAGATTGCCTAAACTCCCAATATTGTTCACTACATTCTAGGCAATTATTTCAAGTAGGCAATGTCAAACCTTTGTTTCAACAATGTCTGAAGAAAAGGCAATTCCAATGTGACTCAGCTTGATCTCTTTCATATCTCTCTTCTTCTTGTTGACGTTGATATTCCTTCTCTTCTAACCAATGCTGATAATCTTTCTCATTCTGTCATTGCCATTGATTCAACATAATTCAAGATGTAACACATGGTCTCATTGCACCATCTCTCGATGTTTCTCCCTGCTCATATCTGCTCTTTTGTTGGTCACGACACCTTTTAATTTCTCTATATTCATCAGCCGATATTTACATCTCCGGATCAACTGTTCTAGTTTCTCTTGCCCTAGTTGATGTTAAAACTTTAGCTTTCCTTTGAATAACCTAGTATCAACCATGTTCTGATCCTTTGGGAAAGGATTATCATCAACTTTCATTTTCTGAGTTGTACCAAATTTAAGCTTTCCTTGTTGAATAGCCCTCGGAATATGCTGCTGAAAAATCCTACAATCATTAGTCGTATGAGAAGTAGTGTTATGGTACTTGCAGAACTTCTTATTCTTCAACTGATCGGGAGGTAATATAACATGATTGGCAAGCAGTTTAATCTGTCCCTTCTCAAGCAAGAAATCAAAAAGTTTGTCTGCTTTTGTAACATCAAAATCATAACTTTCTTCAACTTCTTTTCCCCAAGGATTTGGAACCATTACTATCTTTTTACCCCAATTCCATTCAGCTACGGCAATTTCCTTCTTCATCATCATCATCGACTAAATATGGATTATAAGCTTCAGCGATTGCAGCATTCTTCTAGAATCGGGTATCTCTGCACATATTCTAGAATTGGCTATTTAGTGCTGCCACCCGTTGAGCCAATTGACCTAAATTGTCAAATTCTTGCCCTAAGCAACTTTACTCTCCATATTGGCAACATTCCTTGAATGGCCAACATAGCTAGCTGATCATCAGTCAACTTCAACGAAAAGCATAAGTTTCTTGTTTCTCGAACCTCTGAAGGAACTCAGCACCTGATTCATTAGCTCTTTGCTTTATAGTTGTCAAATCTATGATCTTTCTTTCCCATGTCCCAATGTAGAAATATGTATGAAATTTATTTTCAAGATCACTCCAATTGACAATAAATTAACCATAGTGATGAAAACCATGTGAAAGCTGGTCCTGACAGGGACAAAGAGAAGAAATGAACTCGATGAACTTCCTCAATAGAGGCTTCACCCAACTGAGTAATATATTGACTAACATGTTCTATTATACTTGTGCTATCTTGACCAGTGAACTTAGCAAATTCTAGAAGCCTATAGTTCATAGGAAGGGACCACCAAATCATACCACTCTAGATATGGATGTTTCTATGAAAAGGTCTACCCTTTCGGTTTTAAACCAAACTGATTTTTCATCATTTTGGTTACTCTGAGCAACAATTCATCAGCATTTGAGTTTGGATTTCTTGGCAATTGCTGACCCATCTACAGATTGAAATTCTGAGTGCCTTGATAACCTAGATTTGGAATCATATTGACAGTATTATAATCTAAACCATAATGATATCCTTGAGAAATTTCTATCTATTGAGCCCCTTGCTGATTTACTGTTTGAAATCTCTAGATTGAAAACATTAGGATCTGTATCTCCTACAAATCCTTTGAACCAATGGTGCTATCTTTTGAGCCAACTGTGGTATCTGGCCTGATGTACCAAAATTAACCATCTGATTTTGAACCTTGCCCTATCGGCTGTTGCACATGCTGCACTGATGATCTAGGATTATATTGCATTTGAATTAGTAGTAGCACCCTGAATTTGCTCAAATGAATTCTAAATTGCCTGGGCATCATCACTCTTAGCTAGTGCTGCTTCTTGATGGCTAGTATCGGCTTGATTAGTCCCCTGAGTCGACGGATGTGGAATATTGTAATAAGCCGGTCCAACCTGATCAAGTGGAAATCCATGAAACACCTCCTTCATGGTATTGTGGAATGTATTCAAGAAAGTCATATTATGATTTAGCATTGCATCATGAACAGATTTGTTGACAGCTTCTACAAAGAAATGCCTATCATCAGCTTCATCTGTATCTGACTGTCCATGCATCAAAACTCTTCGGCAGTGGATATTTCTGATAAACTTTATTGTCACGTGTTTTGGTGTATGACAACAAGCACTTATTCTGAAAACTCCTCTATAGCCTTACCAATGACATCCTTTATCCTCATCAGGTAAGTCTTCATAAGGTACCATAAGAATGTCCTTGTTGTTGTGAACCGCCATGACGATTGTGGTCCCACCAGGCAGTGCCAAAAAGTGTGTTGACACTAAAAATGTGGCGATGTGATCAACACACAGCAAGCCGGAAGATCTGAGTGGAAGCAAGACCAGAGATCTGCTTAGCTTCAACACAGAACCAGCCGATTCTGAAAAACCCAAATGATGTGCCAGTCAATTTGACCTACAATTGACAAGGAGAGAAAATCTTATCAGTAATTTAAGGTGGAACATGTCGGTGTTGCACCAAACTAGTTCCAAATGATACGGCTAGATAGCCAATTCAATGAGGCTATCGACTAAATAGTCGATATCCAACGTATCCATGAAATGAAGATCTTTAAATCAAGGATTATCGGCTAATATTAAATGATAATGATATGAATCAAAATAACCGATACTCATGGAACATCAGAAAGCATCATCGGCTAAATGGAACATGATCGATATAAAGCGTAGCCGATAAGTTTGATGAAAAGAGTATAACATGCGAACAAATCGACTGTCTAATATAAATGAATCTACAAATAGTTTTGAGTCTAATCTATTATCATCAACAAGTGAGGTTCAATCGGATCGATGCAGCTATGATAATGATAATAAACTAAAGCCAAAGAATCTATAAAACCATCTATATGTTGACAGATTCATGAAAACATGCTATATGCGTGAGAGTATAGGCAAATCGGCTAAAATAGCCGATGCAGTCATAGCAAACAAACAGAGTACATATCTTGATCATGAACAAGACCACTAATCGATAATTTCTAATCTAAAGTCTTACCAGTAAGGTTCAACTAGATTGATGCAGCTATGGTAGTGTCATTAGTTTAGATCTCATTAACTAGTGAGTTTATTCAAGATTGAAACATGTCTTCGAATGCATACTATGTTTCATTGGAATAGAGATAAAACAACTGATCTAGTGGAATTAAGCCATCAATTATAAGATTTAAAGCGTGACTAGATCAAAGGATGACCAATTAAGATGATATGATGGCGATCTATCTCTATCTCAATCGAGTGATTTTGTTATAATTAATAAAACATTAATTATAGCAAGATTGATAACTGGTGAATCAACCAAAAATAGTAAGGAAAATCTTACTAATCTTAGCAGATTCGATAACTGGTGATATTGTATTAAACAACAAGTTATTTAACACAAGATCGATAACTTTGATCCATATTATGATTAGTAACAGATCAATCAGCTGATGCAGCCTTACAAACTATGATACAGATCGATAAATAACTTATATTATGGCTCATAAAAGATCAATCAGCTGATATAGCTTTACAAGCATAATACAAGTCATGATAGTACTCACAAGCAAGCTGGAGGTCGATCAGTTGATGCAACCCTATTTGCTGAAGAACTCATCGAGATCTACAGTACTCCTACTCCTAATGCGATGGCGAAAGCCGAAAAGATTGTATTGATTGAGTGTTCGTTTTTTTCTTATAATAACCAGGGTCTAATATTTATACCCGGAACCTAAACATGAATCCTACTCAAATACGACTCGTTACAATTCTTGGAATAAAAGAAAACTTCCTAACTTAATAATAACTTGGACCCTAATTTTCCTTATTTGTAGAGTCTGACACATCTTCCTGGCGCAATCCAAGTATAGCCCATTGACGTTGTCTACTGACATCATCTATAAAATTGCTGATTCTGACATCGCATCTAAATCAACTTATACCAATTCACATCTAATCGATTCCTTGATGACACAATCATGGAAGCTTCGAGTTCCCACGTTCTTCTTCCCAAATTTTGGTGTAAACAAGGTTAGGCCTCGGTCGAAGGGACTTGCTCATGGCTTGACATGGGCTCTACCCAAAGGGGTTCTAAGGGAGGAGTGTTCTCTAGAATGTGGTCTAGGAGAGCTTCTCCTTCCTCTATGGTTTTGTGGGTCACCAAACCTCCGATAGCTATGTCAAGCTATAGGGTAGATTCTTTGCTAAGGCCTAACTAGAAATGTTGTAACAATATGTGGTTAGGTATAGACAAGTCTGGGCTAGAATGTGATAGGATTGAAAATCTGTCCCAGGCTGCACCTATGATTTCCTTCTCTTTTTGTTGGAAGTTGAGTATTTCTTGTCGTAGGGCAATGATTCAAGATATAGGGAAGAATGCAAGATAAAATTTGTTTCTCAATTCCTCCCAATCTCCATATTTACCTTCCCTATGTTATGGGCATACCATTGTTTCGTCCTCTCATTAAGTGAGAAGGGAAACAACTTCCACTGAAGTGTTTCTTGTGACATGCCTGAAATAGTCAGGCAAGCACAGAGCTGCTCAAACTCCTGTAAGTGGTGATAGGGGTTTTCGTAATCCACCGCAAAGAAGGTCTGTTCCCGAACCATGGCTATAAAGCTAGGACAGAGTTCATAACTAGAAGTTGTGATTGGCTTCGAGGATTGTGGTGGTCCATGAACTCACCCTTGGGAGCAGAAAGTTGTTGAATTGTGGGTTGCTCCATTGGAAAAGAATAAAAAGAGAATGTTGCACCGGTGGCGGCGGGGGGTTGTCGCTCATATAACTTGCATGACTATTGTGTTTTATCACTTTTCATCATACCACCTATAAATCCTATCCTTTACTCATGTATCCAAAAGTTATTAATTCTTAGTCATCCTTGTGGTGTTGAGGTATGTGGGTCCTAGTCACTAGCCAGAAAAGGCTATACTAATATCCTTTTGGATGAGGATGACAACAATGATGTTCTTCCAATGGACATCTCAGTTATCACTAAGGAATGCTTCCACTGGGTTCTAGCTGAGTTTAGCAAGATGGCTCTGTCCAGACACTTTGGACAAGCTAGGGATTCTTTGACTCCCTTCTTCTTCATTAGGGGCCAATACATGTTGTATTGAGGAGGTATAGACATTAGGTCGATGCATGTAGAGCAACGGTGGCTGAGTTGGTCTCAATTGGAGTGCTTCATGTACATGAGTAGTTTAGTCGACTTCCTTGGAGTTATGGGCTGGAGGAGGATTCTCGAGTTCAAGCAAGATTGGAACAAGGTTGTCATTCAGCAATTCTACGCCACCTTGGAGGTTCATGCTCAGAAGGAGAAACTGATTTGGAGGACTAGTATACGCAGGTTCAAGGCTACCTTCAGAGACCTTGTGGCTATCGTGAAGCTAAGTTACTAGGTAATGAAGAGAGGCAAGTTGGTCACCGACCTTCTAGTGCTAGGAACAAACGAGGTATCTGGCTTCTGCTATTGGGAGACATCTGCCTATGGTCCACAGGGAGGCTTCAGAAGGCTTCCCAAGGTAATCTTCGAGATTCTAAGGTGCACTGTGATTCCATTGGGTAGGGATGATGACAATGTCGTGGGTTGGCCCTTCTTCGAGATTGTCAATGTTGTGCTATCTAGAGATCCAATTAACTTGTTGGACTAGATGGTGAGTTAGACGTTGGCATGCAAGCGGGATGTGAATGCTCCTCTGATTCTTTAGTCGTGCATCATGGCACTAGTGCTCTACACTATCAAGGATTTCAAGGGTAGTTGCGAGGTCAGTCATCAAGTCTATTGGCCCATCATTGATAACGAGGCCTATCTTGCACGGGAGTCATCTCCCATGGCTTGCAGGATTCCTAGGCCAAACTCTCCTGGTATGTTCTATAATTTCTTTTCTTTCCTCTTACTGAATCCAATTTGAGGTCTTACTCACTATAGAGCCTTGAAGTTCTTAGTCACGCATACCTTTGATTATGCAGAGCCTGTCCCATTGGAGATTGTCCCTTCTAATAGTCTAGTGCCACTTGAGGTCATGCTGCCTTCATCGAGGGGGCATCACGATCCTTTCTTTGCTTCTAGCTCCAAGGTTGCAGGTGATCTTCTTTCTCTAATTCCTGCCTCTTATGATCTCCTTTTGATATTATTTGTCATGCTTCTGAATTCCAAAATCCAAACTTTGACTTAGTTCATGGTTCCTTGATTTCCACTTTCTCATTTAATCCTTGTAGGCACTTCCTCATCAGGACTTTCTACTCATCGGGGTCATGGTCGAGGCCATGGCCGTGGCGCCACACATCGCCGTGGATCTTAGGGTTGACCCTTCTAGTAGCTACTGCTCCATGGGCCTAGGTGATGTCCTCATTCAGTTACCATGTCTTGGTTCAGAACTAGTTGTTGGTTGATCCTAAAGATGCTAAACTCATGTTGTAGTCATCGTGCTAGAGTTTGGACACTTAAGTTGTATATGGCCTATCCTTCGTGATAGGTGATGGTATACTTTGAACTAGCTGGTTGGTTGGATGCACTAAGTTGACTCGGTGTATGTTGCATTTCATCCATCATCCTCATATTGCTGTAGTTGGAAGATAAGGCTAGGATATAAAGGAGGATAAGGCATGGGTGTATGTGCCGATCTGCTCATATCTCCCTAGCTCTAAAGTTGGAAGATAAGGCTAGGATATAAAGGAGGTTCTATCTAAACTTTCTAAGGTGAGATAAGGGATAAGGGGCTACTCTTAGATTTCTAGAGAACTTGGAAGGCATGGAGGAGATATGCTTCCAAAGATAAGAGGGGTAAGGGCTCGAAAGATTGGGAGGGGCTAACAAAAAGGGCTAGAATTGCTCTCACCGAACTTCCTAATGTGACACTTCTAATACCTAGGGCACCTTACTAGAATCTATTACTCTTCACTTAGGTAAGCCAGGACTTGACTACTAAGTCCTATTCCTATGACAACACTAGTGAACTTCCCTTTTTTCTTCAAAAGAAACAAAACCATTTGGACACCTCCTTTCAACTTAGGGTGTTTGGGGAAGAGAAGCTAGATAAACCTCGAGGAAAGAGTTATAATAATTTAGGGTTTCAGCCTATAGCATAGAACAAAATTTTAAAGTTGAAGACTCGAGTATACATCAACTGGGTTGATCGATTGCTTTGTATGAGGACTGTAAGTGTAAGTCAATCAACTGCTCCAATACCCATCCACTGTCGCATCGGTGGCGGCGGGGGGGGGGGGGGGGTTGTCGCTCATTCCGCCATGAGGCCCCTAGGAGCGCATGTAGCAACTCCTCTTTAGGATCTTTGCATTCAGTCACACACACATACCCGATACAAGGCATACCGAATAACTCAATTACATACACACTCCAATCTCCAACACATAGTTGAAACATCATTGACGATAAAATAGATTTAAGATGAGAAACTACTATCAACACTAACATTCTACCAAACTACTGCCTTCATTCTGGGTTACATCTCATTTCACTCTTCTACTCATCGGGTTACACGTAGCTCATATTAGGAAACTTCTAAGGTCTACTAACCATGGCATTCATCGAAGCTAGTCTTGGAGGAATGCCTGGTCAACATACAGAACAACTTAACGGCAACGCCATGAGTATGTTGCATACTCATAGGACTTAATTCCAACACATAGATATTTGGTGGATGCAAGGTAATTATCAAGCATTTGTACATTTGTAGAAAAGCAATGATGTTTCTTAACGATATGACATATTATGCTCGATCACTAGAACGAAAGTACATGATTAATATCAAGATTACACATAAGTGCTTGTTGGCGGTCACAAACGATCGAATCCAACCACCAAATAAAGTCCAAAACAAGAGAAATAAACAATCTTTTGACACATATACCTTTACTATTAACATAGTTCCACTTGTATTGGAGAAAACATGTTTTATAGGACACACATTCAAATACAAGTGGAAAACCAAGCAAAAGGCACAATTAGGCAAAGCGTAAAGCAGATTCGTGCAACCAAATAACAAAGAAGGAGAGGAAAGCCCACCTACACGCCAAACTTGGGCCGAGCACTAATGTGGAAGAGGCCTAGGCCCACCCAGGAACTTACCACGTGAAGACGGTCGTGGGGTAGCCCAACCAAGGTGCGGGCGTACCGGGGGTGCAGCCACACCCCTACCATTGCCTCCTGGGCCTGGCTTCCTCTAGTAGTTGCATGCCACCATGCTACGTCAGTCCATGGTGGTTTCCTATTTTACCTGTGCCAAACCGACCATGTCCTTGTATAAATAGGGGGTGGAGTTCATACTCAACACACACATCATTTGGAGCTACACACCTCACCTATCTACTTGTACTCTCTTTTAGTTTTAGTAGTAGTTGTATTGTGAGCTAGCAAAGCTATGAAGGAGGGCTTGGCTCCTTGGAAGAAGAGGAAATCTTGGAATGAATACTATGAAGAGTTATTCCAAAGTCTTGCTCTCATATCATTTATATAGTACCGCATATGATCTAGAGTATAGTTGTCTTGTTATAATCATGATATATGAACTAGCATATAGTTTATGTGTTATGATCTTAATATGTTCAACTTTATGCTTAACCTTTCATATGACTTGTATGAGTAGAAGTAGAGATAGGGTTGAGATGACGGTTCATCTTTCCTTTGGGTTTGCCCATATTCTTGCTTGTCGATCCGTAGGGTTAGAGTCCCATGGGGATATGGGTAGTTTCTTTATACATGGGTGTGGTGCTTGGGTGCACAGAAACCTTTGGATATGATGGTGCCCCCGGTTGAGGGGTAGACGATAGTTGGTGATAGCCCTGTCCGTCCCTTGTAATCCCTCATGTTTGGGCATTCATGTAGGAGTTCGCAAAGTCTCTATGGCTTGCTGGTAGACTAGTGCCCGGGGATCTCCCCGTCCATCTCACACTTAGTTCTAACTCTAGTCATATAACTTGTATGATCATTAACTGTTCTTTGCATGGCTATATTAGAACATGCCAGCTCCACGTAGGAACATTCTTTTATTCTTTGTTTTCCTTTTTATCCTTGAGGTTAGCCTAGATGTGTGTTCGCTATCTTTGAAATACTATTTTTACCCCTATCATGAATTATGGTCCACTAGGCAAGTATGTAATCTTGTACATGTTCATGTTAGACTCTTTACACCTTGCCCTCCTTTGTTAAAATATAAATAATGATACCCTAAATACTTCTGGGTGAAATGCTACAACGATAGATCCGTGCGCTTGCAGATATTTTTTGTAATCATTAAGAACTATTGTAGTTTGTGTTTCTTGGCAGCGTCGCTAAGGTTAACTCAATCTTAGTGATGGTGTTAAGAAATACCAATAGGCTAGATAGAACCTCCACACTTGGTGTTGCACTAAGAAATGCCAACAAGCATTCCTAGCGCCGTTGCCGAAGAGGGCATAGGTTAAAGAATCTAGTAGGACATGATCATGAGTACATGCATGTAATGGTAGCCATAGTTTATGCAGGCTAATTCTGTTTGATTTCTTCCTATTGTGGATGAAAATAGGATAGTGTATGAGTGGTTTCGATCTGCCGGATAACTACACAAAAAATCCAAAGGCTCTCCTAAGGAAGAACAAGTCCCATAGCGCTTCTTCTTCTGCTACTCCGCCGACAAGTGAACTAGTCATCCCTACACCATCCACTACTACCGCTATGGCCAAGACACTCCATGACTACTCCACCCCTGCTGTTCATAACGTGCCTATTGGGTCCGCTGTCAACACATTTACTAGAAACTTTGAGCTGCGTACCGGCCTAATCGCGATGGTGCAGGCAAACCAATTCTGTGGTTTGCCAAGCGAGGATGCAAGTGCACACTTGCAACACTTCCTAGAGCTGTGCAACACCATTGTCATCAAAGATGTCGCACCAGCTAGCATTAGGCTCCGTCTATTTCCCTTCTCCCTAGCGGGGAAAGTGAAATAATGGTTCTATAAAGAGAAGAAAGCTGTTAGTACATGGGACAAATGTTCTATGGCGTTCCTTGTGAAGTTTTTCCCCATGGGCAAAACCAATGCCCTGAGGGGAAAATTTTCAAATTTCTAGCAGACTTCACTAGAATCCATCCCCAAGGCATGGGAGAGGCTGCAAGATTATATCCAGGCCTACCCACACCACGAAATGGAGAATTAGCTCATGCTCTAGAACTTTTATGAGGGGCTTACGCACATGTCAGAGAGGCATGTAGATGCCGCTGCTGGAGGAGTCTTTCTCTCCCTAACCATCAACAATGCCACAGCTCTCATCAAGAAAATGGTGGCCAATCAGAGCTGGGGGAGGAACAAAAACAATAAAAAGGCATGCATACCGTGAAGGAGACGAATATGTTTGCTGCAAAATAGACTTGTTACTCTCAAGACTGAATGAAAGGGCCCACGAAAAGGAAGCAATGAAGGCCACCATTCAGGCCACGGACTCACAAATAACTTGCAAAGTCTATGGTGAAGTCAGGCATTCGGGGAACAATTACCCTAAAACCTGTGAAGTCGCTGCCTACATCAATAACGGGTTCTGACAAGGTACCAATAACGGGTGGAACAATCAATCCCACCCACAAGGAGATAATTCGAACTTCAACTCAAATTACAATTTGAATCAACCTTCCTTGAAAAACCTAGTACTAGGTCAAGCTAAAATAAATGAAAATCTAACTAAAAAGCTTATGTATAATGATAAAATTACTGAAAATATTAATTCAAAACTTGAAAATTTATCCTCCTATGTTAAGAATCAACTAAGCTTTAATAAAATGATTTAAACTCAAATAGCTGAAATAGCTGCTGCTATACCTGTCAACCATTCAGGGAAAATCCTAGGGCAACCCGAGAATTCCCCCGAGTTTGTTCATGCTGCTATAGAGCAATGAAAGAGGAGAAGTCTTACCAACAAACTATAAATGTCGAGCCCTTCCCGAAGGTAAATTAGTAGTTATCTTTTAAAAATTCAAAATTTCAAAATTTCAAAAATTTTAAAATTCAAAATATAAAATTTGATTCAAAATAAACTTTTCCAAAAAAATAAAATAAAATTCATTTTCTAATAGTATAGATTTTTCATTTATCATTTCTTATTTTAAAAATATTTATGAAAATTCAAAATATATTAAAATTTTTGTGGAAAATCAATTTTGGGAGCAAAATTTCGAGTCTGAGGGGAGCATCAATGGCCATGGGTTTGAGATAGCTGTTGGACACCACCTGATAAAGGGGGGCAGTAGTGGGCCCACCGCAGGTGCAGGCGCACTAGGGCTGCAGCCGCACCCTACAGGTGGTCATTGGCCCTGTGCCTTCGCCAACAGCTCCTAGCTATTGCCCTCTGCCTCCCTAGGATGGTGCTTCACGCTATAAATACCGAGAGCCCACGGTTGAGGCTCTTCCCACCCTAACACTCTCCATTTTTCACTCCCTCTTTCTCCATCACTTGCAAAAATATTTTTCCACAAAGCTCAAGAGAAAGGAAACTCTACAGAAAATTCCTAAGCTCATCACCACCAAGCCAAGCTCGTGGGTTGTGCGATTTGTTTTCACTAACGTAACCCCGTTTGCGAGTTTTGTCGTTGTCTTTTTTGCCATGGGCAAGTTCGGGAGGAAGCTCACCGGCGCTTTCAAGAAAGCTATGGGAGCGAGCTTGAGTCGCTCCCACGGAAGTTCAAACGCGCACTACACCGAGCCCGATGAGAGCCTGATTCATGAAGAAGAAGAAACCGAGCCAACAGAAGAGCAAGAACAACCAATGGAGGAGGGCGACGATGATCCACACCTTGATTTGGAGGGAGACCGGGAGATGCAAGCGTACAACCTCATTAAGAACCGTGAGTTCATCCACACACCGACATATGATGCCAACCTCCTCCAAAAGAAAGGTATGGACACCGAATTCACCACCATCTAGAAAGCCGTTGGATGGGAGAATGTCACTCCCATTGACGAGCTTGGTTCTCGCCTAATAACAATTCAATTCTTATACTCTTTGCAAGAAGTTGAGGGTGGGATTACTTTTCGTCTTTTTGAGAAAGAATACTATCTTACATGGAGAAATGTCATCTCTCACTTAGGCTTTAGTACAAAATGCTCAATTGACTTAGATCATGCTCTCAAAGGTTTTAATTGCCATGAATTTTGGAGAATGATTTCTAATCAAAATGTAGTTGGCAAGTTTCAACCTCGAAATATGAATATTCATCATCCTACTTTGAGGTTCATGCATCATTGGATTGCCATAACTTTGTTTGCTAGGCAAGACATAACGTTTGTTTATCATAGCGAATTACAAATTCTCTATGTCATGCTTAAAAAGATTAAAATTGCTCCTGTGAAATAAATGTTTAAACATTGGTTAGAAACATTCAAGGCTTCTACATCTATCTCTTGCACGTCCCTTATGACTCGTATTGCTGCTAATATTGGTGCATTGGATGGACAAGATGTGACATACATCTCTACTCCACGCATTGATATTGATGAGCACTACTTGATGCAAGGGCACCATTTAAAATATGATGATGCATGGAACCTTGTATTTTTCTTTCTAGGGTATACAAATGAGATTCCACTCCCTAACCTAGGATTCTCTTTGTATAAATCCCCATCACTCACCTTCACTCTTATTGAACAAGAGGAAGCAAGCAGGAGTTCGGTTTCTCATAGGGGAACAAGGAGTAGGGCTAGGGACGAAGCTGGTAGCTCTCAACAACCACCGACACTGACACCACTTGTGCCTTAGGCATTCCATACAGAGTGGTTTTCAGCCATGCAGACACCTGGGTTCACCCCCAGGTATCAGTATGGCTAGGGACACACCCCACAACCACACGAGGCCAGTGGATAGGGATGGCATGAGGCCAATGATGCGGCATGGGCGCATCACTCGTCTAACTTCAAGGGGCTACTGTAATAGAACCATCCAATTTATAAGAGCACAAGTACAATAGCAACCACCAAGGAAGTCAAACCATCACACTTGAGCCCATATAAATCTGGTAGTCCATCGAGTATCACGAATGATCTCGAATCAACCAACATACAAACCAAGATCGTACATGATTCAACATACAAGCCACATGTTACAACAAGTTCACAAATAGTTTGTCATACATCCAAGTTCCAACATAGTTATTACAACATCAGTTTAACAGTAGCAGAAGCAACATAGTTCAGAACGACATCAATAGTAGTTTAGACACATAGTCAGTTTTCATAGTCATCTCCAACAAAAGCACAAGGGTGAGATGATATATAGAATGACCATGCCCATGGTCCTATTCCTCATCCACTGTAAGAGCAAAGCAGTGCTTCTAGTAGCCGTGGTACATAACATTATCTACAACAATAAGAATAAAACTCTGAGTACAACAAGGTACTCAACTAGACTTACCCATCATCAACTAAAATACTAAGACGCCAAGGAGTATGCAAGGCTTTATAAGTAGAGCTAGTAGACATTATTTGCATAAAAAGCATTGGTTGCCTAATATCTTTTAAACTATGAATCACCAGTTATAAATCCTATCTTATACTAGATTAGCAACTATCCTATGCCAAACATGTTGGTACCATTAAGTCAACACAATAATAACCATATCAAATTGAGCTCTTTCATAATCTCATAACCAGCACTTCCATCAATTACTACGATGAAGCGCACTCCTATCAAGTTCTCACTATCCGGGAGAGATGGTGATTCGAATCGATTCCTACCCAGCTGGAGAAATATTCCTAACACACACCTAGGCAACCTTATCAGGGGCCACCTCAGGTTACCTTTAGTACAATTCAGGTCCAAATTGCGAGTCCAATTAGCGCCGCACCTTCAAAGATACTTCCAATTTGCCATGAAGCTCGGGACTCTAACCCACCCTTGGGCTCACGCCATTGGCTCTCTGCACTTCCTTACTGCCTCCATGGTGCGCACTTTCACTTATTAGATCCTGGCCTAAATTGAGCTACTCGACTTCGCGATCGGAACGACTTATCCAACCAGCTATGTGAGAGGCATGCGTTCAACATGACAAGATGACCTCCAACGACCGATCCTTAAATGACACAGATGGAATCACTATGATCATCACCAACATAAGACTCCGCCCGGTCTCCAATTAATCAACAACACCAAGTTATGTTCCATGATAGCACAATATAGCCAACCGTGTGTAACACCCCAAAATTTGCCACTTTTAAAAATAGAGTTAAAATGATTTATTTGTGAATTTTTGTGCACATAAAAACATAGGAAAATAAAAAAATTTATTAATTTAAAATTTATCATAAGGTAGAAACGTGTTTGTTGCATTCATGCCGGTCGCACCTTGTGTTTCTATGTGCAAAATATGTGCTTTTTTATATGTTTAGTAGACGAATATCTATCTCTATGAATTTTTCAGCTTCTTTCTAGAATTTAATTCCTACCTCCTTCACCTTAATATTTATGTTCCAAGTTCCCAACAATATTTTATGAGCTCCAAATACTTTACTTGGGTTCATCATGTTCTAAAGTGTCTCTGCAAATTTTCCCTAAATTTTCGGAGGTCCCGGAGTATTTTTCGTGGCTTAAATATCAATTCTGGACTTTTCTAGAATTATTTTATCCATGAAATTAATTAATTCTGAAAATAATAAATCTCTCATTTATCCCAACGCTCAAATCCCATGTGCAATAATCCTAATAAATCCTAAATGCCCATGCATTTATTTACTAATGGGCTTTAATGTTTATTTAGGCCCATTAGTAAATGTGGAGGGGGTAACATCAATTATTACCATATCGCTAGTTGACGTGGATGTGAGGAGTTTTTCTTCCTATATATATCAATCAACCCCTTGGGCAAAGCACACCAAAACTACTATATGGGGAGCCCCTAGTTTGGGAAATCCCTCGTGTAGTAAATTATATTTTCTCCTCTTTCCCTCGCCGTTGCTGTCACCGTCGCCGCCGCGCTGCCCAGCCCGGCCAAACTCTCCTCGGCAACAAGTAAGTCCGCTGCCGATCTTCTAATGCTGGTGAGCCCACGCCCAAGCTCTTCACCACCTCTGTTATATGTGTTGGTCTCCTCCGGGACGTTCTGAAATTGCTCCTTTGCAAGTCTGTAGCCGAGCACATCAGTTTAGCATATACAACTGTGTTTTCTGCTGTTGGCTTCCAGGAGCGCTAGTCAGTCTTCTTCTAAATCAAGAGTCATGCCATACTGCCGATCGGTTTATCTGGAATCATCATCGTCGGAGTTGCGCTGCTGTTCCCTTGCTGTCCTTAACCAGCCGGCGGCAAGCTGTTTGTTGCCAAATCTTGCAAGTCGTCGTTGCTCAGGATCAGCACCAACGTTGTTGATTACATCACTAGCAAACACCTGATGGCCGATTAATAAAAGGTCAGCATCACCTCATTGTCCTTTATTTTAGTGATCAAATATTGTGCTGATGTCATGCCTTGTCATTCATACGTAATAAATCATCATTCTCTATTTATTCCTTAGTCAAGAAATTGTACCGTTCATATACGGTCGTGGAGCTGCTCAGGCTGCCACTCAGTCTCTGTAGTATATATGTTCATCATTGCCGTTATCTTATTTCCATCATATCTTAATCGCTTTAGCCCCACTTTAATCTATTCTTTCCGTGTCGCGTTGGAATCGACGTAGTCTACTGTATGACAACGAAGTTTAACACGCTTCATGTTTTCTAAATTTTTAGTTTAAATATTAATTTTGACTAATCTCTGTTCACATTGCTTTCCAAATTAAAAACAACATGGAGATTAACAATCATCTTTTGTGCGCCACTGTTAACTTGATTAATAGCAACATAAATATGTTTGTCAATAATAATTTGGTTAGTGTAAACACGCACCATGTATACTTCCAATAAATGATCTGACATGTTGCTTTATTTTGCAAAGTTAAAATCTAACTTGCTTAAAACTATACGATAATATTTATAAATAAAACTTGACTTGTTTTAACTCAGCTTTTGTATTAAAATTTAATTTGTCTAATCTGAATTAATAAATCTTCAATGGTTTTGTTTAATAAATCGAGCTTGTAGTTGTTTTCTTTTCTTTTATAGAACTCCAGTAGTCGTTTCCTTTGTACTGTAGTTTCGTTATCGGCGTGTTCTACGCAGTGGCGTTAGTGGTTCTCATGTTACTCAAATGTGTTTGACAGTAAAAAAAGGTTAATTGTATTAATACTATCACTTGCATCGTTTTCAGAATATAAAGTCAATATAGGTTTTATACCACGCTCTTTCTTAAGCAATAAATCAAGTTTATTAATGAAAATATTTACATGTGTTTCTACAGTTAAAATAAGTTAAATGGATAGGTTTTATTTTTTGTTGCACTAAAAATCCTTCGATAGTCGCTTTTTCGTTGAATCGCATATAGCGTGTCTTTTGCGGTTGCGTGTTCGTAGCGATACACCGTTTTGCTTATTTTATTGGTTGGTGTACTGTTCTTATATATTCTTGTTTGTATGCCATGTATGGATGTATGTGTGGTGATATATGGTTCAGTCAATCGGTGAGGTTTACGTGGTGATTAAGAAGCTGTTCTCTAAAGACTAAAGCTGAGCATTGAAAGAAGATGATTGAAAGTTGAATACTAAAGGCTTTTGAGCGTATTGCTTTGGGGGAAAAGCAAGTTAAGGCAAGTATAGCATGGGACCATCCTTGTTACCTATTCACCTTTAATTATTTAATTCATACTGCATGTGTCTACCTCGACTGCCACTAAGGATTTCCTAGGACTTTGTTATCTTGTATCTTGTTACCTATGGGGTATTGCATTGGGTAGTATGATGCTAGTGCTCAACTACAACCATGATCTTGTAACTTGACTAATGGTATATGCAATAAACACTAAAAGATGCTTTTTAGCAACATGGAACCAGGGGGCTAGAGCATTGGGCTATTTTTATGGTGCTCTAGATTCCTCTCCCTAAGGACTTATCTGTAAGTGATCATCCGGGACTTACAGTACAGCTGTGAGGGCTATATGGCTCTGGCTTTAGCTCAGTATGAGGACCTTTTCTAGCTTGTTAGTGGTTACCTTTATTGGTGTAAGAATGGCTTGACGAATCGGGTATAGGATAGCCTCTACTCTTATGTGTATAACCGCAATGGAATTGTGCCATTCGATAGGGGGGTTCCTATAACTGTTACCGAGTGAATCTAATGGCCCTAACTTGTTAGACGAACCTTTGAAAGGCTTCATAGTGAACCCTGCCGACCTTCCTTGGTAGTGGGTCAAGAGGCTGATCACCTCGGGTGAAAGGGTAAATCACGACTCACAGTGAAAGTGTACAACCTCTGCAGAGTGTAAAACTGGTATATCAGCCGTGCTCACGGTCATGAGCGGCCTTGGAACATTTACGGAATAGATGATGAACACAGATGATACTGATGAAGAGATGCTCACTAATGGTTAATTGTTTATGCTATTCATTATTCATGTTTACCTGATCATGTGTTTATAGGCTTGTGATAAACTTGTTGCTACTCAATTGCTAAAATCACGACTCATTAAAAGTTAATTGCAGTTAAACCAGTGTCAGCCTTTTGAGCCTCATGAACCCCATGTTATATTTGTTGAGTACGACATGTACTTACGCTTGTTTTACTTTTTAAATCTTTGGATGAAATTCCGGATGGGTACCAGATTGCTAGAGTTTGGAAGAATTAGGCTTGTGATCAACCAGTCAGTTGTCCTATGGATTGGAGTCTTCGCCTGAAAATCGGAGTTGTCTTTCCGCTGTCTATACTCTAAGGTTGTAATCTTTATACTAATACGCTATGTATCTAAGCATTGTCCATTGATATTACCTTATTTGTGGCTATATGTGAGATTTGACTTCCTGGGCTCACATATGGTGTGTATCTGGTTTTGTTCTTAAAACCGGGTGCGACACCGTGATCAAGTTATCACCTATGGCTCACAGGTGACAGGAAATCACCTGACTTCTACCAGTCTAAGCATAGCTAAGCATAAGGAGCATTCCTGGACTTAATTAGGATTCAGGTAGATATTTCTAGACAAGGAAAGGTAATATGCAGCAAGTGTTCCCAAACAACTCCTATCATGTAATACATCAATACGAGTAACTTAGGTGACATTAATAAAATAGGGAGACTTATAATGCTCCGGGGCTTGCCTTTCACGAACGTGGTAGGCTGATGATCAGGGCACTCCAAGAGATAATCAACTTCAGGCTCGCCTTCACCAGGAGCTTCTTGGTGCTGAGCTTCCTTGTTCTCCTCTTTTGGATCAGCTTCGAGTTCCACCAACGTGATTTCTTCCGCTGCACCTATTGCATGCATATGCAGAAGTAAGTTCCATGAATGCATAAGAAGGATCATGGATGATGTGACATGGAAATGTACATGATGCTATGATAATGATGTTAAGTTACTTCAATGATAACAATGTTAATTTCTTGTTTACTGTGTAGGTGCATAACTCTTCTCTATCCATTTCCAATATTCTTCACAAGACAATTTTCTGAGCTACACATAGCAGTTACAAGTTTAAATCATAACTGTAGTTTCTACCTATCCAAATACTATGATCTTAGACTTTCTGGAAGCTTATAAAAGTGCCTACAACTCTTATTTAATCACTAAAAAGCTAATTAAAACTCTATCCTAACCAAAATAGGCAATGTTTTCAGCTCTATCAAGAAATTCCAGAGAACATGCATTTTGGAAGACCAATTTCAAACAGTTATAACTCCTTAACCATTTGTCCTATATTCCAGAAATTTTGACACAAAATAGATGAAGAAGTTCCCTACAATTTTGTTATTAACCATTTTTACAGTAAACTTTATTTTGACTATGCTAAATACCCAACAACAAAATCTGTCCAGAAACCTCTAAAATTGAATTATAGAGCAATAATATTTTCATGGCATATAAAATCTCAAATTGACCAACACCATTGGTACCATAGTTTTGGAATATCAAATACACTCTAGAACACATAATGATCAAGCACAATTTATTTTATTTAAATATCTTTATTAATTTAATTAGATAATTAGGTGAAATAACAAACATACAACAAATTTGCATAGTAAATTCTAAAAAAATTACAATAGCTTCCAAGTGCTACCAATAAACTACTGTATAAATTTCATACCATTTGAACATGTATAGAATCCACTACAAAAATGATAAGCTAGCAAGGTTTATTTTAGTGAAAATAGTTAACCCTATTGAAAAAGTGTCAAACAATAGATTTATATTTTTCTTAGCTTCATCCTAGTACCATAATACTGTACAAAAATTTGCATGGCAATATGTTACATATTTTTATCCTTATGAATTTCCTCAGAAAATACCATTTATAAAAAGATAAATAGAAAGACCTTAATCCAATCAAGTTTACTACCAGTTTAGTATTTTCCTAGCTAGAGAATGTCAATACAAACTCAACAAAATTGGAATCACAATTTTTGCACATACCAAACTCAAGTTATGCATCTGTCCAACCTTAAAAGCTTTTCAAAAAGCATCTTTAAAGAATAATTTACACAGCACATAACATGCATGAAGCAACATATTTTATAGATCTATCATGTAGAGCATTTCATAACAAAGCTAAAAAACTTGTTTCGCTATTTTTGGAGCTCCCTAGCATGAGATACTGATTTTCAAAGGTTGGCACATTTTCTGGAAAAGAAAACAGGACAAAAGAAAAACACCTTAACGGATAGGACCCTAGAGAAAACATGAATTGAATGCCAGCAAACAGGTCCTTCTCAGCAGTATTCCATTAAGTCTACAACCTTACACTTAAGACCTTCTCTTTTCTCGAGTTCATGCGCGAGGTCCCTATGATTTTGAGGAAGAGGAGGCACGGCAAAACGACCGACTCCGGCCGGCCTACGGCTCGCCAATGGCAAGGAGGGGCAATGCTAGGGCTTGTCTAGGCCTGTGCACACTCGTGGAGGGGCTCAGCGCAGCCTAAGGCTTATTGTGGCACCCTGGCCACGTATCTAGACGGCAGCCCGAGCAGGACGGTAGCGGCGACGGCTGTTGTGCCAGCAACGGTGAATGGCGGCACTGCTAGGGTTGGGGAGGCGGTCAAGGAGCCAAAAGCAAACATAGAGGCAGTGATGGAGAGGCTCGATGATGCCTAGGCAATGGAGGAGCGAGCGACATGTAGCTCGACTGGTTGGCCATGATGCTGCCAAGGTATCTCCTCAAAATTCTTGATTTTTTATTCAATTTTCACCCTTCTCTGACCATTTACCATGCCAGACACTCCTTGAGGAAGCATTCACGCAAAGGCAAAGTCTAGCAGTCTAGCCATTGAAGGTGATCCTTGTTGATGTTGACACCTAGACTGTAGAATCTCTAGTCCAGCAAACATTGATGGTAAGAAAGTCATATGCCTAGTTTATCTTTCCACAACAAATATGAACTAAAAATCTTCCTTGATGTTTGAAGATACCAATGTTGAAAGTTTAGAGCTGATTCAACTAGGTACCATTGGTGCATCATCAGTTGTTCCTTCTCCTCAGATAGAAAACTACCCTAGAAAAGGTATTGTATCTCTTTATTCTTCTCATTTTCAAACTTGTTATTTCTTAAAAAAAATTATTTCCCACCTACAGGTACTTAATTCACTAGTTCCGAGCTACTCTTTCAATTTTGAAGAGTATATAGATGAAGGTGATATCAGCTCATCAGCCACCTCTTCTAAAGAAACTTTATCAGAAGAGACCAAAAATTGGCTAAGGATATATTGTGAATGCTTGAGAAGGATATAGCCGATTTGGTCCAAGATGTAGATTCAATGCAAAGAATCTTCTTAGCCATTAAGGATAATTTATCCCTAGATCTCATCAAAGTCTTATCACCTTTATCCATCATTGAAGATCAAGCCCCAAAGGTGAAAAGGCTTAGAGGAATCTGTCTAATCGTGAAACTTTAATGGCCAAGAAGTATTCCAACAAACAAGAAGCCAAAGAGCTAGCACAGCTGATCGGTAATTTGAAGAACTCCTCCCTCAGGATCAAGCCAGAGCTAAACCAGCTAGAAACCAAGCACGCAGAACTTGAGAAGGAACTAGAGATCGTGAAGGCTACCATCGATCGCCACAAGTCCAATCTAGCTCAAATACCCAATGCCATTAAGCAGAAGAAATAGGAAATGCTGACCAAGGTCAAAGAAGGTAAGGCCATCTGTAGCAGTCTTGAGAATATTCCTGGATCAGCCGAAGAAGACAAGCAACAAATCGTAGAAGTTGATGCTATCCGGCTAAAAGCATTGAAAGCAATCCAGGATGCTTTAAACTTGTAATCTACATACCAACATATATTTTGTGTGGAACCAATGATAACCATATTTTCTTTTGATCTATTGTATTTCTTTTCTCAGCTAAAGAGCCGATCCGAAAGTAGCCGATTCCATACCCCTAAGCTTAATCCAATTAAGTCTGAAAACACGACCTCCATTAAGAAAACTCCTCAATCTTCCATCCTCAGTTATCAATGCCGCATTCTCTCTAGCATTAGTGGGAGGCGCTTCGGCTTCTATTAATTGTAGTTGCCTTTTGCATGTCCCGAGATATCTACTACCTCGCTTCGTGGCTATAAATACCAGCTGAGGGCTCTAGCCTCGAACACATCTATACTTGCAACTACCTCTGTTCTTTGTGCTTCTCCGCCTTCACAAGCCCTATAACGGTTTTCTTCTTCCTTTCTATAGATCCAACCAAACCCTATGCCTGGTGAGGACAACCGGGGCAAGCGCGCGGTGGAGGAGGTTCCGGAGAGCCTACCAATGAGCCAGCGCCTCCACCGTATGAGATGAGATCGACATCTTCTACTCATGGCAATGAACTTTTCTAACTTGTTTATAGGTTTGTCTTGAATGACAGCCTTCATCCACTTCCTCCTAGGGCCGACGGGCCCTCCAATGCTGCATCTGATGCCGTCTCCACATCAGATTCGTTGTCAGACTCCTCCGACTCCTACAACGGCGACAATGCCTGGCGCTTCCTCCAGGAGTGGAGGGCAGCCTAGGACTGTTATTCTAAGGCAACTTAGGAAAATGGTCAGCTTGAGATCTGCCTCGAGGCCTCTCAAGCCACCCTTCACATCACCGAGGAAGAGGCTAGTGCTACTCGGGCGTGGCTAGCCGAATCTGACACCATGGTGGCGGGTAAGATGAACTCCAAGAAAATTCTTCTTCTAATTTCCACTGTCTTTATCTTGATAGCTTCTTTGTTTTTGTGATCACCAGCCCTAATGGTGTAGTTGGAGAACCTCCAGCTGGCAGCGAACATGGCTACGGTGGCCGTCAATGCTCGGGGTCTCCTCATCAACGCCCGCCTCCATGACGTCTCAGCCCTTGTTTGGGAGATCACCCTTCATGGCGTTCATTGTGGTGAATCGGTGGCGCTAGCCGCGGCGTAGGTCCAGACCAGGTACGAGCTTCATACCATGGAGATTGGTTTCCCAATGGGTGATAGTCCCGAGGACGAGGGAGATAATCGAGGACTTCATTGATGCAGTGGAGGCCATCGTGGACATTACCTCAGCTCAGGACGTTGTAAATAGGGTGTTTGATTAGCTTGTAACTAGTACCAACTGATCAATGAATGGAATCCTATTTTTTCTGTGATCATGTCTCAGTGTACTTTCTATAATGTCTTGTGTATGCCATAATCATTTCTGTGTTGTTTTTTTTGCTCTATAGGTGATACATATCATATCGGCTTTTCCCCCCTTTGGGGTATTTTTAGCTAAAGGCGATGCCCTTCTGGTACCAGCTATTAGAGCTAATGACTGAACAAATTGGCTATCAAGTATTTATCTAAATGCTAGGATAATATTCCTTTAGACATTTTCCATTGATCGCTTCTTGATACCAGGCATCTCATAATATTCCCAAGCAAAACAATCTTTAAATTCCTTTAATAAATCTGTCAATTCTTACTTATACTCAGGATCCAACTTAGCACTCACATACGTTGGCCTAGGCCTATCTCCAGGACCAATATCTATCTCCTTTAATTCATCGACCGACGTGAAGCCATGCCTTAGTTTACCATTTGTACCATCTATTGGATTATCCATCAAAACAAACTCTCAGAGGCGATTACTTGGATCAGCTGTTGGCTTTCATCATTGATTTTAATGAAGCCTCCTTCCCATAGTTTGCCAGAAAAACACTCGAAGTCTTCCAGTTCCCAATACATTGGATCAGCTGTTGCTATACTCACAGAATCATCAGCATGAACCAACTCAACATCATCTCCATGCCATTGAATCAAGCTTTGATGCATAGTCGATGGTACACAACAATTTGCATGAGTCCAATCACGACCAAGGAGTAGACTATATGAACCCTTTCCATCAATGACAAAGAATGTAGTGAGCAAAGTCTTACTTCCAATCGTCAGTTTGACATTTATTGCCCCCTGGTCTTTGATGTATTACCCCAAAATCCTTAAGCATCATGTCGGTCTCAATCAAATCTCTTGGTCCCTTGCCAAGCTTATGAAAAGTAGTATAAGGCATAAGATTAACAGAAGCTCCTCCATCCACCAACATTTTGCTCATCAGCTTCCCATCAACAAAACCTTTTTACATATAAAGCTTTTAAGTGTCGATGCTTGACTGGCTTATCGAATATAGCTTGTTGTATAACTGTTAACTTGGCAACTATCTCCTCATATTATGATTTGTCAAAATCCGAATAAACTTCTTGATCTGCTGGAGCTCTGAATTCTGACGGTAATAGAAAAGCCATTTGAATATTAGCCTATGGTTGACCCCTATCGGCTGTTTGTTTAGCATGCCACACTTGAGTTCTACCAGATGCCTGAGCCTGTTCTAGCTCTCTGTTCCTTAGGTGTTGTACACTTCTTTTCTGGCTTCTTGTCAAACCTCCTGGACACCATTGCCCTTTCTACCATTCGTACTCTTTCTCATTGCTTTCTTCTTCATAATCAGCCTAGTTTTCATCAACAACTCATTTCCCGAGCCGATCATAAACACTTCTATTTTTTAAGCGTTGATCCATATTATTATGATGATACTCATCTCAAGCATGGATAGACCGGCGGTTGGCTTGAGATTGCCTAAACTCCCAATATTGCTCACTGCACTCTAGGCAATTATCTCTGGTAGGCAATTTCAAACCTTCATTCCAACAATGTTTGAAAAAAGGACAATTCTAATGTGATTCAGCTTGTTTTCTTTCATACCTCTCCTCTTCTTGTTGATGATGCTATTCTTTCTCTTCTAACCAATGCTAATAATACTTTTCCTTCTGTTGTTGCCATTTATTCAACAAAATTTGAGATGTGACACGCGGCCTTATCGCCCAGTTCCTTGATGTCTCTCCCTACTCATATCAGCTCTTCTGTTGGTCACGACGCCTTTTAATCTCTCTATATTCATCAGCCGATATCTGCATCTCTAGATCGATTGTTTTAGTTCCTTTGGCCCTAGTTGATGTCAGGACTTTAGTCTTCCCTTTGAGTAACTTAGCATCAACCATGTTCTGATCTCTTGGGAAAGGATTATCATTAACTTTCATCTTCCGAGGTGTATCAAATTTAAGCCTTCCCTGCTAAATAGCCCTCTATAGATGTTGCCAGAAAATTCTGCACTCATTAATAGAATGAGAAGTAGCATTATAAAATTTGTAGAGCTTCTTATTCTTCAATTGATTAGGAGGTAACATAACATGATTGGCGGGCAACTTGATCTGTCCTCTCTCAAGCAAGAAATCGAAGACCTTGTCCAATTTTGTGACATCGAAATCATAGCTCTCTTCAACTCCTTTTCCCCAAGGATTTGGCACCGTCACTGTCTTCTTACCCCAATTCCATTCGGCCACATCAATCTCTTCTTCTTCATTGTCCTCATCACCATCATCAACTGAATATGGATTATAGGCTTCAACAATTGCGGTACTCTTCTAGAATCGGGTATCTCTGCGCATATTCTAGAATTGGCTATTGAGTGGTGCCACTCATTGAGCCAACTAACCTAAATTGTCAAACTCTTACCAAGTAGCTTCTCCCTCCATGTTGGCAACATTCCTTGAATAGCTAAAGTAGCTAGCTGATCAGCGTTAGATTTAATGAGAAGCACAAATTTCTAGTCTCTCGGAACCTCTGAAGAAACTCGACACCCGATTCATTAGTTCTCTACCTTATGGTCATCAAATCTATGATTTTCTTGTCCCAGTATAAAAATATGTATGAAACTTCTTCTCTAGGTCAGTCCAATTGGCAATGGAATTAACTAGCAACGATGAAAACCAAGTAAAGGCTGGTCCTGACAGAGATAAGGAGAAGAAACGAACTCGATGGGCCTCTTCAATGGATGCTTTGCCCAACTGTGTAAGATATCGACTGACATGTTCTATTATGCTTGTGCTATCTTGGCCAGTGAACTTAGCAAACTATAGGAGCTTGTAATTTGTAGGAAGAGCGACCAAATTATACCACTCTAGATATGGACATTTGTACGAAAAGGTCTACCCTTTTGGTTTCCAACCAAACTGATTCTTCATCACCTCAGTCATTCTGAGCAACAACTCATCAGCATTTGAATCTAGATTTCTCTGTAATTGTTGACCTATCTGTGGATTAAAATTTTGGGTACCTTGATACCCTAGATTTGGAATTATATGAAGGGTATTGTAATCTGTTCCATAATGATATCCTTGTGGGATCTCTATCTTTTGGGTCCTTTGTTAATTTGCTGCTTGAAGTCTCTGGTTGTAAATGTTGGGATCTGTATCTCCACGAGTCCTTTGAACTGATGGCGCAATCTTTTGAGCCAACGGTGGTATTTGGCCTGATGTGCCAAAATTAACCATTTGAATCTAAACTTGCCCCGTCGGCTGTTGCACATACTGCACTATTGATCTAGGATTATTTTGTATTTGATTAGTAGTGGTGCCTTGAAATTGCTTAGATGAGCTCTGAACTGCCTAGACATCGTCATTACAAGTTAGTGCTGCTTATCGATGGCTAGTACCGGCTTGATTAGTCCCCTGAGTCGATGGATGTGGAATGTTGTAATAAGCCAATTCAACCTGATCAATTAGATATCCATGAAACACCTCTTTCATGGTATTGTGGAATGTGTTCAAGAAAACTATATTTTGGTGCAACATGGCATCATGAACAGATTTGTTTACAGCATCTATGAAGAAACGTCTATCATCAGCCTCGTCTATATCTGAATGCCCATGCATCAAAACTCTTAGTAGTGGATATTTCTGAACAACCTTGTTATCACGTGTCTTGGTGTACAACAACAAACACTTGTTCTAGAATTCTTCTAGAGCTTTGCTGATGCCATCTTTATCTTCACCAGACAGGTCTTCATAAGGCACCATAAGGATGTCCCTGTTGTAGTGAGTTGCCATGATGATTGTGGGGTCCCACCGGGTGTGCCAAAACACGTGTCGGCGTGAAAACATGGTAGCCATGCCGGGTGGACACGTAGTAAGCTAGAACGATCTGGAGATCTGCCTGGCTTCAATGTAGGATCGGTCGACCCTGCGAATTCCCAAGGGCGTGTCAGTCAATTTGACCTGCAATTGACAAGGAGAGAAAATTTATCAGTAATTTAAGATGGAACATGCTAGTTTAGCCTAGACAGTTCCAAGTGTGCCACTTCGGGAGCAGCTAGATGGGAAAATCGACTAAAACAGCCGATATGGGAAGAAATCAGCTGTTAAGGACTATAAAGCTCGCGGGACATGATTGATTTTATAGCAATGAATACAATGCACTCTGTTTTAATGATCCTTTCCCTTGAGCCATGAACATGTATGCGTCAAAGATACATCACTGGCTAAATCAGATTTCATCAAATATGTGGTGTGAAGCCAATTAATTCGGTAAAGAGGGATATACCACGTAAACAATCAACTATAGAGTATAAAGGGATCTATGAACTATCTAGATCTAATTCATTACCACCAACAATGAGGTTCGACTAGATCGATGCAGCTATGATGATGACAATAATCTAAAGCCAAAAAATCCATAAACCAACTATATGTCAATAGATTCATGAAAGCGTGCCATATCTGTGAAAGCACAGGCAAATCGGCTAAAATAGCTGATTCAAGTAGAAAAGGGATTACAACATGTGAACAATCGACTATTTAACATGGACAGATCTATAAACTCATCAAATCTAACATGTTATCCTTAATAGTGGGGTTTGACCGGATCGATGGCAGCCATGATAAAAACAACAGATCTATTCACATTTAACAGAATAATGAAGACACACTATAAGCGTTAAAGTATGGGCAATCGACTATTTAGACAATGCAGGCATAGCAAACAACCAAGGTCATGCCTGGTCGAAAGCAAATCTAGTAGCTAGCATCCTCTAATTTAAACTGCTAACAGTGGGGATCGACTGGATCGTTGCAGTCATAACATCGAGCTATAGACTACATTCAACTAGCTAGTAAACCTACTCAAGATCAGACATGCCTTGACATCGTACTATGCATGATCAAGATCAAAGTAGAATGGCCGATAAAACATAATCCATCATTTGAAGTAAGGATCATCGCAATGTGACAAAATAAACGATGGACTAAAAGGATACGAGACCGATCTAGATTGATCTCGATCGAGCAGGTTGATATTGCTGAAACTAATGACAACAAGAACATCAGCAAGATTAGTAACTTAAAGAATCTACCCGAATGATGCCACCCTTAGGCAGAGCTGATAACTTGACCTTAATCTAATTTGAGCAGTGTAGGTTGAACTTAACCGATGCAGCCATACTTGAACTAGATAAGGATCAATAACTAACTCATACTAGAGCTCATAAGAGGTTGGCCTTACAAATAGAAGTATAAGCCATGATAGTACTTACAAACAAGTCGGAGGTCGATCAGATCGATGCAGCCCTGCTTGTTGAAGATCTCACCGAGATCTACAGTACTCCTACTCCTAAGGGTTGGCATAAAGCTAGAAAAAGTAATTGGTATTGATTGATTGTCTCTTTACAATAGCCGGGGTCCAACATTTATACCTAGAACCTAAACATGAATCCTACTCAAACACAACTCATTACGATCTTTGGAATAAAAGAAAACATTCCTAACTTAAGATAACTTGGACCCTAATCTTTTTCTTTTTGTAGAGTCTGCCATATTTTTCCCATGCCAACTGTAGCTCATTGATGTTTTTTGGTGATGTCATCCGAAGAGAGCCGATCCTAGTTCCACATCTGAATCAGCTGATATAGATTCTTATGCAATCGATTCCTTGATGACACAATCTTGGAAGCCTCGAGTTCCCGTGTTCTTCTTCCAAAATTTTGTTGTAAACATTAAGTATTAGCCGCTACTCTGTATTTTCCTTTTTTCTTAAATTCATCCCAACTGGTTTCTAGGAAATGAGGAATGAAATTTTGATTCCATTAGTTGTTGTTCCTAATGCCTATTATCTAGGACCCATGGGTGACCCAAATCCATCCAATTTAATCAATCAAGAAACCAACCGAATCCCCTTCAAACAATCTATAGTAAATTTATCTTCTTAGAACACCAAAACTCCCTTTAGAAACTGGCCCAAAATGCCTATAGGATGGAGGGATTGGTTCCATAGGGTATCAGAGAAAAAGGCTAGAGATTGGGAAATTTATGACTTGAATCAATGCTTGACACTCTCACTGTCTGGAATGGAGAGGAATGACTCACTTCTTATTTCTGCATCTTACTTTTGGTCCAACACTTTGAATGATTTTGTTTTTGGTCACGGTCCAATGACCATCACTTTGGTCAACATCTACATCTTAATCGGCCTTAGAATAATAGGGTCAATGGAACCTTATGATTTCTTTAGTGCTGGATCTAAGAAATTAGCCAAAATATCAGACTGCATAGGATGGCCAAGTTACATTTTGAATCATATTTGGGATGGATCGACTGTTGATGATAGAGAACATGTAGCTTTCTTGAATATGTGGCTGGAAAAAATCATCTTTTGTGGGTCATCCTATGGTCCAACCTATAATCATAAATACTTGGCAGAGCATTTAGCAACCGGTAATGAAATCCCCCTTGGAAAATATCTACTGGGATCTGCTTATCATCTGATGCACCAAGTAGCTGCCCAATTGCTAAAAAATGAACCAGTGCATACCATCAGTGGCCCTTGGTGGTTGATACTATTATGGCTAAATTTGTACATGCATAAGACCCAATCCCAGGAATCTGAGCTTCCCTTCATCCAACTTTGCTAAAAATTATAAAGGAAACAAAGAAAGAACTCGACAGTATATGAATTATGGTGAAGCTGCATCAGCCATAACAATTGTTGTTGATGTAGGCCACCTTTTCAAGAAATTTTACAAAGGGTTTGATGCAAACATCTTGACTTGGCTGCCTTATGATGAAGATGAAGATAATGAACTAGTTTTGCCAGTCAAATTTTGGTTTGAATCAGGTTGCTCAGATGAAACAACTGCTGCAATTTTTAGTTGTATTATCAAACCCTATGTACTGCCAACTGAATTTCGCCATGGCCATGGCAAAATGGCTATTGGTTCTTTTCTCCCAGATAATCTCCCAACTTATGAATTCTATAATCCTTCTTTTGTGGCTCATCAATTCGTCCTTGGTCAACTACCTCCTCGGCTATTTTCTAGGAACACTCCGAAGCCAAAAGAAGGTATCAATGAGATGATGGAAGCTTCTAGAGTTTTTCAACTAGGATCAGACCTTCCTTCTCTTTGCCTACATGAATGGACAAGAGCTACCTTCTCCTCAAATTTGTTTGATTCCTGGTGGCAAGAATGGCACTCTCACCTCTTCTACAGTCCAATTCATCCCAACTGTTTGGCCCTAGATGAAGAATTTGCTTCTGATAGTGAGGTAACTTACTACTTTTCTTTCAAAAGGATTATCTAACAAGTTCTCCTATCAACTCATCTAACAAATTCTTTTGCAAGATATAGAATTTGATCTGCCAAGTGTGGACAGGAAAGGGCATCCCATAGAATAATTTCCACCATGTCCAGCCTCAAGAACGGGTTCAACTACACCCACTCTGAAAAAGTTGATGAAAACCCCAGCTGCCCTAACAATACTCACATATTAGTCTTCAAAACGCAAGGCAAACCAAGTGTAACTCAAAAAACCACCACTAGGAAGAGATTTCACAAAACAAAATCATCAATTGCTCAAGTAACTTAATTTATCTCCTCTCTTAAGATGATATCCAACGTCTAATTCAATTCCTTTCTTGTAGTCATCGACTATTGCATCTCAATCTGCTTTGGGTGCTGAATTGTTGTCTTAGGCACTTGAATCGGCGTCTACCAACCTATCATCGGCTAATCCCCCTAAGGAGTCGCTTACAATTGAAATAGTCGATGCTTCTGATAGACCCAAAACAATAGAAGATGAGAACCGCTCTACTTCACCTCCTGATGCTACCAAGGTATCTCCTTGAGCCTTTTAATCTTATGTAATCCTCACTCTTCTTTGATCACTCTCCTTTATCAGACACCACCTAAGAAAACATCCGCATAAGAGCAAAAGTCTAACAATCCAATGGTTGAAGATGATCCTATTCATGCTGATACCCAAACCATTGATTCTCCAACTCAGCAAATAGTCAATGGTAAGAAATTCATATGCTCATTCTTGTCCTTCTATAACAAATATAAATTGAAAAAAAACTTCTTGATGCCTGTAGATAATAGCATCGAAAGTCTAGAACTGATTCAACCAAATGTTGAAAAAGATGTTGGCACATCATCGGCTATTCCTTCTCCTTAGCCAGAGTATCTTCTAGAAAAGGTACTATGTTTTCCTCACCATTCATTTCATTGTCAACCCATTTGCCATTTCTAATAAGATTCCTTTTGTTCACATGTAGGCACTTAATTCTCTAGCTCTGAGCTACTCCTTCAACTTTGAAGAATACATAGATGAAAGTGAGATTAGCTCATCAACCATTTTTTCCTAAGAGACTTTATCAGAGGAGACCAAAAATTGGCTAAAAGACATGCTGCCAATGCTCGAGAGGAATATAGCCAATTTGGTCCAGGATGCAGACCCAATGAGAACAATCTTCTTGGCCATCAAGAATAATTTGATCCCAAATCTTGCTGAGGCCTTGATACCTATATCCAATATCGAAGACCAAGCTCCCAAGGTGAAGAAAGCTCAACAAAATCTGAATGACCATGAAGCTTTGATGGCCAAAAAGAATTCTAACAAACAAGAAGCCAAAGAATTAGCACAACTGATCGACAATTTAAAGAATTCCTCTTCCAAAATTGAACTAGAACTAAATCAGTTGAAAGTTAGGCGTGCTGAGCTTGAAAAAGAACTAGAAAGTGTGAAAGCCACCATCGAACATCATGAGTCCAACTTGACTCAGATCCCCAATGCTATCAAATAGAAGAAACAAGAAATGCTGACCAAGGTTAAGGAAGACAAAGCTATTCGTAGTAGTCTCGAGAACATTCCTGGATCAGCCAAAGAAGACAAACAACAAATTGTGGAAGTTGATGCTATTCGGCTAAGAGCACTATGAGCAATTCATGATGCTCTTAACTTATAATTTACATTCTAGTATCTGTAGCACATAAACCTGATGAAAACTGTACTTTTTGGTTTAGCTAGAAGAGCCAATTTGAATTAGCCGATTTCTGATTTTTTACTTTACTCTGACTTAACTGAATCTGAAAACGGCTTTTATCACAAAACCCTTCTAATTCCTTCTCAGTCATCAACGTCGCGTTTCCATCGGTATTAGTGAAGTGGTGCTTCCCCTTCCATCAATTGGGTTGCTTTCACATGTCCCAAGATATCTACTATCTCCCCTTCATGGCAATAAATACCAGTCAAGAGCTTTAGCCTCAAAGACATCTACACCCACAACTGTTCTCATTCTCTCACGTCATTCTACCTTCAAGAACCCTATAGCAGTTTCCTCTTCTCCTCCTCTCAAGATCTAAACCAACACCCAAGGCTACGCGAAGCTAACCGTGGCAAGCGTGTAGTGGAGGAGATCCCGAAGGAGGAGATGCCAATGAACCAGCGCCTCAGCCACATGAGGTAATATCAAATGCCCTCTGCTCATGGCAATGAATTATCCTCTAACTTGTCCATAGATTTGTCTTGAATAATAGACTCCTTCCTCCTCCTCCTAGGGCTGGCAAGCCCTCCAATGTTGCACCTGCTGCCACCCCCGCGCCAGACTCATCATTGGACTCCTCTGACTCGTACACCAGCAATGACACCCGACGCTTCCTTCGAGAGTGGAGGGCTACCAAGGACCGTTATTCTGAGGCAACTCGGGAAAACGGACAGCTTGAGATCCATCTCGAGGCCTCCCAAGCTACCCTCCTCGCCACAAAGGAGGAAACCAATGCCGCTCGGGTGAGGTTGGCCAAGTCCGACGCTATGGTGGCAGGTAAGCTTAGTTCCAAGAAAACCGACATTCTTATCTTCACTACCCCTTTCTTGACAATCTTCTTGCCTCTTTGATTGCTAGCCCTGACGGTATAGTTCAAAAACCTCCTACTGGCGGTGAACGTAGCTACGGCGCCATCAACGCCCGAGGCCCTCTGCTCATCAACCGTCTGCATGACATCCTGGCACGCACCTAGGAGATTGCCCTCCATGGTGTTCATCGCAGCGCAGCGGTGGCTCTAGCCATGATGCAAGTCCAGACCGGGCACGACCAACGCACCATGGAGCCGGGCTTCCCAATGGCCGATGATCCTAACATGCACAAGAAGCTGATTGAGGACTTCAACAATGCCATAGCGGCCATTGTGGATATCACACCAGCCCAAGATGTTGTGAACAAAGTGTTCGATTTGTCTGTACTAAGAGCAAACAATGAATAAACAAAGTTTTTGCCTTTTCCTTATGAATTCTTCTCTAAAACTGCCATAATATGAATCATAATTGTCCTTATGTGTGTTTTTGCTCCATAGGCGATACATATCGTATCGGCTTTTACCCCTTCGGGTTAATTTTTTTTAAACTAAAGGTGATACCCTCCTAGTACAGGCTATTAGAGGCGATGGCTAAACAAATCGGCTATCAAGTATTAATCCAAACGCTAGGATAATACTTCTTTAGGAATTTTCCATTGATTGCTCTATCAAACTCCTCTTCCCCTTCTAGCGTTTCCAAAATATAAGCATTGCCAGGTGCACAACGTTTAATCCAATAAGGACCTTCCCAATTAGGTGACCATTTAACAAACCTGTTGTCTTTAGACCCAATCGACAATCTTACTTTCCAAACTAACCCTCCTTCGCAAAACTGTTTGGTCTTGATATTTTTATTATAATGCCTTGCAACCTTTAATTTATTGGCCTCAATATTTTCAAGAGCGCGCAGCCTATGACAACTTAAGTCCTCCAAATCATCCATCATAAGGTTTTTATAGACTTCGACTGTCAAATCATTTTGCAATGTAACACGTCTTGATCCAGTCTGAATCTCCCAAGGAAGAACTGCATTATGCCCATATACAAACTCATAAGGTGATGATTTAATCGATCCATGGCAAGCCATCCTATATGCCCACAATGCTTCATTAAGTGTCAGGTACCACTTCCTTGGCTGCTCTTCAATTTTCTTCTTAATCAACTTAATCAAAATTTGATTGGATGCCTCTGCCTGGACATTAGCTTGAGCATAATAAGGAGAAGAATTTAATAATTTAATTTCCGTACTAGCAGCAAAATCTCTCAATTGTTATGATGTGAACATTGTCCCTTGATCAGTAGTAATGGTTTGAGGAATCCCAAAACAATAAACAATATGCTCCCTAACAAAATCAACCATATTCTTTCAAGTTACTATTTTCAAAGGAATTGCCTCAACCCACTTAGTAAAATAATCTGTTGCTACCAATACAAACCTGTGCCCCCTACTTGAAGGTGGAAAAATCTGGCCAATTAAATCAATTTCGCAGCCTCAGAACGGCCATGGCTCAATTATTGGGTTCATAGCTGATGCACGCGATTTCTGAACATTACCAAAACGCTGACAATCGTGACACCTCTTATAATATTCAAAACAATCTTCTAATATTGTTGGCCAGAAATACCTAGACCTACGAATAACCCATTTCATTTTATAAGCCAATTGATGAGCTTCACACATTCCTTCGTGTACTTCTCCCATCAATACTCTTGCTTCTTCTTGACTTAAACATTTAAGCAAAACTCCATAGACTATTTTGTAATACAACTGATCATCCAACAAAACGTACTTAGTCAATTTATATCTCAATTTTTTGGTAACCTTTAGTGATGGATTCTTGAGGTAATCGGCTATTTCAACTCTCCAATCATTAGCCAAGGTCTCACTACTTAAGATTTCTTGGAACACTCGATAGCCTAACGCATTCTGAGCTAACCGATTAGCCTCTTGATTCCGTGCCCTTGGAATATGCTGAAGAAAGTAAGAGGAAACCCCTCAAGTAACTTTCGACATTCATCATGGTATCCCTTCAGAATACCATCTTTGCATTCATACAGGCCGATCAACTGATTAATAACTAACTATGAATCTCCAAATATTTCAATTGACTCGGCCTTTACTTCCTGAAGAAGTTGAAGTCCCTTAAGATGGCTTCATATTCTGCTTGATTATAGGTGGTCATTGGTTTAGTTTGAAAGGCAAACTCAAAACTTGCCCCCTGAGGCTAAATAATAACAATACCAATGCCACCATCTTGCTTGCACGATGATCCATCAAAGAACAATTTCTAAGGCATAGGTTCCACATAGCCGATGCTTGGTTTATGATGTTGATTAATAAAATCAGCCATCACTTGCCCTTTGACTGCTTTAGCCGATTCATACCTCAAATCAAATTCTGATAATGCAAGAATCCACTTTCCCATTCTCCCATTTAATATCGGCATTGACAACATGTGTGTGATCACATTAGCTTTAGACATAACTGTACACTCAGCCGATAATAAATAATGTCGTAATTTAGTGCAGAAGAAATACAAGCATAAGCATAACTTTTCAGTAGGAGAATATCTTGTTTTTGGATCTAGAAGGCTTCTACTTAAATAGAAAACAACCCGTTCCTTTCCTTGAAACTCTTGCATCAAGGCCGATCCAATCGTTTGGCTATCGGCCGACACGTACAACTTAAAAGGCTTACCTTGCTGATGAGGAACCAGCACAGGTGGAGATTTCATATACTCTTTTATCTCCTCAAACGCTTTTTGTTGTATGTCACCCTATTTAAATTCTTGATCATTTTTCAACTTCAACAAAGGAGAAAATGATAGAATCCTTTCTAACATATTTGAAATGAACCTTCTGATGAAATTAATCTTACCAAGCAGAGATTGTAATTTTGTTTTATTAGTTGGAGATACTGCCTCATCAATTACTTTCATACTTTTCTGACCAATCTCAATTCCTCTCTCATGGACCATAAAACCCAAAAATTGTCCAGCTGACACTCCAAAGGCACACTTATTAGGATTCATCTTTAAACCATGTTTTCTTGTGCACTCCAAAGTCTCCCACAGATCAGCCACATGTTCTTTGTACCCTTTGGATTTCACCACCACATCACCAATATAGATGTCAACAATCTTGCCGATCAACTTATGGAAAATATAATTCATTGCCCTCTGATAAGTTGCACCAGCATTCTTTAATCCAAAAGTCATCACAACCCATTCAAATAGGCCAATTGCGCCGGGGCACCTAAAGGCTGTTTTTGCTATGTCTTCTTTAGCCATAAAAATTTGATTATAACCTGCATTACCATCCATAAAACTAATTATCTTGTGCCTAGCCGCTGCATGTACCAACATATCGGCTATTGGCATCGGATAACCATCCATTGGTGTAGCCTTGTTCAAATTTCTAAAATCAATACAGACTCTCAACTTCCCATTTTTCTTATACACAGGAACTACACTCAATATCCACTCTGCATATCGGCAAGGTCAGATAATTTTTTCTTCTAGTCATCTTCTAGTCTCCTTAATATCATTAAGAATATTTGGATTAAATCTCCTTGGAGCTTGTTTAAATGGCTGATATCCAGTTTGATTGGCAACCGATGTTCAACAATTGACCGATCTAAACCAGGCATTTCATAATATTCCCAAGCCAAACAATCTTTAAATTCTTTTAACAAATCTATCAATTCTTGTTTATACTCAGTATCCAACTTAGCACTTACATACATCAGCCTAGGCCTATCTCTAGGACCAATTTCTATTTCTTCTAACTCATCGGCCGACATAAAGCCATGTCCTAGTTTACCATCTGTACCATCTATTATATTATCCATTAAAACAAACTTTCAGAGCCGACTACTCGGATCAGCTGTTGGCCTTCATCATTGATTCTAATGAAGCCTCCTTCCCATTGCTTGCCCGAAAAACACTCAAAAACTTCTAGTTCCCAATACATTGGATCAACTATTGCTATACTCATAGAATCATCAACATGAACTAGCTCAACATTGTCCCCATGCCACTGAATCAAGCATTGATGCATAGTCGTACACAACAATTGGCATGAATCCAATCACGACCAAGGAGTAAACTATATGAACCCTTTCCATCAATGACAAAGAATGTAGTGAGCAAAGTCTTGCTTCTAATTGTCAATTCAACATTTATTGCCCCCCTGGTCTTGGACGCATTACCCCCAAAATCCTTAAGCATCATGTCAATCTCAATTAGATCTTCTGGTCCTTTACCAAGCTTGCGAAAAGTTGTATATGGCATCAGATTAACAGAGGAACCTCCATCAACCAACATTTTACTCATTGGCTTCCCATAGACAAAACCTTTCACATATAAAGCCTTCCAATGCCGATGCTTAACTGGTTTATAAAATATAGCTTGTTGTATCAATGGCAACTAGGCTGCCATCTCTTCATACTCTAATTCATCAAAATCTGAATAAACTTCTTGATCACTAGAGCTTTAAATTCATATGGTAAAAGAAAAGCCATTTGAATATTAGCCGATGGTTGACCCTTATCGGTTGTTTGTTTAGCACGCCATACTTGCGGTTTACCAAATTTCTAAGCCTGTTCTATTTCATAATCGGCCCAGTTCTAATCAACAACTCGCTTTCTAAGCCGATCATGAATGCTTCTATTTTTAAGCGCCGATCCACATCATTATGTTGATATTCAATTCGATCATGGATAGACTGACAGTTGACTTGAGATTGCCTAAACTCCCAATATTGTTCACTACATTTTGGGCAATTATTTCAAGTAGGCAATGTCAAACCTTTGTTTCAACAATGTCTGAAGAAAAGGCAATTCCAATGTGACTCAGCTTGATCTCTTTCATATCTCTCTTCTTCTTGTTGACGTTGATATTCCTTCTCTTCTAACCAATGCTGATAATCTTTCTCATTCTGTCATTGCCATTGATTCAACATAATTCGAGATGTAACACATGGTCTCTTTGCACCATCTCTCGATGTTTCTCCCTGCTCATATCTGCTCTTTTATTGGTCACGACACCTTTTAATTTCTCTATATTCATCAGCCGATATTTACATCTCCGGATCAACTGTTCTAGTTTCTCTTGCCCTAGCTAATGTTAAAACTTTAGCTTTCCTTTTGAATAACCTAGTATCAACCATGTTCTGATCCTTTGGGAAAGGATTATCATCAACTTTCATTTTCTGAGTTGTACCAAATTTAAGCTTTCTTGTTGAATAGCCCTCGGAATATGCTGCTGAAAAATCCTACAATCATTAGTAGTATGAGAAGTAGTGTTATGGTACTTGCAGAACTTCTTATTCTTCAACTGATCAGGAGGTAATATAACATGATTGGCAGGCAGTTTAATCTGTCCCTTCTCAAGCAAGAAATCAAAAAGTTTGTCTGCTTTTGTAACATCAAAATCATAACTTTCTTCAACTTATTTTCCCCAAGGATTTGGAACCATTACTATCTTTTTACCCCAATTCCATTCAGCTATGACAATTTCCTTTTCATCATCATCATTGACTAAATATGGATTATAAGCTTCAGCGATTGCAGCATTCTTTTAGAATCGGGTATCTCTGCACATATTCTGGATTTGGCTCTTAAGTGCTGCCACCCGTTGAGCAAATTGACCTAAATTGTCAAATTCTTGCCTAAGCAACTTGAATCTCCATATTGGCAACATTCCTTGAACGGCCAACGTAGCTAGCTGATCATCAGTCAACTTCAACGAAAAGCATAAGTTTCTTGTTTCTCAAAACCTCTGAAGGAACTCAGCACCCGATTCATTAGCTCTTTGCTTTATAGTTGTCAAATCTATGATCTTTCTTTCCCATGTCCCAGTGTAGAAATATGTATGAAATTTATTTTCAAGATCACTCCAATTGACAATAGAATTAACCATAGTGATGAAAACCATGTGAAAGCTGGTCCTGACAGGGACAAAGAGAAGAAATAAACTCGATGAACTTCCTCAATAGAGGCTTCACCCAACTGAGTAATATATCGACTAACATGTTCTATTATACTTGTGCTATCTTGACCAGTGAACTTAGCAAATTCTGGAAGCCTATAGTTCATAGGAACGACCACCAAATCATGCCACTCTGGATATGGACGTTTCTATGAAAAGGTCTGCCGGTTTTAAACCAAACTAATTTTTCATCATTTTGGTTACTCTGAGCAATAATTCATCAGCATTTGAGTTTGGATTTCTTGGCAATTGCTGATCCATCTATAGATTGAAATTATGAGTGCCTTGATAACCTAGATTTGGAATCATATTGACAGTATTATAATCTGAACCATAATGATATCCTTGTGAAATTTCTATCTATTGAGCCCCTTGCTGATTTACTGTTTGAAATCTCAGATTGAAAACATTAGGATCTGTATCTCCACAAATCCTTTGAACCGATGGTGCTATCTTTTGAGCCAACTGTGGTATTTGGCCTGATGTACCAAAATTAACCATCTAATTTTGAACCTGCCCTATCGGCTGTTGCACATGCTGCACTGATGATCTAGGATTATATTGCTTTTGAATAGTAGTAGCACCCTAAATTTGCTCAGATGAATTCTGAATTGCCTGGGCATCATCACTCTTAGCTAGTGCTGCTTCTTGATGGCTAGTATCGGCTTGATTAGTCCCTTGAGTCGATGGATGTGGAATATTGTAATAAGCCGGTCCAACCTGATCAAGTGGAAATCCATGAAACACCTCCTTCATGGTATTGTGGAATGTATTCAAGAAAGTCGTATTATGATTTAGCATTGCATCATGAACAGATTTGTTGACAGCTTCTACAAAGAAATGCCTATCATCAACTTCGTTTGTATCTAACTGTCCATGCATCAAAACTCTTGGCAGTGGATATTTCTGAATAACTTTATTGTCACGTGTTTTGGTGTAAACTCCTCTATAGCCTTACCAATGACATCTTTATCCTCATTAGGTAAGTCTTCATAAGGCACCATAAGAATGTCCTTATTGTTGTGAACCGCCATGACGATTGTGGTCCCACTAGGCGTGCCAAAAAGTGTGTTGACACAAAAATGTGGCGATGTGATCAACACACAGCTAGCCGAAAGATCTGAGTGGAACAAGACCAGAGATCTGCTTAGCTTCAACACAGAACCAGCCGATTCTAAAAACCCAATGATGTGCCAGTCAATTTGACCTGCAATTAACAAGGAGAGAAAATATTATCAGTAATTTAAGGTGGAACATGTTGGTGTTGCACCAAACAGTTCTAAACGTATAGCTAGATAGCCGATTCAATGAGGCTATCGACTAAATAGTCGATATCCAGCGTATCCATGAAATGAAGATCTTTAAATCAAGGATTATCAGCTAATATTAAATTATAATGATATGAATCAAAATAACTTATACTCATGGAACATCAGAAAGCATCATCGGCTAAATGGAACATGATCGATATAAAGCGTAGCCGATAAGTTTGATGAAAAGAGTATAACATGCGAACAAATCGACTATCTAATATAAATGAATCTACAAATAGTTTTGAGTCTAATCTATTATCATCAACAGTGAGGTTTAATTGGATCGATGCAGCTATAATAATGATAATAAACTAAATCCAAAGAATCTATAAAACCATCTATATGTTGACAGATTCATGAAAACATGCTATATGCGTGAGAGTATAGGCAAATCAGCTAAAATAGCCGATGCAGTCATAGCAAACAAACAGAGTACATATATTGATCATGAACAAGACCACTAATCGATAATTTCTAATCTAAAGTCTTACCAGTAAGGTTCGACTGGATTGATGCAGCTATGGTAGTGTCATTAGTTAGATCTCATTAACTAGTGAGTTTATTCAAGATTGAAACATGTCTTCGAATGCATACTATGTTTCATTGGAATAGAGATAAAACAACTGATCTAGTGGAATTAAGCCATCAATTATAAGATTTAAAGCGTGACCAGATCAAAGGATGACTAATTAAGATGATATGATGGCGATCTATCTCTATCTCAATCGAGTGATTTTGTTATAATTAATAAAACATTAATTATAGCAAGATTGATAACTGGTTAATCAACCAAAAACAGTAAGGAAAATCTTACTAATCTTAGCAGATTTGATAACTGGTGATATTGCATTAAACAACAAGTTATTTAACACAAGATCGATAACTTTGATCCATATTATGATTAGTAACAGATCAATCAGCTAATGCAGCCTTACAAACTACGATACAGATCGATAAATAACTTATATTATGGCTCATAAAAGATCAATCAGCTGATATAGCTTTACAAGCATAATACAAGTCATGATAGTACTCACAAGCAAGCTGGAGGTCGATCAGTTGATGCAACCCTATTTGCTGAAGAACTCATCGAGATCTATAGTACTCCTACTCCTAATGCGATGGCGAAAGCCGAAAAGATTGTATTGATTGAGTGTTCGTTTTTTTCTTACAATAACCAGGGTCTAATATTTATACCCGGAACCTAAACATGAATCCTACTCAAATATGACTCGTTACAATTCTTGGAATAAAAGAAAACATCCTAACTTAATAATAACTTGGACCCTAATTTTCCTTATTTGTAGAGTCTGACACATCTTCCTGGCGCAATCCAAGTATAGCCCATTGACGTTGTCTACTGACGTCATCTATAAAATAGCCGATTCTGACATCGCATCTAAATCAACTTATACCAATTCACATCTAATCGATTCCTTGATGACACAATCATGGAAGCTTCGAGTTCCCACGTTCTTCTTCCCAAATTTTGGTGTAAACAAGGTTAGGCCTCGGTTGAAGGGACTTGCTCGTGGCTTGACATGGGCTCTACCCAAAGGGGTTCTAAGGGAGGAGTGTTCTCTAGAATGTGGTCTAGGAGAGCTTCTCCTTCCTCTGTGGTTTTGTGGGTCACCGAACCTCCGATAGCTATGTCAAGCTATAGGGCAGATTCTTTGCTAAGACCTAACCAGAAATGTTGTAACAATATGTGGTTAGGTATAGACAAGTCTGGGCTAGAATGTGATAGGATTGAAAATCTATCCCAGGCTGCACCTATGATTTCCTTCTCTTTTTGTTGGAAGTTGAGTATTTCTTGTCGTAGGGCAATGATTCGAGATATAGGGAAGAATGCAAGATAAAATTTGTTTCTCAATTCCTCCCAATCTCCATATTTACCTTCCCTATGTTATGGGCATACCATTGTTTTGTCCTCTCATTAAGTGAGAAGGGAAACAACTTCCACTGAAGTGTTTCTTGTGACATGCCTAAAATAGTCAGGCAAGCACAGAGCTGCTCAAACTCCTGTAAGTGGTGATAGGGGTTTTCGTAATCCACCCCAAAGAAGGTCTGTTCCCGAACCATGGCTATAAAGCCAGGACAGAGTTCATAACTAGAAGTTGTGATTGGCTTCGAGGATTGTGGTGGTCCATGAACTCGCCCTTGGGAGCAGAAAGTTGTTGAATTGTGGGTTGCTCCATTGGAAAAGAATAAAAAGAGAATGTTGCATCGGTGGCAGCAGGGGGTTGTCACTCATATAACTTGCATGACTATTGTGTTTTATCACTTTTCATCATACCACCTATAAATCCTGTCCATTACTTGTATATCCAAAAGTTATTAATTCTTAGTCATCCTTGTGGTGTTGAGGTATGTGGGTCCTAGTCACTAGCCAGAAAAGGCTATACTAATATCCTTTTTGGATGAGGATGACGACAATGATGTTCTTCCAATGGACATCTCAGTTATCACTAAGGAACGCTTCCACTGGGTTCTAGCTGAGTTTAGCAAGATGGCTCTGTCCAGACACTTTGCTCAAGCTAGGGATTCTTTGACTCCCTTCTTCTTCATCAGGGGCCAATACATGTTGTATTGAGGAGGTATAGACATTAGGCTGATGCATGTAGAGCAACGGTGGCTGAGTTGGTCTCAACTGGAGTGCTTCATGTACATGAGTAGTTTAGTCGACTTCCTTGGAGTTATGGGCTGGAGGAGGATTCTTGAGTTCAAGCAAGATTGGAACAAGGTTGTCATTCAGCAATTCTACGCCACTTTGGAGGTTCGTGCTCAGAAGGAGAAACTGATTTGGATGACTAGTACACGCAGGTTCAAGGCTACCTTCAGAGACCTTGTGGCTACCGTGAAGCTAAGTTACTAGGTAATGAAGAGAGGCAAGTTGGTCACCGACCTTCTAGTGCTAGGAACAAACGAGGTATCTGGCTTTTGCTATTGGGAGACATCTGCCTATGGTCCACAGGGAGGCTTTAGAAGGCTTCCCAAGGTAATCTTTGAGATTCTAAGGTGCACTGTGATTCCATTGGGTAGGGGTGATGACGATGCCATGGGTTGGCCCTTCTTCGAGATCGTCAATGTTGTGCTATCTATAGATCCAATTAACTTGTTGGACTGGATGGTGAGTCAGACGTTGGCATGTAAGCGGGATGTGAATGCTCCTCTGATTCTTTAGCCGTGCATCATGGCACTAGTGCTCTACACTATCAAGGATTTCAAGGGTAGTTGCGAGGTCGGTCATTAGGTCTATTGGCCCATCATTGATAACGAGGCCTATCTTGCACGGGAGTCATCTCCCATGGCTTGCAGGATTCCTAGGCCAAACTCTCCTGGTATGTTCTATAATTTCTTTTCTTTCCTCTTACTGAATCCAATTTGAGGTCTTACTCACTATAGAGCCTTGAAGTTCTTAGTCACGCATACCTTTGATTATGCAGAGCCTGTCCCATTGGAGATTGTCCCTTCTAATAGTCCAGTGCCACTTGAGGTCGTGCTGCCTTCACCGAGGGGGCATCACGATCCTTTCTTTGCTTCTAGCTCCAAGGTTACAGGTGATCTTCTTTCTCTAATTCCTGCCTCTTATGATCTCCTATTGATATTATTTGTCATGCTTCTGAATTCCAAAATCCAAACTTTGACTTAGTTCATGGTTCCTTGATTTCCACTTTCTCATTTAATCCTTGTAGGCGCTTCCTCATCGAGACTTTCTACTCATCGGGGTCATGGTCGAGGCCGTGGCCGTGGCGCCACACGTCGCCGTGGATCTTAGGGCTAACCCTTCTAGTAGCTACTGCTCCATGGGCCTGGGTGATGTCCTCGTTCAGTTACCATGTCTTGGTTCAGAACTAGTTGTTGGTTGATCCTAAAGATGCTGAACTCATGTTGTAGTCATCGTGCTAGAGTTTGGACACTTAAGTTGTATATGGCCTGTCCTTCGTGATAGGTGATGGTATACTTTGAACTAGCTGGTTGGTTGGATGCACTAAGTTGACTCGGTGTATGTTGCATTTCATCCATCATCCTCATATTGCTGTAGTTGGAAGATAAGGCTAGGATATAAAGGAGGATAAGGCATGGGTGTATGTGCCGATCTGCTCATATCTCTCTAGCTCTAAAGTTGGAAGATAAGGCTAGGATATAAAGGAGGTTCTATCTAAACTTTCTAAGGCGAGATAAGGGATAAGGGGCTACTCTTAGATTTCTAGAGAACTTGGAAGGCATGGAGGAGATATGCTTCCAAAGATAAGAGGGGTAAGGGCTCGAAAGATTGGGAGGGGCTAACGAAAAGGGCTAGAATTGCTCTCACCGAACTTCCTAACATGACACTTCTAATACCTAGGGCACCTTACTAGAATCTATTACTCTTCACTTAGGTAAGCCAGGACTTGACTACTAAGTCCTATTCCTATGACAACACTAGTGAACTTCCCTTTTTTCTTCAAAAGAAACAAAACCATTTGGACACCTCCTTTCAACTTAGGGTGTTTGGGGAAGAGAAGCTAGATAAACCTCGGGGAAAGAGTTATAATAATTTAGGGTTTCAGCCTATAACATAGAACAAAATTTTAAAGTCGAAGACTCAAGTATACATCAACTGGGTTGATCAATTGCTTTGTATGAGGACTATAAGTGTAAGTCAATCAACTGCTCCGATACCCATCCACTGTCGCACCGGTGGCGGCGGGGGGGGGGGGGGGTGGGGTTGTCGCTCATTCCGCCATGAGGCCCCTAGGAGCACATGTAGCAACTCCTCTTTAGGATCTTTGCATTCAGTCACACACACATACCCGATACAAGGCATACCGAATAACTCAATTACATACACACTCCAATCTCCAACACATAGTTGAAACATCATTGACGATAAAATAGATTTAAGATGAGAAACTACTATCAACACTAACATTCTACCAAACTACTGCCTTCATTCTGGATTACATCTCATTTCACTCTTCTACTCATCGGGTTACACGCAGCTCATATTAGGAAACTTCTAAGGTCTACTAACCGTGGCATTCATCGAAGCTAGTCTCGGAGGAATGCCTGGTCAACCTACAGAACAACTTAACGGCAACGCCATGAGTACGTTGCGTACTCATAGGACTTAATTCCAACACATAGATATTTGGTGGATGCAAGGTAATTATCAAGCATTTGTACATTTGTAGAAAAGCAATGGCGTTTCTTAACGATATGACATATTATGCTCGATCACTAGAATGAAAGTACATGATTAATATCAAGATTACACATAAGTGCTTGTTGGCGGTCACAAACGATCGAATCCAACCACCAAATAAAGTCCAAAACAAGAGAAATAAACAATCTTTTGACACATATACCTTTACTATCAACATAGTTCCACTTGTATTGGAGAAAATATGTTTTATAGGACACACATTCAAATACAAGTGGAAAACCAAGCAAAAGGCACAATTAGGCAAAGCGTAAAGCAGATTCATGCAACCAAATAACAAAGAAGGAGAGGAAAGCCCACCTACACGCCAAACTTGGGCCGAGCACTGATGTGGAAGAGGCCTAGGCCCACCCAGGAACCGACCACGCGAAGACGGTCATGGGGTAGCCCCACCAGGGTGCGGGCGTACCGGGGGTGCGGCCACACCCCTACCACTGCCTCCTGGGCCTGGCTTCCTCTGGTAGTTGCATGCCACCATGCTACGTCGGTCCATGGTGGTTTCCTATTTTACCTGCGCCAAACCGACCACGTCCTTGTATAAATAGGGGGTGGAGTTCATACTCCACACACACATCATTTGGAGCTACACACCTCACCTATCTACTTGTACTCTCTTTTAGTTTTAGTAGTAGTTGTATTGTGAGCTAGCAAAGCTATGAAGGAGGGCTTGGCTCCTTGGAAGAAGAGGAAATCTTGGAATGAATACTATGAAGAGTTATTCCAAAGTCTTGCTCTCATATCATTTATATAGTATCGCATATGATCTAGAGTATAGTTGTCTTGTTATAATCATGATATATGAACTAGCATATAGTTTGTGTGTTATGATCTTAATATGTTCAACTTTATGCTTAACCTTTCATATGACTTGTATGAGTAGAAGTAGAGCTAGGGTTGAGATGACGGTTCATCTTTCCTTTGGGTTTGCCCATATTCTTGCTTGTCGATCCATAGGGTTAGAGTCCCATGGGGATATGGGTAGTTTCTTTGTACATGGGTGTGGTGCTTGGGTGCACGGAAACCTTTGGATATGATGGTGCCCCCGGTTGAGGGGTAGACGATAGTTGGTGATAGCCCTGTCCGTCCCTTGTAATCCCCCATGTTCGGGCATTCGTGTAGGAGTTCGCAAAGTCTCTATGGCTTGCTGGTAGACTAGTGCCCGGGGATCTCCCCGTCCATCTCACACTTAGTTCTAACTCTAGTCATATAACTTGTATGATCATTAACTGTTCTTTGCATGGTTATATTAGAACATGCCAGCTCCATGTAGGAACATTCTTTTATTCTTTGTTTTCTTTTTTATCCTTGAGGTTAGCCTAGATGTGTGTTCGTTATCTTTGAAATACTATTTTTACCCCTATCATGAATTATGGTCCACTAGGCAAGTATGTAATCTTGTACATGTTCATGTTAGACTCTTTACACCTTGCCCTCCTTTGTTAAAATATAAATAATGATACCCTAAATACTTCCGGGTGAAATGCTACAACGATAGATCCGTGCGCTTGCGGATATTTTTTGTAATCGTTAAGACCTATTGTAGTTTGTGTTTCTTGGCAGCGTCACTAAGGTTAACTCAATCTTAGTGATGGTGTTAAGAAATACCAATAGGCTAGATAGAACCTCCACACTTGGTGTTGCACTAAGAAATGCCAACAAGCATTCCTGGCGCCGTTGCCAAAGAGGGCATAGGTTAAAGAATCTAGTAGGACATGATCATGAGTACATGCATGTAATGGTAGCCATAGTTTATGCAGGCTAATTCTGTTTGCTTTCTTCCTGTTGTGGATGAAAATAGGATAGTGTATGAGTGGTTTCGATCTGCCGGATAACTACACAAAAAATCCAAAGGCTCTCCTAAGGAAGAACAAGTCCCATAGCGCTTCTTCTTCTGCTACTCCGCCGACAAGTGAACCAGTCATCCCTAACCATCCACTACTACCGCTATGGCCAAGACACTCCACGACTACTCCACCCCTACTGTTCATAATGTGCCTGTTGGGCCCGCTGTCAACACGTTTACTAGAAACTTTGAGCTGCGTACTGGCCTAATCGCGATGGTGCAGGCAAACCAATTCTATTGTTTGCCAAGCAAGGACGCAAGTGCACACTTGCAACACTTCCTAGAGCTGTGCGACACCATTGTCATCAAAGATGTCGCACCAGCTAGCATCAGGCTCCATCTATTTCCCTTCTCCCTAGCGGGGAAAGTGAAATAATGGTTCTATAAAGAGAAGAAAGCTATTAGTACATGGGACAAATGTTCTGTGGCGTTCCTTGTGAAGTTTTTCCCCATGGGAAAAACCAATGCCCTGAGGGGAAAATTTTCAAATTTCTAGCAGACTTCACTAGAATCCATCCCCGAGGCATGGGAGAGGCTGCAAGATTATATCCAGGCCTACCCACACCACAAAATGGAGAATTAGCTCATGCTCTAGAACTTTTATGAGGGGCTTACGCACATGTCAGAGAGGCATGTAGATGCCGCTGCTGGAGGAGTCTTTCTCTCCCTAACCATCAACAATGCCACAGCTCTCATCAAGAAAATGGTGGCCAATCAGAGCTGGGGGAGGAACGAAAACAACAAAAAGGCATGCATACCGTGAAGGAGACGAATATGTTTGCTGCAAAATAGACTTGTTACTCTCAAGACTGAATGAAAGGGCCCATGAAAAGGAAGCAATGAAGGCCACCGTTCAGGCCACGGACTCACAAATAACTTGTGAAGTCTATGGTGAAGTCAGGCATTCGGGGAACAATTACCCTAAAACCTGTGAAGTCGCTGCCTACATCAATAACGGGTTCTGACAAGGTACCAATAACGGGTGGAACAATCAGTCCCACCCACAAGGAGATAATTCGAACTTCAACTCAAATTACAATTCGAATCAACCTTCCTTGAAAAACCTAGTACTAGGTCAAGCTAAAATAAATGAAAATCTAACTAAAAAGCTTATGTATAATGATAAAATTACTAAAAATATTAATTCAAAACTTGAAAATTTATCCTCCTATGTTAAGAATCAACTAAGCTTTAATAAAATGATTTAATCTCAAATAGCTGAAATAGCTGCTGCTATACCTGTCAACCATTCAGGGAAAATCCTAGGGCAACCCGAGAATTCCCCCGAGTTTGTTCATGCTGCTATAGAGCAATGAAAGAGGAGAAGTCTTACCAACAAACTATAAATGTCGAGCCCTTGCCGAAGGTAAATCAGTAGTTATCTTTTAAAAATTCAAAAATTCAAAATTTCAAAAATTTTAAAATTCAAAAAATAAAATTTGATTCAAAATAAACTTTTCCAAAAAAATAAAATAAAAATCATTTTCTGATAGTATAGATTTTTCATTTATCATTTCTTATTTTAAAAATATTTATGAAAATTCAAAATATATTAAAATTTTTGTGGAAAATCAATTTTGGGAGCAAAATTTCGAGTCTGAGGGGAGCATCAACGGCCATGGGTTTGAGATAGCTGTTGGACACCACCTGATAAAGGGGGGCAGTAGTGGGCCCACCGCAGGTGCGGGCGCACTAGGGCTGCAGCCGCACCCTACAGGTGGTCATTGGCCCCGCGCCTTCGCCAACAGCTCCTAGCTATTGCCCTCTGCCTCCCTAGGATGGTGCTTCGCGCTATAAATACCGAGAGCCCGCGGTTGAGGCTCTTCCCACCCTAACACTCTCCATTTTCACTCCCTCTTTCTCCATCACTTGCAAAAATATTTTTCCACAAAGCTCAAGAGAAAGGAAACTCTACAGAAAATTCCTAAGCTCATCACCACCAAGCCAAGCTCGTGGGTTGTGCGATTTGTTTTCACTAACATAACCCCATTTGCGAGTTTTGTCGTTGTCTTTTTTGCCATGGGCAAGTTCGGGAGGAAGCTCACCGGCGCTTTCAAGAAAGCTATGGGAGCGAGCTTGAGTCGCTCCCACGGAAGTTCAAACGTGCACTACACCGAGCCCGATGAGAGCCTGATTCATGAAGAAGAAGAAACCGAGCCAATGGAAGAGCAAGAACAACCGATGGAGGAGGGCGACGATGATCCACACCTTGATTTGGAGGGAGACCGGGAGATGCAAGCGTACAACCTCATTAAGAACCGTGAGTTCATCCACACACCGACATATGATGCCAACCTCCTCCAAAAGAAAGGTATGGACACTGAATTCACCACCATCTAGAAAGCCGTTGGATGGGAGAATGTCACTCCCATTGACGAGCTTGGTTCTCGCCTAATAACAATTCAATTCTTATACTCTTTGCAAGAAGTTGAGGGTGGGATTACTTTTCATCTTTTTGAGAAAGAATACTATCTTACATGGAGAAATGTCATCTCTCACTTAGGCTTTAGTACAAAATGCTCAATTGACTTAGATCATGCTCTCAAAGGTTTTAATCGCCATGAATTTTGGAGAATGATTTCTAATCAAAATGTAGTTGGCAAGTTTCAACCTCGAAATATGAATATTCATCATCCTACTTTGAGGTTCATGCATCATTGGATTGCCATAACTTTGTTTGCTAGGCAAGACATAAGGTTTGTTTATCATAGCGAATTACAAATTCTCTATGTCATGCTTAAAAAGATTAAAATTGCTACTGTGAAATAAATGTTTAAACATTGGTTAGAAACATTCAAGGCTTCTACATCTATCTCTTGCACGTCCCTTATGACTCGTATTGCTACTAATATTGGTGCATTGGATGGACAAGATGTGACATACATCTCTACTCCACGCATTGATATTGATGAGCACTACTTGATGCAAGGGCACCATTTAAAATATGATGATGCAGGGAACCTTGTATTTTTCTTTCCAGGGTATACAAATGAGATTCCACTCCCTAACCTGGGATTCTCTTTGTATAAATCCCCATCACTCACCTTCACTCTTATCGAACAAGAGGAAGCAAGCAGGAGTTCTGTTTCTCATAGGGGAACAAGGAGTAGGGCTAGGGACGAAGCTGGTAGCTCTCAACAACCACCGACACTGACACCACTTGTGCCTCAGGCATTCCATATAGAGTGGTTTTCGGCCATGCAGACACCTGGGTTCACCCCCAGGTATCAGTATGGCTAGGGACACACCCCACAACCACACGAGGCCAGTGGATAGGGATGGCATGAGGCCAATGATGCGGCATGGGCGCATCACTCGTCTAACTTCAAGGGGCTACTGTAATAGAACCATCCAATTTATAAGAGCACAAGTACAATAGCAACCACCAAGGAAGTCAAACCATCACACTTGAGCCCATATAAATCTGGTAGTCCATCGAGTATCACGAATGATCTCGAATCAACCAACATACAAACCAAGATCGTACATGATTCAACATACAAGCCACATGTTACAACAAGTTCACAAATAGTTTGTCATACATCCAAGTTCCAACATAGTTATTACAACATCAGTTTAACAGTAGCAGAAGCAACATAGTTCAGAACGACATCAATAGTAGTTTAGACACATAGTCAGTTTTCATAGTCATCTCCAACAAAAGCACAAGGGTGAGATGATATATAGAATGACCATGCCCATGGTCCTATTCCTCATCCACTGCAGGAGCAAAGCAGTGCTTCTAGTAGCCGTGGTACATAACATTATCTACAACAATGGGAATAAAACTCTGAGTACAACAAGGTACTCAACTAGATTTACCCATCATCAACTAAAATACTAAGACACCAAGGAGTATGCAAGGCTTTATAAGTAGAGCTGGTAGACATTATTTGCATAAAAAGCATTGGTTGCCTAATATCTTTTAAACTATGAATCACCAGTTATAAATCCTATCTTATACTAGATTAGCAACTATCCTATGCCAAACATGTTGGTACCATTAAGTCAACACAATAATAACCATATCAAGTTGAGCTCTTTCATAATCTCATAACCAGCACTTCCATCAATTACTACGATGAAGCGCACTCCTATCAAGTTCTCACTATCCGGGAGAGATGGTGATTCGAATTGATTCCTACCCAGCCGGGGAAATATTCCTAACACACACCCAGGCAACCTTATCAGGGGCCACCTCAGGTTACCTTTGGTACAATTCAGGTCCAAATCGCGAGTCCAATTAGCGCCGCACCTTCAAAGATACTTCCAATTTGCCATGAAGCTCGGGACTCTAACCCACCCTTGGGCTCACGCCATTGGCTCTCTGCACTTCCTTACTGCCTCCATGGTGCGCACTTTCACTTATCAGGTCCTGGCCTAAATTGAGCTACTCGACTTCGCGGTCGGAACGACTTATCCAACCAGCTATGTGAGAGGCATGCGTTCAACATGACAAGATGACCTCCAACGACCGATCCTTAAATGACACAGATGGAATCACTATGATCACCACCAACATAAGACTCCGCCCGGTCTCCAATTAATCAACAACACCAAGTTATGTTCCATGATAGCACAATATAGCCAACCGTACGTAACACCCCAAAATTTGCCACTTTTAAAAATAGAGTTAAAATGGTTTATTTGTGAATTTTTGTGCACATAAAAACATAGGAAAATCAAAAAATTTATTAATTTAAAATTTATCATAAGGTAGAAACGTGTTTGTTGCATTCATGTCGGTCGCACCTTGTGTTTCTATGTGCAAAATATGTGTTTTTTATATGTTTAGTAGACGAATATCTATCTCTATGAATTTTCCAGCTTCTTTCTAGAATTTAATTCCTACCTCCTTCACCTTAATATTTATGTTCCAAGTTCCCAACAATATTTTATGAGCTCCAAATACTTTACTTGGGTTCATCATGTTCTAAAGTGTCTCTGCGAATTTTCCCCAAATTTTCGAAGGTCCCGGAGTATTTTTCGTGGCTTAAATATCAATTCTGGACTTTTCTAGAATTATTTTATCCATGAAATTAATTAATTCCGAAAATAATAAATCTCTTATTTATCCCAACGCTCAAATCCCATGTGCAATAATCCTAATAAATCCTAAATGCCCATGCATTTATTTACTAATGGGCTTTAATGTTTATTTAGGCCCATTAGTAAATGTGGAGGGGGTAACATCAATTAGTACCATATCGCTAGTTGACGTGGATGTGGGGAGTTTTTCTTCCTATATATATCAACCAACCCCTTGGGCAAAGCACACCAAAACTACCATATGGGGGAGCCCCTAGTTTGGGAAATCCCTCGTGTAGTAAATTATATTTTTCTCCTCTTTCCCTCGCCGTTGCTGTCGCCGTCGCCGCCGCGCTGCCCAGCCCGGCCAAGGAGACGTTCTGAAATTGCTCCTTCGCAAGTCTGTAGCCGAGCACATCAGTTTAGCATATACAACTGTGTTTCCTGCTGTTGGCTTCCAGGAGCGCTAGTCGTCTTCTTCTAAATCAAGAGTCATGCCATACTGCCGATCGGTTTATCTGGAATCATCATCGTCGGAGTTGCGCTGCTGTTCCCTTGCAGTCCTTAACCAGCCGGCGGCAAGCTGTTTGTTGCCAAATCTTGCAAGTCGTCGTTGCTCAGGATCAGCACCAACGTTGTTGATTACATCACTAGCAAACACCTGATGGCCGATTAATAAAAGGTCAGCATCACCTCATTGTCCATTATTTTAGTGATCAAATATTGTGCTGATGTCATGCCTTGTCATTCATACGTAATAAATCATCATTCTCTATTTATTCCTTAGTCAAGAAATTGTACCGTTCATATATGGTCATGGAGCTGCTCAGGCTGCCACTCAGTCTCTGTAGTATATATGTTCATCATTGCCGTTATCTTATTTCCATCATATCTTAATCGCTTTAGCCCCACTTTAATCTATTCTTTCCGTGTCGCGTTGGAATCGACGTAGTCTACTGTATGACAACGAAGTTTAACACGCTTCATGTTTTCTAAATTTTTAGTTTAAATATTAATTTTGACTAATCTCTGTTCACATTGCTTTCCAAATTAAAAACAACATGGAGATTAACAATCATCTTTTTGTGCGCCACTGTTAACTTGATTAATAGCAACATAAATATGTTTGTCAATAATAATTTGGTTAGTGTAAACACGCACCATGTATACTTCCAATAAATGATCTGACATGTTGCTTTATTTTGCAAAGTTAAAATCTAACTTGCTTAAAACTATACGATAATATTTATAAATAAAACTTGACTTGTTTTAACTCAGCTTTTGTATTAAAATTTAATTTGTCTAATCTGAATTAATAAATCTTCAATGGTTTTGTTTAATAAATCGAGCTTGTAGTTGTTTTCTTTTCTTTTATAGAACTCCAGTAGTCGTTTCCTTTGTACTGTAGTTTCGTTATCGGCGTGTTCTACGCAGTGGCATTAGTGGTTCTCATGTTACTCAAATGTGTTTGACAGTAAAAAAAGGTTAATTGTATTAATACTATCACTTGCATCGTTTTCAGAATATAAAGTCAATATAGGTTTTATACCACGCTCTTTCTTAAGCAATAAATCAAGTTTATTAATGAAAATATTTACATGTGTTTCTACAGTTAAAATAAGTTAAATGGATAGGTTTTATTTTTCGTTGCACTGAAAATCCTTCGATAGTCGCTTTTTCGTTGAATCGCATATAGCGTGTCTTTTGCGGTTGTGTGTTCGTAGCGATACGCCATTTTTGCTTATTGTATTGGTTGGTGTACTGTTCTTATATATTCTTGTTTGTATGCCATGTATGGATGTATGTGTGGTGATATATGGTTCAGTCAATCGGTGAGGTTTACGTGGTGATTAAGAAGCTGTTCTCTAAAGACTAGAAGCTGAGCATTGAAAGAAGATGATTGAAAGTTGAATACTAAAGGCTTTTGAGCGTATTGCTTTGGGGGAAAAGCAAGTTAAGGCAAGTATAGCATGGGACCTATCCTTGTTACCTATTCACCTTTAATTATTTAATTCATACTGCATGTGTCTACCTCGACTGCCACTAAGGATTTCCTAGGACTTTGTTATCTTGTATCTTGTTACCTATGGGGATATTGCATTGGGTAGTATGATGCTAGTGCTCAACTACAACCATGATCTTGTAACTTGACTAATGGTATATGCAATAAACACTAAAAGATGCTTTTTAGCAACATGGAACCAGGGGGCTAGAGCATTGGGCTATTTTTATGGTGCTCTAGATTCCTCTCCCTAAGGACTTATCTGTAAGTGATCATCCGGGACTTACAGTACAGCTGTGAGGGCTATATGGCTCTGGCTTTAGCTCAGTATGAGGACCTTTTCTAGCTTGTTAGTGGTTACCTTTATTGGTGTAAGAATGGCTTGACGAATCGGGTATAGGATAGCCTCTACTCTTATGTGTATAACCGCAATGGAATTGTGCCATTCGATAGGGGGGTTCCTATAACTGTTTACCGAGTGAATCTAATGGCCCTAACTTGTTAGATGAACCTTTGAAAGGCTTCATAGTGAACCCTGCCGACCTTCCTTGGTAGTGGGTCAAGAGGCTGATCACCTCGGGCAAAAGGGTAAATCACGACTCACAGTGAAAGTGTACAACCTCTACAGAGTGTAAAACTGGTATATCAGTCGTGCTCACGGTCACGAACGGCCTTGGAACTGGTATATCAGTCGTGCTCATGGTCACGAGCGGCCTTAGAACATTTACGGAATAGATGATGAACACAGATGATACTGATGATGAAGATGCTCACTAATGGTTAATTGTTTATGCTATTCATTATTCATGTTTACCTGATCATGTGTTTATGGGCTTGTGATAAACTTGTTGCTACTCAATTGCTAAAATCACGACTCATTAAAAGCTAATCGCAGTTAAACCAGTGTCAGCCTTTTGAGCCTCATGAACCCCATGTTATATTTGTTGAGTATGACATGTACTTACGCTTGTTTTACTTTTTAAATCTTTGGATGAAAATTCCGGATGGGTACCAGATTGCTAGAGTTTGGAAGAATTAGGCTTGTGATCAACCAGTCAGTTGTCCCTATGGATTGGAGTCTTCGCCTGAAAATCGGAGTTGTCTTTCCGCTGTCTATACTCTAAGGTTGTAATCTTTATACTAATACGCTATGTATCTAAGCATTGTCCATTGATATTACCTTTATTTGTGGCTATATGTGAGATTTGACTTCCTGGGCTCACATATGGTGTGTATCTGGTTTTGTTCTTAAAACCGGGTGCGACACCGTGATCAAGTTATCACCTATGGCTCACAGGTGACAGGAAATCACCTGACTTCTACCAGTCTAAGCATAGCTAAGCATAAGGAGCATTCCTGGACTTAATTAGGATTCAAGGTAGATATTTCTAGACAAGGAAAGGTAATATGCAGCAAGTGTTCCCAAACAACTCCTATCATGTAATACATCAATACGAGTAACTTAGGTGACATTAATAAAATAGGGAGACTTATAATGCTCCGGGGCTTGCCTTTCACGAACAGTGGTAGGCTGATGATCAGGGCACTCCAAGAGATAATCAACTTCAGGCTCGCCTTCACCAGGAGCTTCTTGGTGCTGAGCTTCCTTGTTCTCCTCTTGTGGATCAGCTTCGAGTTCCACCAACGTGATTTCTTCCGCTGCACCTATTGCATGCATATGCAGAAGTAAGTTCCATGAATGCATAAGAAGGATCATGGATGATGTGACATGGAAATGTACATGATGCTATGATAATGATGTTAAGTTACTTCAATGATAACAATGTTAATTTCTTGTTTACTGTGTAGGTGCATAACTCTTCTCTATCCATTTCCAATATTCTTCACAAGACAATTTCTGAGCTACACATAGCAGTTACAAGTTTAAATCATAACTGTAGTTCTACCTATCCAAATACTATGATCTTAGACTTTCTGGAAAGCTTATAAAAGTGCCTACAACTCTTATTTAATCACTAAAAGCTAATTAAAACTCTATCCTAACCAAAATAGGCAATGTTTTCAGCTCTATCAAGAAATTCCAGAGAACATGCATTTTGGAAGACCAATTTCAAACAGTTATAACTCCTTAACCATTTGTCCTATATTCCAGAAATTTTGACACAAAATAGATGAAGAAGTTCCCTACAATTTTGTTATTAACCATTTTTACAGTAAACTTTATTTTGACTATGCTAAATACCCAACAACAAAATCTGTCCAGAAACCTCTAAAATTGAATTATAGAGCAATAATATTTTCATGGCATATAAAATCTCAAATTGAGCCAACACCATTGGTACCAATAGTTTTGGAATATCAAATACACTCTAGAACACATAATGATCAAGCACAATTTATTTATTTAAATATCTTTATTAATTTAATTAGATAATTAGGTGAAATAACAAACATACAACAAATTTGCATAGTAAATTCTAAAAAAATTACAATAGCTTCCAAGTGCTACCAATAAACTACTGTATAAATTTCATACCATTTGAACATGTATAGAATCCACTACAAAAATGATAAGCTAGCAAGGTTTATTTTAGTGAAAATAGTTAACCCTATTGAAAAGTGTCAAACAATAGATTTTATATTTTTCTTAGCTTCATCCTAGTACCATAATACTGTACAAAAATTTGCATGGCAATATGTTACATATTTTTATCCTTATGAATTTCCTCAGAAAATACCATTTATAAAAAGATAAATAGAAAGACCTTAATCCAATCAAGTTTACTACCAGTTTAGTATTTTCCTAGCTAGAGAATGTCAATACAAACTCAACAAAATTGGAATCACAATTTTTGCACATACCAAACTCAAGTTATGCATCTGTCCAACTTAAAAGCTTTTCAAAAAGCATCTTTAAAGAATAATTTACACAGCACATAAACATGCATGAAGCAACATATTTTATAGATCTATCATGTAGAGCATTTCATAACAAAGCTAACAAAACTTGTTTCGCTATTTTTGGAGCTCCCTAGCATGAGATACTGATTTTCAAAGGTTGGCACATTTTCTGGAAAAGAAAACAGGACAAAAGAAAAACACCTTAACGGATAGGACCCTAGAGAAAACATGAATTGAATGCCAGCAAACAGGTCCTTCTCAGCAGTATTCCATTAAGTCTACAACCTTACACTTAAGACCTTCTCTTTTCTCGAGTTCATGCGCGAGGTCCCTATGATTTTGAGGAAGAGGAGGCACGGCAAAACGACCGACTCCGGCCGGCCTACGGCTCGCCAATGGCAAGGAGGGGCAATGCTAGGGCTTGTCTAGGCCTGTGCACACTCGTGGAGGGGCTCAGCGCAGCCTAAGGCTTATTGTGGCACCCTGGCCACGTATCTAGACGGCAGCCCGAGCAGGACGGTAGCGGCGACGGCTGTTGTGCCAGCAACGGTGAATGGCGGCACTGCTAGGGTTGGGGAGGCGGTCAAGGAGCCAAAAGCAAACATAGAGGCAGTGATGGAGAGGCTCGATGATGCCTAGGCAATGGAGGAGCGAGCGACATAGTAGCTCGACTGGTTGGCCATGTCGAACGGGAGGCAGTGCGAGAGAAAGAACAGAGGGAGACCGAGTGAACGAGAGAGACCGAGGGAGAGTCGGGCCACGTGCCTTTTCTACTCCCACTGGAGCGCATGTAGGGGCGAGGTGGCCAACGGGCGTGGGCACGGGAGGCCACGTGGTAGCAAAGTGCTATGGCCGGTCATCCATGACGAGCTTCAGGCATTTCAAACACTAAAGGAACTAATACTACCGCAAAAATACGACTGAAACACAAACTTCGACTACCTCAGATTCCCAAACCAACACGAATTAGCAAAAACTACACTAATAAAAGTTTCAGAGCTACATGAGGTCTCCAACTTTGCTTTAGGGATTTTGGTCTAAATCCTAATGGTTCGCGAGTTATATCATCCCAAAGTGTAGCACTTGAAACTATAACGTGATCCCAGACTTAGAAAATTTTTCAAACTCAAAAACAGTAATGCTATTGCTACTTGTGAACTGTTTTTGAGCATGCTATGCACCAAATTAGACTTTGACCCAAAAATAAAAGTTGTTGATCTAGTCAAGTACTACAACTTTGCTTAAGGATGCACTGCCATGCAAAGTCTCTAGGGTATAGTTCACTTAGGTCAAACATGCAACTTGAAAACGATAACTTACACTATAACCATGACTTAGAGGTCAAATTGGCCCAAGTCATGAATACAAAAGTTGTTCCATATGACATTCTAAACATGCTAAAAATACTCCTAGGGTCTTGCAAGCATTTTATACATTGGTTACATATAAACCCTAACATATGTGAAGCAATTAGGGACAAACACGTGATATAAGAAAGCATAGAGATAGAAATTAAGATGCTTATGATCATGAATGATCAATAATGCTTGTGCTCAAGCAATGCCAATGCTAAATGCATGCATAACACCTAGGGTGTTATAGCCCTAACCCCCTTAAAGAAATCTCATCCCAAGATTTGCACAACCTACCATCTCTCGTAAGAAACTCAGATAGACCTCACGTAGATAATCCTCTCGCTCCCACGTAGAGTCTTGCTCACTATGATTATTCCAAAACACCTTGTAGAACTTAATGACTTTGCTATGGGTCACTCTTTCCATTGTCTCAAGCACTCGAATAGGTCTTTCTTCATAGGTCAAATCTGACTAAATCTTGACACTAGCGGGTTCAATAACTTCTTCGGGCACACAAAGACATTTCTTGAGTTGGGAGACATGGGAAACATTGAATATAGCTCTCATTTCTAGAGGTAACTGGAGTTTGTAGGATACGGGTCCTTTCTGTGCAATGATCTAATATGGATCGATATACCTAGGAGCAAGTTTTCATCTCACTCCAAACCTTTGTACTTTCTTCATTGGGGATATCCTTATGATACACATAATCTCCAATTTGGAACACAATAGGACTTCTCATTTTATCTGCATAACTCTTTTGTCTTGATTGAGCAGCTTCTATATGTTGTTGAATGATTTGAACTCGTTCTTCAGCTTCTTTGACAACAGTCAATACCATAATATCTCCTTTCACCTAGGCTCAATCCAATTCAGAGGGGTCCTACACTTGCGACCATATAAAGCTTCAAACGAAAGCCATCTTGATGCTCTCTTGATAGCTATTATTAGTAGGAGAATTCAGCTAAAGGTAACCAATCTTCCCATGAACCCTTGAAAGAAATCACACAAGATCTCAACATATCTTCCAAGATCTGATTCACATGCTCAGTTTGATCTGTAGCAGGTAATGTCTCCAAATTTTTAGAGCATGGACAACTACTGCTAGCTCTAAATCATGAGTTGGATAATTGACTTCATGCTTTATCAATTGGCGCAAGGCGTAAGCAATGACTCAGCCTTCCTACATTAAAACACACCCTAAACCGGTACCTGATGCATCACAAAATACATCAAATGGTTTCTCAATGTCAGGTTGTGCTAAAATAGGAGCAGTAGTTAGCAGAGTCCGCAAAGTATGAAAAGCTGCTTCACACTCTACTGTCCATACAAACTTTTTATCCTCCTAAAGTAGCCTCATCATAGGCTTGGCTATCTTCGAGAAATCTAGGATAAACCGACGATAGTATCCAGCTAGACCAAGAAAACTTCGAACCTCATGAACTGAGGTGGGAGCTTTCCAATCCAACACTTCTTGCACTTTAGATGGGTCTATAGAAATTCCATCTTCAGATAATATGTGGCGTAGGAAAGGTACCTTCTTCAGCCAAAACTCATATTTACTAAATTTTGCATACAACTTATGCTCTCTTAGTCTCGACAACACCACTCTCAAGTGCTCCTCATGCTCTTCTGTAGTCTCTGAATAAATCAAGATATCATCGATAAACATAACCATGAACTTGTCAAGTTCGGGCATGAACACCGAGTTCATCAAATACATGAAATAGGTAGGAGCATTGGTCAATCCAAAGGACATGACTAAATACTCATATAGACCATACCAAGTGGAAAAATCCATCATAGGTATCCGTAGGCCTAATCTTGATTTGGTGATAACCTGACCTCAAATCAATCTTAGAGAACACTTTTGCTTTTACCAGTTGATCAAATAAGATATCAATGCGAGGCAAAGGATATTTATTCTTGATAGTAATAGCATTGAGTGGTCGATAGTCCACACACATCCGCAAAGACTTGTCCTTCTTTTTCATGAATATAGCCAGACAACCCCATGGTAACGAACTAGGGTGAATAAGACCCTTCTCTAAGAGTTCTTGCAATTGGATCTTCAATTCTACCAACTCATTAGGTGGCATTCTATAAGGTCTTCAGGAGATGGGTGCGGTACTCAGTAACAATTCTATCTTAAACTATATCTCTCTGTCAGGTGGTAATCCCAGCAATTCATCAGGAAAGACATCCAGAAACTCACATACTATCGGAATATCAGCAATTGTCGGAAGCTAGATGGCATTAGCTATATTATGAAAGTCAATCTCTCTAGGAAGGGGCACTAGAAATGCCTTGTTGGTCTTGGGTTCTCTCAACATAATTACTCTAGTGGAGGTATCAATAGGAACTCCATGACCGCTCATCCACTTCATCCCTAAAATTACATCTATCCCCAAACTAGGCAATACCACTAGATCGACAGTGTACTCCCTATTACTTATCAAGATACGTACTTCTCTAACTATTTGATTGGTGGAGACTTTGCTCCTAGCCGCACTTATATAATAGCCCCCTTTTTCTACAGTAACTACCTTCTGATTATACTGAGAGGCAAATGTGGGACTCATGAATGAATGCGAAGCTCCAGAATCAAATAGAATGACTGTAGGATGATGGTTCACAAGAAACATACCAGCTATGACAACTTCTCTAGAGGGAATTTCTTCTAGGGTGGTGTAATGCACATATCACGGGCATGCATTTGCAGCTGCTAGCTTCTAATTGTTCTTCTTGGGGTAAGGGCACTCTCTCACCCAACGACCAATCTTGTTGCAATTGAAACATGGTTGATTGTTAGGTGGTGCCTTCGAGTTGCCTTGTCCTACACCACCCTTAGATGGTAGAGCAATAGAGTATACCTGGTGATACCCTTTATTTGCTTGGCTTGGCTGGGCCTTCTTTTGAGGTGGCCGGTATTTTGGAGCAGCTGCGCGGTATTGGGTTCTTGCCACCACTAGAGCTCTCTATTGAGATGCACCGGCTTCAAAGGCCCTCTTGCGGCTCTTGGATGTAGCATAAATATTATTATGATTCTCCTATGTGAGCGCATCACTCACGAATTTGTTGTAGGTCTCACCCTTGTTATTTGCTAGAGTCTTCATCAACTTTGGACCTAGTCCTCTCTTGAAACTTGCAATCTTCTTAGCATCGGTATTCACAAACCCAAGCGCATACCTAGAGAGGTTGTTGAAGGCATGCAAGTACTCAGTGAGACTCTTGGTGCCCTAGTTAAGCCTCATAAACTCTATATGTTTCATGCTCATAAGACCTAGGGGAATATGATGCCTCCTAAAAGCAGTCTTAAACTCATTCCATGTAACCTGAGCATGAGCAGGGAGGGTAGACAAGTAATGAGTCAACCAAATGCCTGCTAGACCATGCAACTGATGTGAGGCATACTCAGCCTCCATATGCTCTATAACTCTCAAGAGACAAAACTTCTGCTCAATGGTATTGAGCCATTCATCAGTTTCCAATGGCTCCTCCGCCTCCTTAAAGATAGGCGGTTTAGTGTCCAAAAAGTCCTTGAACTCACTATACTGATTTGGTTTGGGTCCCTAGTGTTGGTCTCGTCCCCGTCCATGACCAGTGTTCTGCGCAAGTCCGCGTAGTACTTCCCCCATAGACCATTGGGTCTCCAAGAGTTGTGCCATCATTTCTGCTAGCGTGGGGTGTGGTGGTGGTGGGAGATCATCATCACCATCACAATCATGACTAGTACCAGCCCCTCCGCAAGTGTGAGTCATCTGTAAAGTTGCAACAAGTGATTACTGAATGATGTCAGGAGATTGTAGAAGAATTGTATAATCATGCCATACTATAATTACTAGACAGAATCATAAATTCATACAATAACACAGAGGCACAATAATTCATTTCCACAACATAACATCACCCAAAAGAACCACGTGTCGTACTCACAACGCATTCTGTACATGCCAAATTTTTCTTGCCAATAACAATGGGGAATTCATTAAAAGTGCAATCACCACATGTAGTACATGCACTGGTTCCAATAACATCAAAAAGGGGTACATCATGAAATTAAAACCTACATTATGAGTTCATTACATAAGGATCGAAGATAAAGAGCTAACGCATCTAGCTAGATATTATAGCTAAGCTACTCCTCAGGGTGGTCGCTGTCAATGTCGGACACACCATCACCGTTGTCGTCCTCAAAAGGCTCAACATCTTCATCTTAGGCTCCTCGGCATCCACCTCCATGCCATCATCCTCAGCAATCAACACATTGGGATCTTCTTCCACTACTAGAGCTGGAGGAAGAATTGGGTTCACCATGTGGTTGAGATGATGAACATCCAGTTGAAGCTCCTCAATCTGGCGTATGAGTTCCTACTCTCTACGATCGAACTATGTTGCTTGCCTAGCAACCTGAAACACAGTCTTGATCCTAGCTGCCTACCTAGTTTTAGCAAGGTGAATGACCTCATCCCTCTCAGCATGGACATCCTATAACTCAGCCCTAGCTACATCTCTTTTAGCAACAACTTGGACAAACTACCTCCGACAGACATCCAAGGATGTCATATAATTACCTATCTCATTCTGAGCTACTCTAACTACCCTTTGGTGCCTGCGCACATGTCCTTGCATCCTATGCTGTGCAGCTTGTGCTCTTTGGAGCTCTTGCATGTAGCTGATGTAGCTATCCTAGCGAGAGTAAAACATCCTCATAACTACATACATGGCACTTAGGGCAGCATTACTACTTCATGTCCTTTCATCCCGGTCTCTTACCAAAGCATTACCACCTGGCTAGGTCCAAGCGGTCTGTGAAGCATCCACTCAAGGGAAAGATCCAACAGGCCCACTAGCAAGCTCATCACTAAACTCCTGATAGATTTCACTAAGAACTTCAAAGGATGCCACTTGGGCACCCTCCCAAAGGGTCTGTCCATCTAACTTGATACTCCATCCTTGCCACTAAGGATTGACCACACGGGCGGCGACAGTGACCCACATGTCGTACCACCATTGTCCCTTAGTTACCCCTTCGCTCCAAAAATAGCGAGGCGGTTTAGCATACCCGACAGAGTGCAGTACCCTCCACAGTAAGGTGGGAGTCCCAAACAATGCCAAAAAGGTGTCGCTTGCAACAGGGGCTCCTGGGGCTGCCATCTATAGCAAAAGGTTACAATTAAGTGAGACAACGTGATTATAGAAAAGAGTTACTTAACAATAAGATCAAGCATGGGGGAGAAACAATGCAATGATATGAATGAATGATGTATCATGATGTATGCTCGTTCTGTACATCCTCACAAACTTAGAAAAATAAATCCTAACGACATACGCGGTGGCATACATATGTTCTCTCAATATAATTGTAACTAAATAAGCTACATGTTTCGTTGTTAGTGTACCTACAGAAGATTCATTTCAGCCCAACCCATAGTTATATGTACAGAAAGGTAAATCTAGGCTCTAAATTGAATACCAAGGATAGCAAGATATATATTAAAGTAGTAAACTAAATACTTCCATATATATATCCCATATATATACTTCTGTATCAAATCTACTCGATGATCAACACACTACCCACAATTAAATACGCACAATATACACATGCAAGCATGCATATACAACCATATCACAGCTAGCTCTAACCGACCGCACGCTCACTTCTTGCGGTCATGCCACTCATCAACTTACCTTCTTACCTGATGTAGAGGCATTTGATCCATACATTGCCACTCATGTGAGTGGCACCCATACAATAGCACGCCGTATGGACGATGAAAGTAAAACCCCCCTATGTTAGTACTTAAATAGCCACCTAATAGTCCTTAACTGGGCATAAAGGGATGACCACTAGCACACTATAGTTTTAAGTTCAATCTTCAACACTCTAAACTTATTATTACAATTGTAGAATTTAAGTTTATAAAACAAAATCCATTGTTTTAATTACACACGTGACAAGTTTAGTGTTGAATCCTACTCCGATGCTAGCTGTAACAAAACCGTCCAATTTATAAGAGCACAAGTACAATAGCAACCACCAAGGCAGTCAAACCTTCACACTTGAGCCTATATAAATCTGGTAGTCCATCGAGTATCACGAAGGATCTCGAATCAACCAACATACAAACCAAGATCATACATGATTCAACATACAAGCCACATGTTACAACAAGTTCACAAATAGTTTGAAGTTCACAAATAGTTTGTCATACATTGGAGTTCCAACATAGTTATTACAACATCAGTTTAACAGTAGTGGAAGCAACATTGTTCTGAACGACATCAACAGTAGTTTAGATACATAGCCAGTTTTCATAGTCATCTCCAACAAAAGCACAAGGGTGAGATGATATATAGAATGACCATGCCCATGGTCCTATTCCTCATCCACTGCAGGAGCAAAGCAGTGCTTGCAGTAGTCCGTGGTACATAACATTATCTGCAATAATGGCAATAAAACCCTGAGTACAAGAAGGTACTCAGCTAGACTTACCCGTCATCAACTAAAACACTAAGACACCAAGGAGTATGCAAGGCTTTATAAGTAGAGCTGGTAGACATTATTTGCATAAAAAGCATTAGTTGCCCAATATCTTTTAAGCTGTGAATCACCAGTTATAAATCCTATCTCATACTAGATTAGCAACTATCCTATGCCAAACATGTTGGTACCTTTAAGTCAACACAATAATAACCATATCAAGTTGAGCTCTTTCATAATCTCATAACCAGCACTTCCATTAATTACTACGATGAAGCGTACTCCTGTCAAGTTCTCACTATCTGAGAGAGACGGTGATTCAATAGATTCTTACCCAGTTGGGGAAATATTCCTAACACGCACCCATGCAACTTGATCAGGGGCCACCTTGGGTTACCTTTGGTACAATTCAGGTCCAAATCGCTGGTCCAATTAGTGCTGCACCTTTAGAGATACTACCAATCTGCCAGGAAGCTCAGGACTCTAACCCACCCTTGGGCTCATGCCATTGGCTCTCCGCGCATCCTTACTACCTCTAGGGGGTGCACTTTCACTTATTAGGTCCCATCCTGAATTGAGCTACTTGGCTTCACGGTTGGAATAACTTATCCAGCCAGCTATGTGAGAGGCATGCATTCAACATGACAAGATGACCTCCAATGACTAGTCCTTAAACGACACAACGGAATCACTATGATCACCACCAACATAAGACTCCGCCCGGTCTCCAATTAATCAACAACACCAAGTTATATTCCATGATAGCACAATATAGCCAACCGTGATCAAGTTATCACCTATGGCTCGCAGGTGATAGGAAATCACCCGACTTCTATCGATCTAAGCATAGCTAAGCATAAGGAGCGTTCTTGGACTTAATTAGGATTCAGGATAGATATTTCTAGACAAGGAAAGGAAATATGTAGCAAGTGTTCCCAAACAACTCCTATCACATAATGCATCAATACGAGTAACTTAGGTGACATTAATAAAATAGGGAGACTTATAATACTTCGGGGCTTGCCTTTCACGAACATGGTAGGCTGATGATCAGGGCACTCCAAGAGATGATCAACTTCAGGCTCACCTTCGCCTAGTTCTTCTTGGTGCTGAGCTTCCTAGTTCTCCTCTTGTCGATAGATTATCGTCGGCAGTCCTCCGAGGGGATATCCCACGAAGGTAGATTGATCGGTAGAGGAGCGTGAGATCAAGAACAAGAAGGCAATAGAGACACACGAGTTATACAGGTTTAGGCCGTCAGTATGGCATAATACCTTACTCCTATGGTCTGTTGGTTTGTATTAGCTATCGTATGATATGCCATGATTTTGTAGGGGGTCCCTGCCCGCCTTATATAGTTCGAGGGGTAGGGTTACAAGTCGGTTAGATCAGAGAGATAACTGGAAAGTAATAATAAATTACAAGAATCATGGGATCATACGTATCCTAACAAATCTCATAACATCTTCAGGATATCCTCCCCATGTCTTACGGGAGGCGCCGAGCAGAATCGTGCCCCGCAAGGCTTCTTCTCGTGGGCTAGGCCGCCCCTGGAGGCATAGCCCATGTGCTCCACCATGGGTATCCGGGGTCATACCCCCAACAGCTAGTCCCCGAGCGCCTTGTACCCATGTGTGCAACGCCGTCTTGAGCTTTTCTGAGCAGTTGTGAACCAAAACTGAGCTGTCCAAATCATGGTCCAACCACCATAAAGAATCGCCGAGCAGTTGTGAGCAGCTGCCGAGCAACATGCAACATCAGCCGAGTAGTGTGTTTTGAGCATGGCTTGACATAAGGGTGTAAGGAGCTCAAGTCTAGAATTAAAAATTTCTACACAGTGAACTAAGTGTGCCCACTTAGAGTCCGACCACAAGGAAAAAGATAACCTTCTTTAGCTTTTAGAGGCATGGAGTCTTTCAGAAAAAACAAACACGTTCACCGCAAGGTGAAGTGTGCCCACTTAGTCCCTGAGCCTAAAAGTAGGTGACGTAGTCACATGGTGCCAGGGTCAGAAAGTAAAAAATCAGCCGAGCAGGTAGCCAGTCCCTGAGCGTAGCCTCAAGATGAGAACAAACACATTCACCGCAAGGTGAAGTGTGCCCACTTAGTCCCCGAGCCTGACAGTAGGTGACGTAGTCATGTGGTGCCAGGGTCAGAAACAAAGAAATAATGAAAACCAACCAAGCAGATAGCCAGTCCCCGAGCATAGCCTCGAGATGAGAACAAACACATTCACCGCAAGGTGAAGTGTGCCCACTTAGTCCCCAAGCCTGATAGTAGGTGACGTAGTCACGTGGTGCTAGGGTCAGAAATGAAGAAATAACGAAAACCAACCGAGCAGATAGCCAGTCCCCGTGTTTCAGGCAAAAATATCAGATAAATCAAACCATGGAGAAAAAATCAGAGTAATGGTTGTACAGTAACGATTACTGAGCCTCATTAAATTGCGGAGAAATCAGCAATTATTTGGCGACCATAAATGAGTGACGTGGGCTGCTGTTGTGTGAAAGCCCAAGTTGCGGCCCATTAAACCACGTTGGAGAATTCGAAGCAGCGCTGATCGCGGGAACGGTTTCCCAAAAACCCTCAGATGCAAAAAAGGGTGGGGAAAGTGCTTTATAACAGCGCCACCGCATACCTCGCCACCTAGCTCTACCACTCTGCCCTGTTTCCTTCCTTCGCAATCCCTGTGCTCCACAATCCGTACCAACACGAGCACTCGCCTCCAATCTAGGACCAAATCGAAGAGAATGGCGCCGAAAAAGGGAGCCACAAAGCCGAGGAAGGCGGCCACCGGAGCCAGCCGCGACGAGGAGTGGGTGCCGTCGAAGACGGGGGCGGTGGATCTCAACAGAATGGTGGCGGCGGGCATTCTCCCAGACCACCTCACTACCAGGATGGTGACTGGCTAGTGGTGAGCCCTTTCCAACACCTCATACTGATGAGGCTGTAGTATTTGAAGATTATTTCTGGCGAGGATTAGGGTTTCCTGTCCACCCCTTTCTGAGGGATCTTATGGAGTTTTGGGCGATTAGCCTCTACAATATGCACCCCAACACCATACTACACATGTCGATCTTTATCCATTTCTGCGAGGCGTTTCTTGGTGTTCTTCCTACACTTCAACCTCTTTAGGCACCTGTTCTGTCTGAAGAAGAAAGGGGGTAGCGGTTCTAAGGTGGTCGGTGGCATGTACCTACAGCTCAGGGATGGGATGGCCAGCTGAGTACATCAACGTACTGCTAAACACCTCCCTGAAAGGTTGAAACGCTAGGTGGTTCTATGTCAAATAGAGTCACCCAATAATTCGATGCGACGTCCACCACATCCCTGGTGAACCATAGTAACTGGTCAGAGAGACCCAACGGTGCTGACATGGAGCAAGTAATGGAGCTTCTTGACTTGATTAAGGGTGTGGAGCTTAAGGGTGAACTTGGTTGCAGCTAGCTTCATAGTGCGCCGCATCCAGCCCTGCAAAGAGAGGGCCCACCCGGCGTTTCGACTACAAAGGTGATGATGACGGTACCCAGGGAAAGCACAGACCGATTGTCAAAGAAAGAAGTAATAGACCGGGCCATGGACCTATTCACTTCCAACATCTCATTCAGCTGGCCACAAGGAATAAAGGCCTTCAACTACACCAATCCGCCTCCTCAGGTAACCATTTCATTTCGCATTGATCAGGCAGCGATTGCCGAGTAGAGGACTGACTTACTTATGTAAAGATCCATTCGCAGGATAGGGCAATATACTTTTCAAACATGCCGAGAGCCGATTGGCCGAAAGGAGTAGACATCCGATGGCTACTACAGCCCGAAGAGGAGGAGCCGAGCATCTCGTTGGATAGTCCATCCCCTGGTATTCGGAGAAGATCCATGGGAAAGGACCAGTGGTAGATGAGCTGGTCCAAAAAAGGAGAAAAATTCGTAGGCTCCACTACACACAAATCGGGCGACATCTCGCTTGGTGATGACCAACTGAATGACCACGAAGGACCGTAGTGCTAGAGTGGTCTGACGACGATGAAAACTAGACAGCGCATTCGCCGAGCACGAAGGAGCCATCGAAGGGTGCTGAAGTCCCTGAGCAGCGAGCAAGGGAGAGTCATGCGCAAGCAACGACGAAAGTCCCAGCGGTGGACTTCTCATTTTATCTGCATAACTCTTTTGTCTTGATTGAGCAGCTTCTATATGTTGTTGAATGATTTGAACTCGTTCTTCAGCTTCTTTGACAACATCAATACCATAATATCTCCTTTCACTAGGCTCAATCCAATTTAGAGGGGTCCTACACTTGCGACCATATAAAGCTTCAAACAAAGCCATCTTGATGCTCTCTTGATAGCTATTATTATAGGAGAATTCAGCTAAAGGTAACCAATCTTCCCATGAACCCTTGAAAGAAATCACACAAGATCTCAACATATCTTCCAAGATCTGATTCACATGCTCAGTTTGATCTGTAGCAGGTAATGTCTCCAAATTTTTAGAGCATGGACAACTACTGCTAGCTCTAAATCATGAGTTGGATAATTGACTTCATGCTTTATCAATTGGCGCAAGGCGTAAGCAATGACTCAGCCTTCCTACATTAAAACACACCCTAAACCGGTACCTGATGCATCACAAAATACATCAAACTGGTTTCTCAATGTCAGGTTGTGCTAAAATAGGAGCAGTAGTTAGCAGAGTCCGCAAAGTATGAAAAGCTGCTTCACACTCTACTGTCCATACAAACTTTTTATCCTCCTAAAGTAGCCTCATCATAGGCTTGGCTATCTTCGAGAAATCTAGGATAAACCGACGATAGTATCCAGCTAGACCAAGAAAACTTCGAACCTCATGAACTGAGGTGGGAGCTTTCCAATCCAACACTTCTTGCACTTTAGATGGGTCTATAGAAATTCCATCTTCAGATAATATGTGGCGTAGGAAAGGTACCTTCTTCAGCCAAAACTCATATTTACTAAATTTTGCATACAACTTATGCTCTCTTAGTCTCGACAACACCACTCTCAAGTGCTCCTCATGCTCTTCTGTAGTCTCTGAATAAATCAAGATATCATCGATAAACATAACCATGAACTTGTCAAGTTCGGGCATGAACACCGAGTTCATCAAATACATGAAATAGGTAGGAGCATTGGTCAATCCAAAGGACATGACTAAATACTCATATAGACCATACCAAGTGGAAAAATCCATCATAGGTATCCGTAGGCCTAATCTTGATTTGGTGATAACCTGACCTCAAATCAATCTTAGAGAACACTTTTGCTTTTACCAGTTGATCAAATAAGATATCAATGCGAGGCAAAGGATATTTATTCTTGATAGTAATAGCATTGAGTGGTCGATAGTCCACACACATCCGCAAAGACTTGTCCTTCTTTTTCATGAATATAGCCAGACAACCCCATGGTAACGAACTAGGGTGAATAAGACCCTTCTCTAAGAGTTCTTGCAATTGGATCTTCAATTCTACCAACTCATTAGGTGGCATTCTATAAGGTCTTCAGGAGATGGGTGCGGTACTCAGTAACAATTCTATCTTAAACTATATCTCTCTGTCAGGTGGTAATCCCAGCAATTCATCAGGAAAGACATCCAGAAACTCACATACTATCGGAATATCAGCAATTGTCGGAAGCTAGATGGCATTAGCTATATTATGAAAGTCAATCTCTCTAGGAAGGGGCACCTAGAAATGCCTTGTTGGTCTTGGGTTCTCTCAACATAATTACTCTAGTGGAGGTATCAATAGGAACTCCATGACCGCTCATCCACTTCATCCCTAAAATTACATCTATCCCCAAACTAGGCAATACCACTAGATCGACAGTGTACTCCCTATTACTTATCAAGATACGTACTTCTCTAACTATTTGATTGGTGGAGACTTTGCTCCCTAGCCGCACTTATATAATAGCCCCCTTTTTCTACAGTAACTACCTTCTGATTATACTGAGAGGCAAATGTGGGACTCATGAATGAATGCGAAGCTCCAGAATCAAATAGAACTGACTGTAGGATGATGGTTCACAAGAAACATACCAGCTATGACAACTTCTCTAGAGGGAATTTCTTCTAGGGTGGTGTAATGCACATATCACGGGCATGCATTTGCAGCTGCTAGCTTCTAATTGTTCTTCTTGGGGTAAGGGCACTCTCTCACCCAACGACCAATCTTGTTGCAATTGAAACATGGTTGATTGTTAGGTGGTGCCTTCGAGTTGCCTTGTCCTACACCACCCTTAGATGGTAGAGCAATAGAGTATACCTGGTGATACCCTTTATTTGCTTGGCTTGGCTGGGCCTTCTTTTGAGGTGGCCGGTATTTTGGAGCAGCTGCGCGGTATTGGGTTCTTGCCACCACTAGAGCTCTCTATTGAGATGCACCGGCTTCAAAGGCCCTCTTGCGGCTCTTGGATGTAGCATAAATATTATTATGATTCTCCTATGTGAGCGCATCACTCACGAATTTGTTGTAGGTCTCACCCTTGTTATTTGCTAGAGTCTTCATCAACTTTGGACCTAGTCCTCTCTTGAAACTTGCAATCTTCTTAGCATCGGTATTCACAAACCCAAGCGCATACCTAGAGAGGTTGTTGAAGGCATGCAAGTACTCAGTGAGACTCTTGGTGCCCTAGTTAAGCCTCATAAACTCTATATGTTTCATGCTCATAAGACCTAGGGGAATATGATGCCTCCTAAAAGCAGTCTTAAACTCATTCCATGTAACCTGAGCATGAGCAGGGAGGGTAGACAAGTAATGAGTCAACCAAATGCCTGCTAGACCATGCAACTGATGTGAGGCATACTCAGCCTCCATATGCTCTATAACTCTCAAGAGACAAAACTTCTGCTCAATGGTATTGAGCCATTCATCAGTTTCCAATGGCTCCTCCGCCTCCTTAAAGATAGGCGGTTTAGTGTCCAAAAAGTCCTTGAACTCACTATACTGATTTGGTTTGGGTCCCTAGTGTTGGTCTCGTCCCCGTCCATGACCAGTGTTCTGCGCAAGTCCGCGTAGTACTTCCCCCATAGACCATTGGGTCTCCAAGAGTTGTGCCATCATTTCTGCTAGCGTGGGGTGTGGTGGTGGTGGGAGATCATCATCACCATCACAATCATGACTAGTACCAGCCCCTCCGCAAGTGTGAGTCATCTGTAAAGTTGCAACAAGTGATTACTTGAATGATGTCAGGAGATTGTAGAAGAATTGTATAATCATGCCATACTATAATTACTAGACAGAATCATAAATTCATACAATAACACAGAGGCACAATAATTCATTTCCACAACATAACATCACCCAAAAGAACCACGTGTCGTACTCACAACGCATTCTGTACATGCCAAATTTTTCTTGCCAATAACAATGGGGAATTCATTAAAAGTGCAATCACCACATGTAGTACATGCACTGGTTCCAATAACATCAAAAAGGGGTACATCATGAAATTAAAACCTACATTATGAGTTCATTACATAAGGATCGAAGATAAAGAGCTAACGCATCTAGCTAGATATTATAGCTAAGCTACTCCTCAGGGTGGTCGCTGTCAATGTCGGACACACCATCACCGTTGTCGTCCTCAAAAGGCTCAACATCTTCATCTTCAGGCTCCTCGGCATCCACCTCCATGCCATCATCCTCAGCAATCAACACATTGGGATCTTCTTCCACCGCTGGAGCTGGAGGAAGAATTGGGTTCACCATGTGGTTGAGATGATGAACATCCAGTTGAAGCTCCTCAATCTGGCATATGAGTTCCTACTCTCTACGATCGAACTCTGTTGCTTGCCTAGCAACCTGAAACACAGTCCTAATCCTAGCTGCCTACCTAGTTTTAGCAAGGTGAATGACCTCATCCCTCTCAGCATGGACATCCTATAACTCAGCCCTAGCTACATCTCTTTTAGCAACAACTTGGACAAACTACCTCCGATAGACGTCCAAGGCTGTCATATAATTACCTATCTCATTCTGAGCTACTCTAACCGCCCTTCGGTGCCTGTGCACATGTCCTTGCATCCTATGCTGTGCAGCTTGTGCTCTTTGGAGCTCTTGCATATAGCTGATGTAGCTATCCTAGGCGAGAGTAAAACATCCTCATAACTGCATACATGGCACTCAGGGCAGCATTACTACTTCATGTCCTTTCATCTCGGTCTCTTACCAAAGCATTACCAGCCTGGCTAGGTCCAAGTGGTCTGTGAAGCATCCACTCGAGGGAAAGATCCAACAGGCCCACTAGCAAGCTCATCACTAAACTCCTGATAGATTTCACTAAGAACTTCAAAGGCTGCCACTTGGGCACCCACCCAAAGGGTCTGTCCATCTAACTCGATACTCCATCCTTGCCACTAAGGATTGTACCACACGGGCGGCGATAGTGACCCACACTGTCGTACCACCATTGTCCCTTCAGTTACCCCTTCGCTCCAAAAATAGCGAGGCGGTTTCAGCATACCCGACAGAGTGCAGTACCCTCCACAGTAAGGTGGGAGTCCCAAACAATGCCAAAAAGGTGTCGCTTGCAACAGGGGCTCCTGGGGCTGCCATCTATAGCAAAAGGTTACAATTAAGTGAGACAATGTGATTATAGAAAAGAGTTACTTAACAATAAGATCAAGCAAGGGGGAGAAACAATGCAATGATATGAATGAATGATGTATCATGATGTATGCTCGTTCTGTACATCCTCACAAACTTAGAAAAATAAATCCTAACGACATACGCGGTGGCATACATATGTTCTCTCAATATAATCGTAACTAAATAAGCTACATGTTTCGTTGTTAGTGTACCTAGCAGAAGATTCATTTCAGCCCAACCCATAGTTATATGTACAGAAAGGTAAATCTAGGCTCTAAATTGAATACCAAGGATAGCAAGATATATATTAAAGTAGTAAACTAAATACTTCCATATATATATCCCATATATATACTTCTGTATCAAATCTACTCGATGATCAACACACTACCCACTAATTAAATACGCACAATATACACATGCAAGCATGCATATACAACCATATCACAGCTAGCTCTAACCGACCGCACGCTCACTTCTTGCGGTCATGCCACTCATCAACTTACCTTCTTACCTGATGTAGAGGCATTTGATCCATACATTGCCACTCATGTGAGTGGCACCCATACAATAGCACGCCGTATGGACGATGAAAGTAAAAACCCCCCTATGTTAGTACTTAAATAGCCACCTAATAGTCCTTAACTGGGCATAAAGGAGATGACCACTAGCACACTATAGTTTTAAGTTCAATCTTCAACACTCTAAACTTATTATTACAATTGTAGAATTTAAGTTTATAAAACAAAATCCATTGTTTTAATTACACACGTGACAAGTTTAGTGTTGAATCCTACTCCGATGCTAGCTGTAACAAAACCGTCCAATTTATAAGAGCACAAGTACAATAGCAACCACCAAGGCAGTCAAACCTTCACACTTGAGCCTATATAAATCTGGTAGTCCATCGAGTATCACGAAGGATCTCGAATCAACCAACATACAAACCAAGATCATACATGATTCAACATACAAGCCACATGTTACAACAAGTTCACAAATAGTTTGAAGTTCACAAATAGTTTGTCATACATTGGAGTTCCAACATAGTTATTACAACATCAGTTTAACAGTAGTGGAAGCAACATTGTTCTGAACTGACATCAACAGTAGTTTAGATACATAGCCAGTTTTCATAGTCATCTCCAACAAAAGCACAAGGGTGAGATGATATATAGAATGACCATGCCCATGGTCCTATTCCTCATCCACTGCAGGAGCAAAGCAGTGCTTGCAGTAGTCGTGGTACATAACATTATCTGCAATAATGGCAATAAAACCCTGAGTACAAGAAGGTACTCAGCTAGACTTACCCGTCATCAACTAAAACACTAAGACACCAAGGAGTATGCAAGGCTTTATAAGTAGAGCTGGTAGACATTATTTGCATAAAAAGCATTAGTTGCCCAATATCTTTTAAGCTGTGAATCACCAGTTATAAATCCTATCTCATACTAGATTAGCAACTATCCTATGCCAAACATGTTGGTACCTTTAAGTCAACACAATAATAACCATATCAAGTTGAGCTCTTTCATAATCTCATAACCAGCACTTCCATTAATTACTACGATGAAGCGTACTCCTGTCAAGTTCTCACTATCTGAGAGAGACGGTGATTCAAATAGATTCTTACCCAGTTGGGGAAATATTCCTAACACGCACCCATGCAACTTGATCAGGGGCCACCTTGGGTTACCTTTGGTACAATTCAGGTCCAAATCGCTGGTCCAATTAGTGCTGCACCTTTAGAGATACTACCAATCTGCCAGGAAGCTCAGGACTCTAACCCACCCTTGGGCTCATGCCATTGGCTCTCCGCGCATCCTTACTACCTCTAGGGGGTGCACTTTCACTTATTAGGTCCCATCCTGAATTGAGCTACTTGGCTTCACGGTTGGAATAACTTATCCAGCCAGCTATGTGAGAGGCATGCATTCAACATGACAAGATGACCTCCAATGACTAGTCCTTAAACGACACAAACGGAATCACTATGATCACCACCAACATAAGACTCCGCCCGGTCTCCAATTAATCAACAACACCAAGTTATATTCCATGATAGCACAATATAGCCAACCGTGATCAAGTTATCACCTATGGCTCGCAGGTGATAGGAAATCACCCGACTTCTATCGATCTAAGCATAGCTAAGCATAAGGAGCGTTCTTGGACTTAATTAGGATTCAGGATAGATATTTCTAGACAAGGAAAGGAAATATGCAGCAAGTGTTCCCAAACAACTCCTATCACATAATGCATCAATACGAGTAACTTAGGTGACATTACTAAAATAGGGAGACTTATAATACTTCGGGGCTTGCCTTTCACGAACATGGTAGGCTGATGATCAGGGCACTCCAAGAGATGATCAACTTCAGGCTCACCTTCACCTAGTTCTTCTTGGTGCTGAGCTTCCTAGTTCTCCTCTTGTTGATAGATTATCGTCGGCAGTCCTCCGAGGGATATCTCATGAAGGTAGATTGATCGGTAGAGGAGCATGAGATCAAGAACAAGAAGGCAACAGAGACACACGAGTTATACAGGTTTAGGCCGTCAGTATGGTGTAATACCTTACTCCTGTGGTCTGTTGGTTTGTATTAGCTATCGTATGATATGCCATGATTTTGTAGGGGGTCCCTGCCCTGCCTTATATAGTTCAAGGGGCAGGGTTACAAGTTGGTTAGATCAGAGAGATAACTGGAAAGTAATAATAAATTACAAGAATCATGGGATCATACGTATCCTAACAAATCTCATAACATCTTCAGGATATCCTCCCCATGTCTTACGGGAGGCGCCGAGCAGAATCGTGCCCCGCAAGGCTTCTTCTCGTGGGCTAGGCCGCCCCTGGAGGCATAGCCCATGTGCTCCACCATGGGTATCCGGGGTCATACCCCCAACAGCTAGTCCCCGAGCGCCTTGTACCCATTGTGCAACGCCGTCTTGAGCTTTTCTGAGCAGTTGTGAACCAAAACTGAGCTGTCCAAATCATGGTCCAACCACCATAAAGAATCGCCGAGCAGTTGTGAGCAGCTGCCGAGCAACATGCAACATCGCCGAGTAGTGTGTTTTGAGCATGGCTTGACATAAGGGTGTAAGGAGCTCAAGTCTAGAATTAAAAATTTCTACACAGTGAACTAAGTGTGCCCACTTAGAGTCCGACCACAAGGAAAAAGATAACCTTCTTTAGCTTTTAGAGGCATGGAGTCTTTCAGAAAAAACAAACACGTTCACCGCAAGGTGAAGTGTGCCCACTTAGTCCCTGAGCCTAAAAGTAGGTGACGTAGTCACATGGTGCCAGGGTCAGAAAGTAAAAAATCAGCCGAGCAGGTAGCCAGTCCCTGAGCGTAGCCTCAAGATGAGAACAAACACATTCACCGCAAGGTGAAGTGTGCCCACTTAGTCCCCGAGCCTGACTAGTAGGTGACGTAGTCATGTGGTGCCAGGGTCAGAAACAAAGAAATAATGAAAACCAACCAAGCAGATAGCCAGTCCCCGAGCATAGCCTCGAGATGAGAACAAACACATTCACCGCAAGGTGAAGTGTGCCCACTTAGTCCCCAAGCCTGATAGTAGGTGACGTAGTCACGTGGTGCTAGGGTCAGAAATGAAGAAATAACGAAAACCAACCGAGCAGATAGCCAGTCCCCGTGTTTCAGGCAAAAATATCAGATAAATCAAACCATGGAGAAAAAATCGGAGTAATGGTTGTACAGTAACGATTATTGAGCCTCATTAAAATGCGGAGAAATCAGGCAATTATTTGGCAGCCATAAATGAGTGACGTGGGCTGCTGTTGCATGAAAGCCCAAGTTGCGGCCCATTAAACCACGTTGGAGAATTTGAAGCAGCGCTGATCGCGGGAACGGTTTCCCAAAAACCCTCAGATGCAAAAAAGGGTGGGGAAAGTGCTTTATAACAGTGCCACCGCATACCTCGCCACCTAGCTCTACCACTCTGCCCTATTTCCTTCCTTTGTAATACCTGTGCTCCACAATCCATACCAACGTGAGCACTCGCCTCCAATCTAGGACCAAATCGAAGAGAATGACGCCGAAAAAGGGAGCCACAAAGCCGAGGAAGGCGGCCACCGGAGCCAGCCGCAATGAGGAGTGGGTGCCGTCGAAGATGGTGGCGGCGGATCTCAACAGAATGGTTTTCGGTGGGTGTTCTCCCAGACCAGCCTCACTGCCAGGATGGTGACTGGCTAGTGGTGAGCCCTTTCCAACACCTCATACTGATGAGGCTGTAGTATTTGAAGATTATTTCTGGCGAGGATTAGGGTTTCCTGTCCACCCCTTTTTGAGGGATCTTATGGAGTTTTGGGCGATTAGCCTCTACAATATGCACCCCAACACCATACTACACATGTCGAATCTTTATCCATTTCTGTGAGGCGTTTCTTGGTGTTCTTCTACACTTCAACCTCTTTAGGCACCTGTTCTGTCTGAAGAAGAAAGGGGGTAGCGGTTCTAAGGTGGTTGGTGTCATGTACCTATAGCTCAGGGATGGGATGGCCAGCGAGTACATCAACGTACTGCTAAACACCTCCCTAAAAGGTTGAAACGCTAGGTGGTTCTATGTCAAATAGAGTCACCCAATAATTCGATGCGACGTCCACCACATCCCTGTTGAACCATAGTAACTGGTCAGAGAGACCCAACGGTGCTGACATGGAGCAAGTAATGGAGCTTCTTGACTTGATTAAGGGTGTGGAGCTTAAGGGGTGAACTGGTTGCAGCTAGCTTCATAGTGCGCCGCATCCAGCCCTGCAAAGAGAGGGCCCACCCGGTGTTCGACTACAAAGGTGATGATGACGGTACCCAGGAAAGCACAGACCGACTTGTCAAAGAAAGAAGTAATAGACCAGGCCATGGACCTATTCACTTCCAACATCTCATTCAGCTGGCCACAAGGAATAAAGGCCTTCAACTACACCAATCCGCCTCCTTAGGTAACCATTTCATTTCGCATTGATCAGGCAGTGATTGCCGAGTAGAGGACTGACTTACTTATGTAAAGATCCATTCGCAGGATAGGGCAATATACTTTTCAAACATGCCGAGAGCCGATTGGCCGAAAGGAGTAGACATCCGATGGCTACTACAGCCCGAAGAGGAGGAGCCGAGCATCTCATCGGATAGTCCATCCCCGGTATTGGAGAAGATCCATGGGAAAGGACCAGCGGTAGATGAGCTGGTCCAAAAAAGGAGAAAAATTGTAGGCTCCACTACACACAAATCGAGCGGCATCTCGCTTGGTGATGACCGAACTGAACGACCACGAAGGATCATAGTGCTAGAGTGGTCTGACGACGATGAAAACCAGATAGTGCATTCGTCGAGCACAAAGGAGCCATCGAAGGCTACTGAAGTCCCCGAGCAGCGAGCAAGGGAGAGTCATGCGCAAGCAACGATGAAAGTCCCAGTGGTGCAGACGACCGGAGTCCCCGAGCACCAAGGGGGAATAACCACCGAGCAGCACACAGAGGGGGCTCCGGGGCACCAAGCAGAGCAATAGCCTGCTATAAAAGAGCAGGAAGCCCCCCATTAGGCAGACCAAGCAGCAGCACCTAGGGGATCTAGTAGGCATCGTCGGTTCAAGAAGTTGAATCGGAAGACCAAACTGTAAGTATCTTTGTCTTGGAGTAATAATATTATTCCTTGATTTCTTTTGGGTACTGACAGGCCGATATTATGTAGGGCAACACCGAGGCCTGGACCCTCAGTAGGGACAATGCTGACTGCTCTTGTCCGGGAGTCCTCGAGTGCTCGATAAACAGAAGACGGGTTAGCTGCCACTGCGAGTGGTCCTAGCGGTGGTGAATCCTTGGCGCACACAATAGGCGCATCAGCGACAGCGACCAAGGCTACGACTGAAAATGTCAGTACTTTAGAAGCGGAAACTATAGCTGACATTGATGTGCTAGAGGCTAAGGAGGCAACTCCGATGATGGCTGAAGAGCAACTTGCACCGCCCGCAGCGACATCAGGAGTGGTCGGAGTGGCTGTCCGACCACAGAGTCCCCTAGTGGTGCCTTGAGCGATGGAGGAGGAAGACATGGTTAAGGAGATCGAGCGTGCCAAACCTAAACCCCAGTCCATCTGGATTTTCTAAAAATGCGAGGAAGAGGTAGTAGTTGTCGAGGAAGAAAACACCACCAGGGAGATAAAGAGGTTGAAATCCACCGTTGCTGGAGTTATGACTCAAATCAAGGTGAGTACCATGCCTGAAATACTGATATATGTTATTGGAGACCAAAGTTTATCACTAGCATTGTTCATCCGCAGGGGATAGCTCGAACAGCCGAGCAACGACACCAACTGATGAAGAGGATGGAGCCCCTCGCCGAGGAGAACAAGAAACTCTGGGAGGCATTAAATCTTTTGGAAAAGAGTATTAAGAGGGCCCAACATGAACAGGACCTTGCGAGTCTAACTCATGGGACCTAGAACATCAGAAGGGGGTTCTATCCGAGCAACTAACGGTTGCATCCGAGCAGCTGAAGAAGAAATCCGAACAACTAGCGATTGTATCCGAGGAGCTAAAAAATATGTTCGAGCAATTGGGCAAGAAAACCAGACAGCTCAAAAGTAAATCCGAGTAGCTCGATCAGAAGTGCGAGCAGTTCGAGAATGTATCCAAGTAGAAATCCGGTATGCTTTATCAGCAAATGTACTTTGCAATAGTTGGCCATCCATATTTTCGATAACTATTTTGCTTGAAGAGCAAGATGCAGAACTCAGCCAGCTACGCTAGACCGTCGAGCAAATCCGACAAGATAAAGCGAAAGAGTCAGAGCGAGCAAATAAACTGGCCGAGGAACTGAAAGGTAAATACCCCCTGGTCAGATATAATGTTGTAGTACTTTTCTAGCATGATGAACCATTGTAATGCTTGTAGATTATCGCCATAAAGCCAAGGCATAGTTCGACATGCTGGTGCAGGAAGCCAAGGTCCAAAAAGACAACTTCAACACTATAACCACCGCAATAAAACCATTACTCGACTACGTCGATATTGAACCGGCACCTCGTCCTGACGGCAGGCAGCAAGGGTCAGACACCATCATCTAGAGATGCAAGGCAGCGTGGGAGAATTTCAAGAACTTCAACTGCGATGTTGTTATGACCGCCGCTACTCATGCCCTTGCGGTGGTTTGGTCCCACTACCCAACTGTCAATATCCTAGTCGATAGGGGGCGGGTTCGCCGACGGGCTGAGCGACACGGAAACCCAGCAGCTGGAGGATGATGTTGAAGATGCAACAAAAATGCTTGTCGGTGACATACACCTATTTGGCAAAACAGATGGTGTTGGCGAAGCTTAACAAACTGCTCGGATATTATCTCCTGTACCACTTGCTTTATTTGGCGATGAAGAATCATTGTATTAACAACCCGATGCAATTATGCATAATATAAGCAATGTCTGAGCAGTTAGTTTTCACTAAACTCTATGCCTTAGCTAGCCTGTAGTCCGTAACGCAGAGCACGGAGCCCGAGCACGTGTTGGAAAAACAAGCGTGACCAAGGAACCGTAGCCTACCGCCCAATACGCAAAGCACGGAGCCCATAGCACGTGTAGGGGGATATTAGAGCCTTGGTATTCTCCATAAATATTAGAGCAAAACACATGTTGCTCAGCGGCCAATTTGAGTAACTTGGTGAGAAAAAGTAGTTAAAGTGGAGTCCGAGCAGTTAGTTCATGCCTGAAATCTAGGCCTTGACTAGCCCATAGTCCATAACATCGAGCACAGAGACCCTAACACGTGTAGGATGAATAGGCATGACCAAGGTACCATAGCCGACCAACCATAACGCAGAGCGTGGAGCCCTAGGCACGTGTAGGAAGGGATCGGAGACTAGGTCTTCTCCATAGAAAACAGAAAAGAAAACATGTGCTGCTCAACGATCGGCGAGCTATGTTAGGAGCTTTGGAGCGCAAAATCGCCGTCGTTTTTAGGAGAAAAAATTATGTGATCTGGAGAAAACATAATCGGCGATTTTTGGAGAAATCGTGTTCGGCGATTTGGAGAAATCGTGTTCGGCGATTTTTGGAGAAATCGTGTTCGGCGATTTTTGGAGAAATCGTGCTCGGCGATTTGGAGTTATCGTGTTTGGCGATTTGGAGAAATCATGCTCGACGATTTGGAGAAATCGTGCTCGGCGATTTGGAGTTATCGTGTTCGGTGATTTGGAGAAATCATGCTCAGTGATTTGGAGAAATCGTGTTCGGCGATTTGGAGAAATCGTGTTCGGTGATTTGGAGAAATCGTGCTCGACGATTTGGAGTTATCATGTTCGGCGATTTGGAGTTATCGTGTTCAGTGATTTGGAGAAATCGTGTTCGGCGATTTGGAGAAATCATGCTTGGCGATTTGGAGTTATCGTGTTCGGCAATTTGGAGTTATCGTGTTCGGCGATTTGGAGAAATCGTGTTCGGTGATTTGGAGAAATCGTGTTCGGCGATTTTTTTTGGAGTTATTGTGCTCGGCAATTTCGGTGTGTTTGGCGAGCGCATTAGGGATTGTCATGGAGTGGCATATAGCCCATCAACCGAAAGTGAAAATTATAATGGAGGAAAAAATGGAGGCAAATTATCGAGACTAGAACTTTATTAATCAGAAAGTAAAGAATACATATCTGTGTCGTTTCAGGGATAGAAACATATAAGGTGCTCGATGTGCCAGGAGTTAGGAACATCGATTCCATCTAGGTCACATAAGCGGTAAGACCCTGGTCGAGTAACACCTTTGACGACGTAAGGGCCCTCCTAGGGGGAAGATAGCTTGTGAAGCCCTTCGGTTTTTTGTTTCCTACGTAAGACGAGGTCGCCGATCACGAACGAATGACCTTTGACGTTATGGTTGTAATACCTCCGCAAACCTTTGAGATACTTGGCTGTGCGAACACAACTAATCAAACGTTCTTCCTCAGCCCGATCAATGTCTTCTGTCCGAATAGCTGTGGCTTGCTCTTCATCATAACTTTCTACTCTAGGTGCTCGGAAGGCAATATCCATTGGAAGTATGGCCTCTAAGCCGTAGACCAAAAAAATATGGAGATACACTAGTACTATGACTAGCTTGAGTGCGTAGTCCCTAGACCATAGCTAGTAGTTCTTTAAGCCATCTGCTCGGATGCTTTTCTTCTTTCTGATAGAGCCTTTTTTTGAGGGCGTCAAGGATCATACCATTAGCCCGCTCAACCTGGCCATTAGCTCTAGGATGATCAACGAAAACGTATTTAACAACCCGATGCAATTATGCATAATATAAGCAATGTCTGAGCAGTTAGTTTTCACTAAACTCTATGCCTTAGCTAGCCTGTAGTCCGTAACGCAGAGCACGGAGCCCGAGCATGTGTTGGAAAAACAAGCGTGACCAAGGAACCGTAGCCTACCGCCCAATACGCAAAGCACGGAGCCCACAACACATGTAGGGGGATATTAGAGCCTTGGTATTCTCCATAAATATTAGAGCAAAACACATGTGGCTCAGCGGCCAATTTGAGTAACTTGGCGAGAAAAGTAGTTAAAGTGGCGTCCGAGCAGTTAGTTCATGCCTGAAATCTAGGCCTTGACTAGCCCAGAGTCCATAACGTCGAGCGCAGAGACCCTAACACGTGTAGGATGAATAGGCATGACCAAGGTACCATAGCCGACCAACCATAACGCAGAGCGCGGAGCCCTAGGCACGTGTAGGAAGGGATCGGAGACTAGGTCTTCTCCATAGAAAACAGAAAAGAAAACATGTGCTGCTCAACGATCGGCGAGCTATGTTAGGAGCTTTGGAGCGCAAAATCGTCATTGTTTTTAGGAGAAAAAATTATGTGATCTGGAGAAAACATAATCGGCGATTTTTGGAGAAATCGTGTTCGGCGATTTGGAGAAATCGTGTTCGGTGATTTTTGGAGAAATCATGTTCGGCGATTTTTGGAGAAATCGTGCTCGGCGATTTGGAGTTATCGTGTTTGGCGATTTGGAGAAATCATGCTCTACAATTTGGAGAAATTGTGCTCGGCGATTTGGAGTTATCGTGTTCGGTGATTTGGAGAAATCATGCTCGGTGATTTGGAGAAATCGTGTTCGGCGATTTGGAGAAATCGTGGTCGGCGATTTGGAGAAATCGTGCTCGACGATTTGGAGTTATCGTGTCCGGCGATTTGGAGTTATCGTGTTCGGTGATTTGGAGAAATCGTGTTCGGCAATTTGGAGAAATCATGCTTGGCAATTTGGAGTTATCGTGTTCGGCGATTTGGAGTTATTGTGTTCGGCGATTTGGAGAAATCGTGTTCGGCGATTTGGAGAAATCGTGTTCAGCGATTTTTTTGGAGTTATTGTGCTTGGCAATTTCGGCGTGTTTGGCGAGCGCATTGGGGATTGTCATGGAGTGGCGTATAGCCCATCAACCGTAAGTGAAAATTATAATGGGGAAAAATGGAGGCAAATTATTGAGACTAGAACTTTATTAATCAGAAAGTAAAGAATACATATCTGTGTCGTTTCAGGGATAGAAACGTATAAGGTGCTCGATGTGCCAGGAGTTAGGAACATCGATTCCATCTAGGTCACATAAGCGGTAAGACCCTGGTCGAGTAACACCTTTGATGACGTAAGGGCCCTCCTAGGGGGAAGATAGCTTGTGAAGCCCTTCGGTTTTTTGTTTCCTATGTAAGACGAGGTCGCCGATCGCAAACGAACGACCTTTGACGTTATGGTTGTAATACCTCCGCAAACCTTCGAGATACTTGGCTGTGCGAACACAACTGATCAAACGTTCTTCCTCAGCCCGATCAATGTCTTCTATCCGAACAGCTGTGGCTTGCTCTTCATCATAACTTTCTACTCTAGGTGCTCGGAGGGCAATATCCATTGGAAGTATGGCCTCTAAGCCGTAGACCAAAAAATATGGAGATACACTGGTACTATGACTAGCTTGAGTGCGTAGTCCCCAGACCATAGCTAGTAGTTCTTTGAGCCATCTGCTCAGATGCTTTTCTTCTTTCTGATAGAGCCTTTTTTGAGGGCGTCAAGGATCATACCATTAGCCCACTCGACCTAGCCATTAGCTCTAGGATGAGCAACGAAAACATATTTAACAACCTGATGCAATTATGCATAATATAAGCAATGTCTGAGCAGTTAGTTTTCACTAAACTCTATGCCTTAGCTAGCCTGTAGTCCGTAACGCAGAGCACGGAGCCCAAGCACGTGTTGGAAAAACAAGCGTGACCAAGGAACCGTAGCCTACCGCCCAATACGCAAAGCACGGAGCCCACAGCACATGTAGGGGGATATTAGAGCCTTGGTATTCTCCATAAATATTAGAGCAAAACACATGTTGCTCAGCGGCCAATTTGAGTAACTTGGCGAGAAAAGTAGTTAAAGTGGCGTCCGAGCAGTTAGTTCATGCCTAAAATATAGGCCTTGACTAGCCCATAGTCCATAACGTCGAGCACAGAGACCCTAACATGTGTAGGATGAATAGGCATGACCAAGGTACCATAGCCGACCAACCATAACGCAGAGCGCGGAGCCCTAGGCACGTGTAGGAAGGGATCAGAGACTAGGTCTTCTCCATAGAAAACAGAAAAGAAAACATGTGCTGCTCAACGATCGGCGAGCTATGTTAGGAGCTTTGGAGCATAAAATCGTCATTGGTTTTAGGAGAAAAAATTATGTGATCTGGAGAAAACATAATCGGTGATTTTTGGAGAAATCGTGTTCGGCGATTTGGAGAAATCGTGTTCGGCGATTTTTGGAGAAATTGTGTTCGGCGATTTTTGGAGAAATCGTGCTCGGCGATTTGGAGTTATTGTGTTTGGCGATTTGGAGAAATCATGCTCGGTGATTTGGAGTTATCGTGTTCGGTGATTTGGAGAAATCATGCTCGGTGATTTGGAGAAATCGTGTTTGGCGATTTGGAGAAATCGTGTTCGGCGATTTGGAGAAATCGTGCTCAACGATTTGGAGTTATCGTGTTCGGCGATTTGGAGTTATCGTGTTCGGTGATTTGGAGAAATCGTGTTCGGCGATTTGGAGAAATCATGCTTGGCGATTTGGAGTTATCGTGTTCGGCGATTTGGAGTTATTGTGTTCGGCGATTTGGAGAAATCGTGTTCGGCGATTTGGAGAAATCGTGTTCGGCGATTTTTTTGGAGTTATTGTGCTTGGCAATTTCGGCGTGTTTGGCGAGCGCATTGGGGATTGTCATGGAGTGGCGTATAGCCCATCAATCGTAAGTGAAAATTATATTGGAGGAAAAATGGAGGCAAATTATCGAGACTAGAACTTTATTAATCAGAAAGTAAAGAATACATATCTATGTCGTTTCAAGGATAGAAACGTATAAGGTGCTCGATGTGCCAGGAGTTAGGAACATCGATTCCATCTAGGTCACATAAGCGGTAAGACCCTGGTCGAGTAACACCTTTGACGACGTAAGGGCCCTCCCAGGGGGAAGATAGCTTGTGAAGCCCTTCGGTTTTTTGTTTCCTACGTAAGACGAGGTCGCCGATCGTGAACGAACGACCTTTGACGTTATGGTTGTAATACCACCGCAAACCTTCGAGATACTTGGTTGTGCGAACACAACTGATCAAACGTTCTTCCTCAGCCCGATCAACGTCTTCTGTCCGAACAGCTGTGGCTTGCTCTTCATCATAACTTTCTACTCTAGGTGCTCGGAAGGCAATATCCATTGGAAGTATGACCTCTAAGCCGTACACCAAAAAATATGGAGATACACCGGTACTATGGCTAGCTTGAGTGCGCAGTCCCCAGACCATAGCTAGTAGTTCTTTGAGCCATCTGCTCGGATGCTTTTCTTCTTTTTGATAGAGCCTTTTTTTGAGGGCGTCAAGGATCATACCATTAGCCCGCTCGACCTGGCCATTAGCTCTAGGATGAGCAACGGAAACGTATTTAACGGAGATGCACCGGTCTTCGCAGAAGTCCCAAAAATGATGGCTGGTAAAAGTGGTCCTAAGGTCGATGATGATGTTATTCGGGAGACCAAATCTGTGTATGATGTCTTCAAAGAGCTCGACTGCTTTCTTTGCAGTAGCTGAGATGAGTGGTTTGTACTCAATCCACTTGGAGAACTTATCAATGGCGACGTACACATATTGGAAACCTCCTGGCGCTAGCTTGAAAGGCCCGATCATATCTAGTCCCTAGCATGTGAATGGCTAGGAAGCTAGAATGGTCTATAGTTCTTGTGCCGGTACATGTATTTGCTTGGCAAAAAACTGGCAACCCTCACATCGTCGAATGAGATCTTCTGCATCGGAGATGGCCGTGGGCCAGTAAAAACCTGCTCGGAAAGCTTTGCTGGCCAGAGTTCTCAAAGCCGCGTGATTGCCATAGGAACTAGAGTGAATTTCAGAAAGTAACTTCACACCATCGTCTTGGATGATGCATTTCTGCAGTATCCCTTCCTTGGCACTTTTCCTCATCAGGTTACCGTCTACCAGCACGTAATGCTTACTTCAGCGAATTAGACGTTCGGCTTCGATCTTGTCGGTGGGTACTTCATCGCTAGTGAGGTATTTGATGAACTACTCCCTCCAATCAGCGACCGGCGAAGGTACCACAAGTACCAATAGCTCGGTAGGGGGTACTTCTTCAACTTCCTTCTCTTCTTTAATGGATGGTGCCAGGAGGTCTTGAACAAAAACCCCCGGCGGAACCGCGGCGTGAGAAGATCCTATCTTTGAGAGCTGGTCGGCTGGTTGGTTTTGATCTCGTACCACGTGGTGGTACTCGATACCGTAGAATTTCCCTTCGAGCTTCCTGATTTCAGCACAGTATGCATCCATTTTCTCACTGGAATAGGACCAATCTTTATTGAGCTGATTGATAACCAGCGCGGAATCCCCATACACCATGAGGCATTTGACGCCAAGCTCGACAGCTATACAGAGACCATGGAGACATGCTTCGTATTCCACGGTGTTGTTGGAGGCCAGAAAGTGTATGCGGAGAACATATCGGAGTTTATCCTTGGTCGGTGTGATGAACAGAAGGCCCGCACCAGCACCGTTGATGTTAAGGGCACCGTCGAAGTACATCAACCAGTGCTCGGGGCAAGTGGCAGCAATGGGTTCTTGGATCTCGGTCCACTCAGCGACAAAATCAGCAAGCGCCTGCGACTTAACGGTGGGTCTGCTTCTGAAGTCAATGGAGTAAGTGTCGATGTTTGACCACCGATAGCCTGCCATGGGGGTCCCCAAGGCAGTATGTTCGGGCTTCAGCATATGCTAAACTCGATGGTGAATGCAAGAGACAAACAATTTATCCTGGTTCAGGCCCTCGATCGCGGATCGAGTAATAACCCTACGTCTAGTCGACGTTAGCCTTTGCATTGGATTGATTATGAAGTGTTGTGTTGTACAATTGTTGTTCTGTTGTCTGTCGTCCCTATCCCCAGGAGCCCTGTCCTCCTTTATATAGTCAGGGGGCCAGAGTCCTAGTCGGTTTACAATGAGAGTTCCTAGTAGGATTACTGAAGAGTACTACTACTAAGATTACATGGGAAGAATCCTAGTTGGACTAGATCTTCTCTCTCTCTTGCGAGGTATCCCGTGGGTCCCACATCGACAAGCCCCCGAGCACTTCATGGTTGAGCTCTGAAAGTCTCATTTTGCTCCTTCAAGTCTTGTTGAGTAGGAACAAACGTCATCCGAGTGCTTTCTGGAGTGAAACCTTGTAGCGCTTCTTGAGACCTTCGAGTGGTGAGTGCTTTTTTGAAGAAAAAGTATATCCATCTGGTTGTAGCCCCCGAGCCTCTTGCTATTTGGAACAAGGAGCTGGAGGATCTTGTCTTGAAGTTGCTCTGTTTGTTTGTTGAAGTTTTATCAAAAAGAACTCGAATATGGCTCATTCCAGGTTCTTTTTGTTGTAATGTCTTGAAGTGGTCTGCGTTGAGGAAGTCTTTTGGTGACGTGCGCTTTTTTGAAGAAAAAGTGCACTCACTGAGTATAGCCCCTGAGCCTCTTGCTATTTGGAACAAAAAGTTGGAGGGTCTTGAATCTTTATGTTGTTTGAAAATTTATGTTCTGAAGTAGTTCCTGAGAGTTGGATTATGTCATCATCTGAGTAGTTTTGCGGCATCTTTCCGAAGTAGCCCTTTAGTCTTGGATTAAACCATCATCCGAGTAGTTTCGCAGCATGCAGCCTCCGAGTGTATATCCTTGTTGTTTTGTTCAGGAAGAACTCGGATGCAAGGTCTTGGCGTATTCTTTGATAGTCTGCTATTGTTAGATGTAGTTGTATGGTGGTGGTTGAGTGTAAATGCCTTTTGTTCATGGGTTGTACTGTGCTGGTATATTCTTTTGAATATGCCCGTCTTCAAGTACAGTTCCTTCTTGCCTGAGTCATCCATTATTGAGTCCTGTCTTTTCACTGTGTCCTTTGTTAGGCTTATTTCGTTGGTACTCCTAGTCCATGTGCGCCGCTCCTTTGATCTATAAATACTGTCCCGGAGTGCTTGTTTTCATCCATTGGACATTCTATTGAAAACTTCGTGGTCATGAACATGGTAGTTTGTGAAGTAGAGCAGCCCCCGGGCATATTTTGTAGTTCCTGTGTGTTTGTCGTAGCTGGAGGAAGTCTTGTGATAGGGATTAGAGGTAGGCTAATCCTGTGACAGCATTGTGCCAGGATGTACGTGGCGGTAGTTGGAGAAAGTCTTATGATGTGGGCTTCATTCCATCATCTGATAGTTCTGGGTTGATCCTCGTTGCCTGTCTTGAGATTGTCCGGTGCAGATCAACACCATATCCAGCATCACATCGGTCTTGGGTAGACAGATGCCCGCCGGCCTTCTCTGCTCCATGTTGCCTTGCCGTGCTGCCGATTTCTGCCTTGGATGCACTGTATCCGTTCTTTGAAGAAAACAGTGTAGCTTATGGCGGTTTGTCCTTCCGAGTAGCAATTTGGGACACGTAGTTGTTCCAGAGCCTAGCCGTGTCCGTGTTCCTCTTTGCTACTTTGCTTTTCGTGGTACCGAGTTTGTTGGGTCTTGTAAGATTTGTAATCTTCTATTTTTGAAGCCGCTTGTAATGGAACAAATCTTGTCTTCTGAGTTGTCTTTTACTTTTCTGCTGTGATCCCTGTCGTTCATGAGATTACTGAGTTCTATCTTAAATAACCGGGTTCCTTTGTTCCTTGCGAGGTAGCCCTTTCTTTCTTCTTGGTTTGACGAGTTGTTCTTGTACTGATCTGATAACCCTGCCATGGTGCTGGACGGATAAGTCTGAAATCTGCCCATTGGTTTGTACCATTGTGTGGATTTGTGCCCTCCGTCATTTTAGCTACGTCGGTAAATGGACCGTTGCGTTCTCACACTGTGTTTTAACAGGCCTTGTGGGCCGTTTTTATTACTAAAAAATCTATTTAAAGACCTTTTATCTTCCTTTCCTTTGCTGCCCAGCTCTTGCCTTTAAACCCTAGCTTTCAGAAATCCACCTCCGTCATTGTCGCCGTCACCCGAGCACCACCATCCTAGCTTCATCTTCCCCAGTGCCTTTTTGCTTCCGCTAGTTCATGGGAAAGAAGAAAACCGCAAGCAAGTCCTAGGCGACCTTCGTGGACGAGGAGTCATCTCTTTCTTTGATCGAGAACTAGGAGTTCGTGGCCATGAGGGCTGCTCAGAAGGTTTGGCCGGCTCCAACAACAAGCGAAGATCAGCTGCGTGAGCTCGTCAGTGACGGCTTGATCCAAAGCAAAGTCATCGCTGAATGGAGAGTTCTGGGCGAGCATCGGGTTCTAGCTCCGGGTCCTGGTGAGATTGTCCTCTTCGTTTCCTTTGTCCGCACTGGACTTTGCCTTCCTGCTTCTGCCTTCCTTCATCAGTTTCTTGGTTATTTTGGGGTTAGTCTGAACCATCTAACCCCTAATGCCGTTCTCCATCTTTTAGTTTTCGTTCATCTTTGTGAAGCTTTCCTTGGAATCCCTCCTTCTCTATCTCTTTTTCGCTTTTTCTTTCGTCTAAAACCTCAACCCCGCTGCAAAGAAACCAGCGTTCTTGGTGGTTGCGGGATTCAGTTTCGCCAGGGTCTTAAGATTAAGTTTTTTGACTATGACCTGGTCGATTCTATAAAAGATTAGCATGCCGAGTGGTTTTACGCTGCCAATTTGATCCCTTCCCTTGTCGTCCACTCTGGATCTGGTCCTGTGGTGAATGACCGATGGGACAAGAAACTTGAGTCACCTGCTGAGATTCAAGTGATCCAGCCACTCCTTGATAGGATTAGTATGCTGAAACAGCAGGGTTTAACCGGCTTCGGTATTGTTTCGAGCTTTCTTCGTCGCCGAGTTCAGCCTTTGAAAGAGCGGGAGCACCTTGGCTTCGAGTATTCTGGGGCTGAGGATCCTTCATGCATGGTCCCAGCTCTTGAGCTGACCGGTGAGGAGGTACTTGAGCGTCTCCAGAAGATGCTGAAAGGAGTGAGTGTTATCCCTCCTGCTGTCTCCAAGTTCTCTGCCAACAACCCGCCCCCAGTTGTGAGTTGTCTATCTCTTTGTTTGGGTACTTTATGTACTCTTGCTACATCCATTTTTGCTTAGCTTTTCCTTGTCTTGGTGTTTTATCCTTTTTCACAGGAGCTTGGGTGGAACTTTGTCGACCCGAGCCCTCTTGATGTTCTCCCCGCCATGGCGGAGACTGGGGATAAACTTGCTGGAACTTCTGCAACTAGTAAGTCCCAAACCTCTATAGCCCTTCCTGGGGTTTCTTCCAGATTTGTTGATGATTATGAAGAATATGTTCCTCATCTAGTCCCTCGCGGTCCTCGCAGTGTCCTGAAGAGGGGGCGAACGGATGGGTCTTCATCTGGCCTGCCTATCTCCAAGAAGCCTAGCAAACCAAGTACTTCCTCAGGTACTCTAGTTGTTGCTAGCATGCTCTTAGGTGAGCACATTTAATACTCTTTGTTCCTTTGTTTTCCTGTTTCTCTCTTGAACCGAGTACTTTTTATTCTTTTCTCAGCAGGTGCTCTGGTTTCCTTGGCTGAGGGAGAGGAGGATGATGAAGTACCCCTCATCATGCGGCGGTGAGTTGTTTTTCATATTCCTATTGCATTGAATTTCTCTTCTTTGTCTTGACTTTTAGTCTTGAACTTTTTGAAGTAATCGAACGTCGGGTATGAGTTCTTCTGAGGCTCCCGCGCTGACTTCTTTTGAAGCTCTGGTGTCGAGTTCTTTGGTAGCCTCGGTACCGAGCTCTACCGCTCCTCTAGTGTAGAGTTCTTCCATGGCTCTAGCCCTGGCTTCTTCTGTGGCTCCGTTATTGCTATCCCGCTCCCGTCGCCGGGTGGCGGGGACGTTTTCACCGTCGTGGTTCCCCCTGCGAGGCCTTCTTTTGGCTTCGCGAAGAAGAAAGTGGTTGGGTGAGTAGATTCTAGCTTCATCTTTTTTGCTTCTATCTTCCTTCTTCTGGTTCTCATCGGTGCTTCCTTTTATCAATTTTTAGTGTTTCATCTTCTCTTTTCTTCATTGACTTCTTCTCAGCCTTCCATCGTGCCATCGAGTTCTGAGCCTCAGGACTCACAACATACTGTTGATGAAGTTGCTGCGGGGGCCCGGAGGTGACTGTAGCCGTCGCGTCGGGTCCTTCTGAGGGATTGGCTCCGGCTTCCCTGGAGGTTGCTTTGGTCATTCCTTCTTCGCCCCAACCGGCCTCTCCTTCCCCTTCTCTTGCTTCCGGTGGTCCCACTTTTACCGGTGACATGGTGCAACAGTTCGATGCCACCCATCGGCTATCGGAGCTGATCACAGCCTGGGGGAGCTTGTTGACCCTCGCGACTTCTTTTGGTGAAAAGCTCCAGGTAAGTTTTACTGCCACTCCTCTTTTGCATGCTCGTTTTTCTTCTGTTCTTACGCCTTGTTTCTCTTTGTCTCTTTTTGCTCAGTCTTTCTCTCGTGATCATTCTGGCTTCTTTATCTCATCTGAAAATGAGAGAAAGTTGTCTTCTGAGGTGAACGCTCTGAAAGCCGATCTTGACCTCCTCCGGGCTGAGTTGGAGACAGAGCGTCAAATGCAACAAAAGGAGGAGAAGACCCTTCGTGTTCGGGTAGTAGAGACGGAGAAGCAAAGGGATGCCGTGGTGGAATCTACGAAGAAAGAATGCAAAGGTGCCACGGGTTCTGCTTGTTTCTTCTTGTATTTTGACTTCTTTTTTCGCTGACTTGTTTTTCGGTGTCTTGTCTAGTTCTCCGAGTTGAAAAGTAGAAGCTCTTGGAGAGTATCGATGAAATGAAGGCTCTTGTCCGCTCTAGTCATAACAAGGCTGAGGAGGTAATTACTCATGCTGAGGAAGAACTCACCCTTGCTAAGCTGATTAGGTGTGGAGCTGACAGAGATCTTGTGCAAGGCCCAAAAAACTATTGAAGGCTTGTCCGGGAAGCTGGCGACGGCTACTGAAAATTGGAATGTTTTGTGGAAATCTTTTCGTTCAGTAGGCTAATGTTCTCCAGACTCCAGCGGATGACGGGCAATCTTGGGCTCAGTTCATTCCTCGGATTCCGACTCGTTTCCAAGAGTTCGCGAAGAAGTGCGCTCAAGTATGTACCAAGAATGTGCTGGCCTAGGTCCGGGTCCTTGCTCTAGAGGTGCCTCTGTCCAAGGTAGCAGGAGGAAGCTGATAGTCAAGAATACCTTGATGTCGTTAAGAGGATGGAGCCTGAGGTCGAAGATTTAGCCAGTAGGGTTGTAGACAGTCTTAATATTGATATTTCCCTTCCTGATGACAGTGCCTGATCCAATTGACTAGCCTCTTGTAATATTATACTCCTCTTCAAATGAAGATTCTTTATTTTTGTTGATGTATTCTTTGCTTGGGTGTGGTCAGAGTTACTTGACTTGCTGAGTACTTTGTCCCGTTTTCGTCTCTGCTCTGTAAACAACTCTACGTGTTATCCTGATGAAATCCCTCGATTTATCGAGTACTCTTCTTTTCTTCCTCTTTTGTGACCCATCGAGTGCTTTGTCCGCGCTATGACTTGTTAGATGTAGATCTTTGTGTTGACAACCTTTCGTCTGCGCTATGTAAAACGACTCGGCATGGAATGTTGCTTTGACAAACTTCGGCATCCGAGTGCTTTTTTGAGTGGCGCTTGTGCTTTTTTGAGGAAAAAGTATTCCTATCTAGATGTAGCCCCCGAGCCTCTTGCTTTTCGGAACGAAGAGCTGGAGGGTCTTTTGAAGCTCAATTTCGGTCGACTAGTTTTAGGTGTTAGCTTTTAGCAACCCTCATCGGTGTGCTCAAGTGTCTTTTCAGCTATTTTGCTCTCGGCCGGGATGCTCAGGTATGTTTTTAGCCATTTTGCTTTTTGTTTCGGGTGTTAGCTTCTAGCTACCCTCATCGGCGGGCTCAAGCGTCTTTTCAGCTATTTTGCTCTCGGCCGGGATGCTCAGGCATGTTTTCCGCCATTTTGCTTTTTGTTTTGGGTGTTAGCTTTTAGCTACCCTCATCGGCGGGCTCAAGCGTCTTTTCAGCTATTTTGCTCTCGGCCGGGATGCTCAGGCATGTTTTCAGCCATTTTGCTTTTTGTTTTGGGTGTTAGCTTCTAGCTACCCTCATCAGCGGGCTCAAGCGTCTTTTCAGCTATTTTGCTCTCGGCCGAGATGCTCAGGCATGTTTTTCGCCATTTTGCTTTTTGTTTCGGGTGTTAGCTTTTAGCTACCCTCATCGGCGGGCTCAAGCGTCTTTTTAGCTATTTTGCTCTCGGCCGGGATGCTCAGGCATGTTTTCAGCCATTTTGCTTTTTGTTTCATGAAAACAACTCGTTGAAAGTCATGACAAGACATGCTGTGGATGAATATCATCTTTATTGATCATGAATATAAACTAATACATATGTTGTCGAAGAATATTGTCCTTCGTCGATTGTGAACGTTGGTCCCTTGTGGCTTGCATATCCATTTTTTTCTTGAGTTGTTTTTACGTGTAGAATCTTCTTAGCTGGCTGATGTGCCACGTATTGCTGACTTCTCTTCCATCTTCGGTTATTAACTTGTATGTGCCTGGTCTGATGACTTTTGTGATAATGAACGGACCTTCCCATGGACTGAGTAGCTTATGTCGTCCGTCAGTCTTTTGTATCCTTCTTAGCACTAAGTCTCCAACTTGTAATGATCGAGGATGGGTACTCTTGTTGTAGTGTCGTCTTAAACCTTGTAGGTATCTGGCTGACTGGAGGGTAGCATTTACTCTGACTTCTTCTAAGCTATCGAGTTCTAATCTTTTTGTGTGTTCTGCTTCTCCTTCATCGTATTGTTCTATCTTTGGTGATGTCCAGATCAAGTCGGCAGGCAGTACGGCCTCTGACCCGTAAACTAGGAAGAAGGGTGAGTAGCCTGTTGCTCTGCTTATTTGAGTTCGTAGCCCCCATACTACTTTAGGTAATTCTTCAATCCATTTGGACCCATAGTCCACTAGTTCTTCATATAACCTTGGTTTTAATCCGGCTTGTATGAGTCCATTAGCCCTTTCTACTTGTCCGTTGGCTTCTGGATGTGCAACAGACGCATAGTCTATACTGAAACCACAGTCTTGTGCCCAGCTTTTGAATTCTATAGCTATGAAGGGGGAGCCTAGATCTGTGATGATGCGATTGGGCATGCCGAAGCGGTGCCTAATGTCTTGGATGAACTCGACTGCTTTGGCTGCGCTGTATTTCGTGAGTGGTTTGTATTCAATCCACTTGGTGAACTTGTCGATTGCTACAAAGATGTACTCGAAGCCGCCTTTTGCTTTCTTCAGAGGTCCTACTTGATCCAGCCCCCAGCAGGAAAAAGGCCAAGCGGGTGGGATGCAGATAAGATTGTGAGCTGGCACATGGGCTTGTCTTGCAAACATTTGGCAACCTTTGCATTTTCTGACAAGTTCTTCTGCGTCTTTCAAAGCTGTTGGCCAGTAAAATCCGGTGCGAAATGCTTTGCCAACCAGTGTTCTTGAAGCGGCATGATTTCCACAGCAACCTGAGTGTATTTCATCTAGGATCTCTTTGCCTTCTTCAAATGAGACACATTTTAGGAGTACTCCTGATGATGCTGCTCTTCTATAAAGTCTATCTCCTACTAGAACGTAGTTTTTGCTTCTGTGAATAATTTGGGTGGCTTCTGCTTTATCTGCTGGCAATTTATTTTCTTTGATATAGTCGATGAAAACTTGGCTCTATGAAGTGTGATTACCAAGATCTGAACGCCTTTAGCCTGAATTTCATGGGTTGTTTCACTGGGTTGTTTGATAGAGGGAACTGATAGCTCTTCTATGAATACGCCGGGTGGAACCTTCGCTCTGTCTGATCCGAGCTTGGCAAGGACATCTGCTGCAATGTTGGAATTGCGCAGGACATGTAAAATTTCTAATCCTTGGAAATGTTTTTCAAGTTTCCGTATTTCAGCACAGTAAGCACCCATGTTTTCTTTTGTGCAATCCCAATCTTTGTTTACTTGGTTGATGACTACTGTTGAATCGTCATATACGAGTAATCTCTTTATTCTGAGGGTAATTGCCACTCATAGCCCGTGGATGAGGGCTTCATATTCTGCTTCATTATTTGTAGCTTGCCATAATATCTGAAGGACGTACTTGAGTTGTTTTCCTTCTAGGGAAATGAGGAGAACGCCTGCACTGGCTCCGCCTAGTTTGAGTGACCCATCAAAGTACATCTTCCAATGGTCAAGGATTGTATCTGATAAAGGCTGTTGAATCTCTGTCCACTCGGCCACAAAATCAGCAAGGGCTTGAGATTTGATTGCCTTGCGTGGGGTAAAATCGATATTGAGAGCACCAAGCTCGACTACCCACTTAGATATGCGCCCTGTGGCATCTTTATTGTGTAGGATGTCTCCGAGTGGAAAATCTGTCACCACGGTAATCTTGTGGCTTTCGAAATAGTGGCGAAGCTTGCGTGAGGTGATAAGTAGAGCGTAGAGTAGTTTTTGTACATGCGGGTACCAGATTTTGGATTCTGATAGTACTTCGCTGATGTAGTATATGGGACGTTGCACTTTATACACGCGCCCTTGTTCTTCTCTTTCTATGACTATTGCCGTGCTGATCATGGTAGAAGTCGCTGTAATATATAGCATCATATCTTCGTCTTTCTTTGGAGGTGTCAGGACAGGCGATGAGGTGAGGCATTCTTTAAGTTTTTTGAAAGCTTCATCGGCCTCTTTTGTCCACTCGAACTTGTCTGTCTTCTTTAGTAGTTTAAAGAAAGGTAACCCCTTTTCGCCGAGTCTTGATATGAAACGGTTGAGGGCCGCCATGCATCCTGTTAGTTTCTGCACATCTTTGATACTTCTAGGTGGGCCCATTTCTATTATAGCTCGAATTTGTTTGGTGCTGGCTTCAATCCCGCGCTGACTGACCAAAAATCCGAGTAGTTGTCCTGAGGGAACTCCGAATACACATTTATTTGGGTTCAACTTCCATCTCCATCTCTTCAAATTTTCGAAGGTTTGCTTTAAATCTTTAATCAGAGTGTCTAGGTTCTTTGTTTTCACCACTACATCATCCACGTATGCCTCCACATTTTCACCGATTTGATCCCCAAGGCAAGTTTGGATAGCTCTTTGGTATGTGGTGCCAGCGTTCTTTAGTCCAAACGACATGGCCTTGTAACAGTAAGCACCGAACGGAGTAATGAAAGACATCTTGCTCTGGTCTTGTTCTTTTAATGCGATCTGGTGATACCCTGAATAGCAATCGAGAAAGGATAATAATGCAGACCCTGCTGTTGAGTCAACTATCTGGTCAATGCGTGGTAGCCCGAATGGATCTTTTGGGCAATGTTTGTTGAGATCTGTGTAGTCGATGCACATGCGCCACTTGTCCGTGTTCTTCTTCTGCACAAGGACCGGGTTTGCTAGCCAGTCTAGATGAAGGATTTCTCTGATGAATCCGGCTGCCATCAGTTTTGTGATTTCCTTTTTAATCGTTGCCTTTTTGTCGGGTGAGAATCGTCGTAGCCGTTGCTTTACAGGCTTGAAGCTTTCATTAACATCAATTCTGTGCTCAACCAACTCTCTTGGGACACCTGGCATGTCGGCCAACTTCCAAGCGAAGATATCTTTGTTGTCCCAAAGAAAGTTGGTGAGCGCGAGTTCCTATTTTGCCAAGAGGTGAGCACTGATGGTTGCTGTCTTGGAGGTATCTCTAGTGCCCAAGTCGATTTGCTTGACGTTGGCTTCTTTTGGTGGTGCGATGATGCTGGGCTTTTTAGCTGGTATTTCTAATTCTTCTTGGCTCGTCTCTGCAGCAATTGTGGCTATTTCTTTTCTTCCATTGTCGGCTTGTGCTTTGGCTGCAATTTGGATTGCCTGAACATCGCAGTCAAAAGCACGCTTCAAATCACTTCGAAGAGAAAGGATACCGTTGGGTCCTAGCATCTTAAGCAGTAGGTACGGATAATGTGGTATTGCCATGAATTTTGCTAGTGCTGGGCGTCCGAGGATTGCATGATATGACGAATCGAAGTCTGCAACCTCAAATTTGATAAACTCTGTTCGGTAGTTCGAAGGAGTTCCAAAAGTAACGGGTAAAGTAATTTGTCCGAGCGGCATGGCTGCTTTGCCGGGTACTATTCCATAAAAAGGTGTGCTTGTTGGTGTGATCATCCCGGCGAGTTGTAGTCCCATCTTCCTTAGTGTTTCTGAAAAGATGATGTTGAGTCCGGCTCCCCCGTCGATTAGTACTTTGGTGATAGTTATATCGGCAATAGTTGGGTCTAGAACTAGTGGGTAATGGCATGTGTTCCCTACGCTAGTCCATTGGTCTTCTCTTGAAAATTGGATTGGATATTGTGACCAATTGAGATATCTTGGTGTAGCCGGTTCCGCTGTCATGATAGTCCGTAGTGCTAGTTTTTCTTGATGTTTGCTTCTACAATCTGGAGCCCCTGAGAAGATCACCGCTACCGTTCCCCTAGGTTTTTGGAATCCTTTGTCCTCGTGGTTGTCTTCATCTTTTTTCTGATTGTCCTCTTTGGTGTTCTCCTTACTATCTTTTCTTGTGTATCAATCATTGAAAGTGTAGCAATTTCCGATGGTGTGCCTCCCATTAGGGTGCAATGGGCAACGTATGTTTTCAATGTCATCATATCTTCTAGGTTTGGAAAACTTCTTTGATTTGTCGGCCATTGTCACGGTATTGTCTAGTCTACGTTTTCTTTCTTGATGTCTGCTATTTCGATGATTTTGCTTGCCCGGGTTGTCCTGGTTGCTTCTATTCGGGAACCTCTCTCATGTTTTTTCTTCTGCAGTAATCAACTTTTCCACTGTTCGCCTGAATTCTTCATTGTTTCTCGGATTTTCTTTGCAGAAATCTTGAAATTGCCACCTAGCCATGATTCCGTGAGAGAAAGCTTCAATTACTTCTCGTTCGGTGATGTCATGCACTTGAGCCCGTAGTTCACCGAATCGTCGATAGTAATTTCTGAGACTTTCGCCTCCCTTTTACTTGAGTCCTTTCAGTTCTGCATGAGTGATTAGGTGTGTAATGATTCCTACGAAATTTTCACAAAAAGCTCTTTGCAAGTCCTCCCAATTTCTGATAGATCCTGGATTTAATTTGTCGAACCATTGGAGGGGCATAGTTTCTAGTGCCATAGGAAAGAACAGGGTTTTGATATCGTCGTCTCCTCCGGCTAGTTCAATTGATTGTGAATATATTCTGAGCCATTGCCTTGGTTCAGTTTTGCCATCATACTTGGAGTGGTTAGACGGTTTGAACTTGTGAGGTAATCGTACTGATGCAAGCCTTTTCGCGAAACAAGGGAATCTATCGTGCGTTCCGGCTTCTTTGAATTCGGATTCGGCACCTCCTTCTAGCCAACTATTGTTTTGATGGGAATAAGTCTGCGAGGCTATCTGGGTAGGCACCTTACTCCTAGTCTTCCTTGGTTGTTCAAATCGGTGGCCTTGATTATGTTCCTTCCGGCTTTCTCTGTTATGGCTTCTACCTAGCCCGAGTCTTTTGAAAGCGGACTTCCTTTGACTTTGATCTTCTTGCCCCTGTGGGTTGTTGATCTGGCGGGTAGTCTTGATTTGTCTCTCTCTTCATGCGTTCTTGGGATTGTTGACCTGAGCAAGTCTTGGAGCTGTTCATACTTCTCACCAGGATGTGAAGTTGCTCTGAGTTCTTCTAATGCTTCTCGAATCTTATCATACGGCGTATTTGTCATGCGTCTTCCTTCGACTTCTCGTTGTGATTTTCTTCTGTTGTATTCAGCTAACTCTGACTCGTATCTGATCTAGGCTTCCCTGCGCTGCCTAGCACGGTGTTGACGCCCTTGTTTCAACTTGTTTTTCCTTTCTCTAGCTTGTTTCTGACCCTCAGTTTCTCCATCGTAGCCCTAGGCAAAGGGTGATATGTTGGATTTTGATTCATCTGATGACCTGACATCGGGTGCTTCTAGGGGATTTAATGGTGACCGAGGACGTCGAACCATGAGTACTTCCCGTGCATGAGCCGTTCTGTTATTGGTGTTAGTTTTCATACTGTCAGAGTTGCTGATGACTTCAGTAGATGCCTCGATGTCGCAGATCGAGCCTCCTTCTTGGTAAGGTAGAATAGTTGTTGTTGTTGTGCCGACTAGTTGGGTTCCGCTATCTTCAGGAATGGAACCTGGCCAGTGGATGATACAGTCTTGTGATGTTATCGTTAGCATGAGACCCTCCTAGGCTCCTGTCAGAGGTATCCCAAGCATTGGATTGAAAGACCTTTCGAACTGTCCCTGATAGGATTTTGCCGTGTTGTCGAGCCCAAATGGAAAAGAACTTGACTTTTTGAAAGAACTCTGAGGGTAATCCGAGTTGTTTTGGGTTGTGCTCTGGAATCCTGCCAAAAAAGAACTTGGTTTCTTGAAAGCACTTGAATAAGACTTCACCTTGGACACGGAACTTGAATTCGAGTCGGATGCGCATAGCCGTGAAATCTTATTCGAATCGAATATTATGAGCTATGTGAATCTTCTGGTGAGCTGACCCATCATAGTTGTCGAAATAGGAAATTCTTCATGATGATCCAGATCTTTGAGGAGATGGCTTTGAAGCTTGCCATAGTTGTCTACCTCGCAGATCCATGAGCTGAAGATGAAAGTTGATCCCGTCGGGAAGATCATGTTATCGAGGTCCATCGAGCTCTCGGATGCAAAGTCACCGAAAGCCCCTACCTAGCGCGCCAGCTGTCGATGTTTGACCACCAATAGCCTACCACGGGGGTCCCTAAGGCAGTATGTTCGGGCTTCAGCGTATGCTGAACTCGATGGTGAACGCAAGAGACAAACGATTTATCCTGGTTTAGGGCCTCGATCGCGGATCGAGTAATAACCCTACGTCCAGTCGGCGTTAGCCTTTGCGTTGGATTGATTGTGAAGTGTTGTGTTGTACAATTGCTGTTCTATTGTCTGTCGTCCCCGTCCCTAGGAGCCCTACCCTCCTTTATATAGTCAGGGGGCCAGAGTCCTAGTCAGTTTACAATGAGAGTTCCTAGTAGGATTACTGAAGAGTACTACTACTAAGATTACATGGGAAGAATCCTAGTTGGACTAGATCTTCTCTCTCTTGCAGGGTATCCCATGGGTCCCGCATCGACAGTAAGTGCCGAGCTCAATAGCCCACTTGATGATACGACCATTGGCCTCTTTGTTGTGGAGAATGTCCCCTAGAGGGAACTCGATGACCACGGCGATCTTGTAATATTTGAAGTAATGTCGGAGCTTGCATGACATAATCAAAATTGCATATAACAGCTTTTGTACCTGAGGATAACGAGTTTTGGGCTCATTAAGTACCTCGCTAATAAAATAGACCAGGCGTTGCACCTTGTAGGCGTGTCCAGTTTCCTCACGTTCAACGACAATAGCCGTACTGACGATGCGAGAAGTGGCGGCGATGTAGATCAGCAGAGTTTCATCTGGTCATGGCGCTGTAATGATTGGAGGTTTTGTTAAAAACAACTTGAGCTACTTGAAAGCTGTGTTTGCCTCCTCTAACCAAGAAAAAAGCTCGGAGGCCTTGAGGAGCTTGAAGAAAGGTAGCCCTTTTTCACCGAGGCGTGAGATAAAACGGCTTAACACGGCCATGCAGCCTGTAAGCTTCTATATATCCTTGACGCATGTTGGTCGTTTCATGTTGGTGATGGCGGAGACCTTATCAAGGTTTGGTTCGATGCCTCGAGCGCTAACGATGTAGCCCAGCAGGATACCGGATGGAACTCCAAAGATGCACTTTGAAGGGTTCAGCTTCCATCGGTATTTGTTCAGGTTGGAGAAAGTTTCTTCAAGGTCGGTGATAAGATTGTCGGTGGTTTTAGTCTTGACGACCATGTCGTTGATGTAGCCTTCAACGTTGCGGCCGATCTGTTGGTCGAGGCACATCTGGATAGACCTTTGGTAGGTCACTCCAGCATTCTTTAGTCCAAAGGACATAGTGGTGTAGCAGTATGCATCGAAAGGCGTGATGAATGACATCTTGACCTGGTCTTCTTTCTTGAGGGAGATCTAATGATAGCTAGAGTAACAGTCAAGAAAGGAGAGCAACTCACAGCCGGTGGTGGAGTCTACAACCTTGTCTATCTGAGGCAGGCTGAAGGGGTCTTTAGGGCAGTGTTTGTTAAGATTAGTATAATCAACACACATTCTCCATTCTTTATTTTTTCCTAACAAGAAAAGGATTAGCTAACCAATCTGGATGATACACTTCTTTTATAAATCCGGCAGCTAAGAGCCATTTTATTTCTACCCTAATGGCCTCCTTTTTGTTCGGTGTGAATCGGCGAAGTTTTTGCTTGATCGGTTTAGCAGTCAGCGAGACATTCAAGGAGTGCTCGATCTTCTCCCGTGGTACCCCCGGCATGTCTGCACATTTCCAAGCAAACACATCGGCGTTGGCACATAGGAAAGAGATGAGCGTGCTTTCCTATTTGGGGTCAAGGTGAGCCCCGATCTTCACCGTCTTGGAAGGGTCGTCGAGGCCGAGGCCGACTTCCTTGGACTTGGCGGAGGCACGAGGAAGCTCGAGCTCTAGAATCTCCAAGTCATCGGCGGGTACTGTGCTGGCTTTGGCAACCACACTAGCCATCTAGATGGAGAGGTCGGTAGCTTCGGCGAGGGTGAGACTCTCTATCTCACAGGTGTAGGCGATGGAAAGGTTGGCCTACAGAGCTAGGACTCCTACAGGCGAAGGCATCTTCAACACCAGATATGCATAGTGTGGTATGGCCATGAATTTGGCCAGAGCTGGCCAGCCAAGTATGGCGTGGTAGGCGGTGTCGAAGTCAGTGACGTAGAAGTTGATATGCTCGATGCGGTAGTTGCTTGTCGTGCCGAACTGTACTGGTAGGGTGATCTCTCCAAGTGGCTTGGATGCCCTTCCAGGTACCACACCCTAGAAGGAGGAGTCCGAGGGTGTGAGATCTGATATCGTGAGGCCCAACTCCCTTAGGGCTCCGGTGAAGAGTAGGTTCAAAGCACTGCCACCATCAACAAGGACTTTACTGAATAGCACATTCTGGACGGTTGCGTCGAGGATGAGGGGGAAATGCCCTGTATATGGTATGTCTGCTCACTAGTCGGCCCTACTGAAGGTGATGGGGATCTCAGACCATGGACGATAGCTGGGGTCGGTGGTAGTTCCTTCTGAAGCGACGGCAAGCACTCGTCGAGCAGCAAGCTTGTGTTCCCTTCGACTCTTAGTGGAGGCGAGGCCCTCGAAGATGGTGGTGACCACCTTGTCATGGTCCTAAAAGGCATTGTTGTTGTTCCCAGGTGGTCGGTGACCTCCTGTTCCATTGTTAGCGTCGTCGTCGAGCCTCTTGTCCTGGAACTCCCTGGCTAGACCAATGCAGTCCTTCATCTTGTGTTTGGTGTTCTTGTGAAGAGGGCACAGGCCGTCAAGTATCTTTTGGTACTACTCATCGTAGTTACACTTGGTGCGAGGTTGACTAGCGGCGGTGAAGATCTATTCTGGTCGGCGGTGGTGATTTTGGCCTGGCCTATGTCCTCCTATTCGATCACGGCCGCTATCGCGATGATAGCTGTGGTCATCGGGGCGGCGGTCACAATGACGTCGGTCGTTGGGGCGATCATCATATCAGTGAGGTGGTCGCTAAGTGCCCGCATCCTCATTGAAGCGCACCTTGGCTTCCTCTGCATCAGCATACTGGTTGGTAGTAGTTATCATCTCACCGATACCGGTCGGTGGCTTGCGGTTGAATTTGGAGCGAAGTTCACGATGGTGGAGTCCTCGGATAAAGGCAGTGATGACTTCAGCTTCCATGATGTTGGGGATAGAATTCCTCATCTCGGAGAAATGCCAGATATAGCTGTGGAGGAGCTCGGATGGCTTCTGGTTGATGCGGCTAAGATCATGCTTCGTGCCTGGTCAAGTACACATGGCCATATAGTTGTCGGTGAAGACTTTCTTCAACTCTTCCCACGAGCCGATGGAGTCTAGCACAAGGCTGGTGAACTAGCTCATGGCGGGTGGCATGAGCATGATGGGGAGATAATTTGCCATAACACTGGTGTCTCCTCCCGCGGCACAGATGGCAGTGGCATAAGCCTATAGCCACTGAGTTGGGTTCATTCTTCCTTCGTAGGGCTCGACCCTAGTGATCTTAAAACCACGGGGTCATCGGAGCGTTCGGAGATCCTTTGTGAAAGCCGAAGGCCCCTTAGGATTGTCGACACCATAATCTGCGGCATTGTGGTCGGGGATAGGCTCGAGGGCTGAGTCCGGGTCATCGTACTCCCTTTCATAATCCCGGCGGCGACGTACTTCATCTTTGTGGTGACCAAAGCGACAGTGCTTGATACGCCACCGCACATCCCAGAGGTTGCTGAGATGTACTCTAGCATCCTGTTCGACCTCTTGGTCGTGTTGGCGATGGTGTTCGGTGTGATGCCCCCTAGGTACCCCTTGGAGAGGTAATGACTGGTCGGTGAAATGGCTCTAACTTGGGTGGCGGTTGAACCTCGGCGTAGCTGATCGGTGAAGCGTGCTCGTAGAGCATGAAGGTCTCTAGTCCTCGTGGATCTCATTGACCTGACAGTGAGCCGCTTTAAGCATGGCGGTGATCTTAGCGAGCTCGGGCGTTTAAGGGAAATGAGCGAGCTCATTGGCGGCTACTGCCAAATTGGCGCTTGGAGTCTTGAAGACGTCGTGTCCATCAACACGGAGAAATTCTTTGTCGAGGTCACGGTAGAGCGGGAGCGGCCTTCCTTGAGAGTCAAGCCGATTATTCCGAGCAACTTTGGCCTTTGCGATGGCTGCCTCGTTCTCTCGTCGCTGCACGCGGTTAATGTTTCGGTTCTCCCAAGCGGCGCGCTCTTCCTTGGTTTTGCCATTCCAAGGAGGGCTGTCGATGCTGACGTTGAAGATCACGCCACCTCGAAAGGGTGGGAGGAGAAATTGATCGGAGAAGGTTTCGGCGAGAGTCTCTATATAGCCCTAAGACTCGGAGCCCGGAGCTTCTTCTGGGATGGTCTGGAGGTGCGCCTCGGGGCTCCGGCCTAAGTGTAGCGTGTTGACAACCGGGGGGAGCTGGACGGCAATCTGGTCAGTGAGTCTGCCCCTTAGGGCATGCTGGTAAGCAGCGGCGGTGTTGGAGAATCCGAAAGGTAGGGCCATAGCCCTTGCAGTTTCCCGAGCACCCTTCGATAGATCTGGATCGGAGGGTGGTCAGTGCTAAACCAGAGTGTCCAGTGCCGATTCAGCGATAGAGAGACAATCGGTGAGCTTCAGTCCGACCCGATCGATGGATTTGATCAGATCGTCGTTGTTGATTGGCCTCCTCTGGTAGCGAGGAAGTGGAAGGTGAGTTGTTGCCAAAAGAGACCTCAGAATTACCTCCGATATCGAATCTGCAGTTGCAGGTGCAGGGGTGGCTGGGGCAGAACCGATCTGCTCTGGCTCGAGGAGCTCTTTGACTCTGTCAGCGTTGATGACGCATGAGATGGATCCGATCGTAAAGATCTGGCCAGGCTGTGGAAGGGACGAAGAGCCTACGGAAAAAGTCATCTTGTTCGACAAGGAAACAGCACGCACAACCCCTACCTGGCGCGCCAACTGTCGACAGATTATCGTCGGCAGTCCTCCGAGGGGTATCCTACGAAGGTAGATTGATCGGTAGAGGAGCACGAGATCAAGAACAAGAAGGCAACAGAGACACACGAGTTATATAGGTTCAGGCCGTCAGTATGATGTAATACCTTACTCCTATGGTCTGTTGGTTTGTATTAGCTATCGTATGATATGTCATGATTTTGTAGGGGGTCCCTGCCCGCCTTATATAGTCTGGGGGCAGGGTTGTAAGTCGGTTAGATCTAAGAGATAACCGGAAAGTAATAACAGATTACAAGAATCATGGGATCGTACGTATCCTAACAGATCTCGTAACATCTTCAGGATATCCTCCCCATGTCTTGCGGGAGGCGCCAAGCAGAATCATGCCCCGCAAGGCTTCTTCTCATGGGATGGGCCGCCTCTGGAGGCGTAGCCCATGTGGTCCGCCGTGGGTATCCAGGGTCGTACCTCCCACACCTCTTGTGGATCGGCTTTGAGTTCCACCAACATGATTTCTTCTACCGCACCTACTACATGCATAGGCATGAGTAAGTTCCATGAATGCATAAGAAGGATCATGGATGATGTGACATGGAAACATACATGATGCCATGATAATGATGTTAAGTTACTTAAATGATAACAACGTTAATTTCTTGTTTGCTGTGTAGGTGCATAACTCTTCTCTATCTATTTCCAATATTCTTCACAAGACAATTTCTGAGCAACACAAAGTAGTTAAAAGTTTAAATCATAAATGTAGTTCTACCTATCCAAATAATATGATCTTAGACTTTCTGGAACCTACAACTCTTATTTAATCACCAAAAGCTAATTCAAAGTCTATCATAACCAAAACAGGCAATCTTTCTAGCTCTGTCCAGAAATTTCAGAGAACAAGCATTTTGGAAGACCAACTTCAAACAACTATAACTCCTTAACCATTTGTTCTACGTCCTAGAAATATTGACACAAGATAGATGAAGAAATTCCCTACAACTTTGTTATTAATCATTTTTACAGTAAACTTCATTTTGACTATGCAAAATACCCAACAACAGAATCTGTCCAGGAACCTCTAAAATTGAATTATAGAGCAATAATATTTTCACAGCATATAAAATCTCAAATTGAGCAACACCATTGGTACCAACAGTTCAGGAATATCAAGTACACTCTAGAAAACATAATGGTCAAGCCCAATTTATTTATTTAAATATCTTTATTAATTTAATTAGATAATTAGGTGAAATAACAAACATATACCAAATTTGCATAGTAAATTCTTAGAAAATTACAATAGCTTTCAAGTGCTCCTAATAGACTACTGTATAAATTCCATACCATTTGAACATGTGTAGCATCCTCTACAAAAATGACAAGCTAGCAAGTTTTATTTTAGTAAAAATAGTTAACCCTATTGAAAAGTGTCAAACAATAGATTTATATATTTTTTAGCTTCATCCTAGTACCATAATACTGTACAAAAATTTGCATGGCAATATGTTACTTATTTTTATCCTTATGAATTTCCTTAGAAAATACCATTTATAAAAAGATAAATAGAAAGACCTTACTCTAATCAAGTTTACTACCAGTTTAGTATTTTTTTCTAGCTAGAGCATGTCCATACAAACTCAACAAAATTAGAATCACAATTTTTGCACATACCAAACTCAAGTTATGCATCTGTCCAACTTAAATGCTTTTCTAAAAGCATCTTTAAAGAATAATTTACACAGCACATAAACATGCATGAAGCAGCATATTTTATAGATCTATCATGTAGAGCATTTCATAACAAAGCTAACAAAACTTGTTTCACTATTTTTGGAGCTCCGTAGCATGAGATACTGATTTTCAAAAATTGCACATTTTCTAGAAAATAAAACAGGACAAAAGAAAAACACCTTAACGGATAGGGCCCTAGAGAAAACACGAATTGAATGCCAGCAAACAGGTCCTTCTCGGTAGTATTCCTCTAAGTCTACAACTTTGCACTTAAGACCTTCTCTTTTCTTGAATTCGTGTGTGAGGTCCCTATGATTTTGAAGCAGAGGGGCACGGGAAAACAGACGACTCAAGCCAGCCTACGGCTTGCCGGCGGCAAGGAGGGGCAGCGCTAGGGCTTGTCTAGGCCTGTGCGCACCCGTGGAGGGGCTCAACACGGCCTGAGGCCTATGGTGGTGCCCTGGCCACACATCAGGTGCCAGCCCAAGTAGGGCGACAGCAGCAACGGCTGTTGTGCCAGCAACAGCGAACGGCGGTGCTTCTAGGGTTGGGGAGGCGGTTGAGGAGCCAGAAGCAGACGCGAAGGCGGTGTTGGAGAGGCTCGATGATGCCTAGGCCATGGAGGAGCGAGCAACGCGCAGCTCGACTGCTCGTCCATGCCGAACGGGAGGCAATGAGAGAGAAAGAACAGAGGGAGAGCGAGTGAATGAGAGACCAGGGAGAGCAGGGCCACGCACCGTTTCTACTCCCACTAGAGCGCATGCAGGGGCGAGGTGGCGAATGGGCACAGGCACGGGAGGCCACACGGCAGCGAAGTGCTGTGGTCGTTTAGCCATGACGAGCTTCAGGCGATTCAAACAGTGAAGGAACTAATACTATCACAAAAATACAACTAAAACACAAACTTCGACTCCCTCAAACTCCCAAACCAACGCGAATTAGCGAAAACTACACTAATACAAGTTTCAGAGCTACATGAGATCTCCAACTTTGCTTTAGGTGTTTTGGTCTAAATCCTAATGGTTCGCGAGTTATATCATCCCAAAGTGCAGCACTTGAAACTGTAACGTGATCCTAGACAGAAAAATTTTCAAACTCAAAAACAGTAATGCTATTGCTACTTGTGGACTGTTTTTGAGCATGCTATGCACTGAATTAGACTTTGACCCAAAAATAAAAGTTGTTGATCTAGTCAAGTACTACAACTTTGCTTAAGGGTGCACTACCATGCAAAGTATCTAGAGTATAGTTCACTTAGGTCAAACATGCAACTTGAAAATGATAACTTACACTATAACCATGACTTAGAGGTCAAATTGGCCCAAAGTCATGAATACAAAAGTTGTTCCATATGACATTCTAAACATGTTAAAAGTACTCCTAGGGTCCCTAAAGCATTTTATACATTGGTTACATGTAAACCCTAGCATATGTGATGCAATTAGGGACAAACACATGTGATATAAGCAAACATAGAGATAGAAATTAAGATGTTTATCCTCATGAATGATCAATAATGCTTTTGCTCATGCAATGCCAATGCTAAATGCATGCTTAACACCTAGGGTGTTATAGCTACCACCACCCGTCCATCCACGATAGTCTACTTCGGACCGTCGGGAGTTGGACAGCATCAACACTCGCCTCAGAGGATTGGAAATCCGCATAGGCGAAATTCAAGATACATTTAACACTCATGTGCAGGATACGAGACAGTGGCACCTACAGCAGCAACAATAGTTCATGGACATCAATGCGCTGCTGAGACAATAGGAAGCACAGACGGCCTACTGGCGGTCCATGGGATACAATCCCGGACCATAGGCCAGGAGTTAGCTTGGGGGAGGGCCCCCGCAGAGGTAACTTGTATCTTTTATTTTTCATATTTTAAATTTTTTGTATTTATTTTCTGCATTTATTATTTATTACCATATAAAAAAATTAAAAATTAAAAATACCAAAAAAATAAAATATGATAAAAACACAAAAAATATGAATAACATCTCATATGTGTTTTAAGGAATGTTTAGTTTCTCCTAAGTTGAATGATGAATAGTTGCTATATCTATAATTCATCTGTGCCTAGGCTGTAACTTAGAATTCCCCAAGATTTAAGTTTGTTTGCTAAAAATGTCTTATCCTAAAACTTGAAAACTTGTGGGTTGCAAATGCATGCTCCATTTCTAAATTGTTGCAAGTTATGATATGGTATAATAGAATTTGCTATGACTTTATTCTGAGAGAAACTTGACATGCGGAGTTTTCATTTTCAAAAACGCTAAAAGCAAAAGTTCCTCAATGATTATGAATACCTACCAAGGCCATATGATATGATATACATTCAAAACCTTAGTCATATGCTACTTGTTATTGCATTGAGCTTTACCAAATTATTGTGACTCTTGTTAAGATTCTCGTCATGCACCCATGATCAAGGCACACGTACACTCATAAATAAACTGCTAACTCTTACACTAAGAGTTACGCAAAAAATGCTTTTTTCGTCCACCAAATAATTACTCCATTCAGTTATCATGTGTCTCTCTCTCAAAATTTTTCATATGCCAAAAAGAATAGTATGGGCTATGCTAAAAAAAGAGAAAAGAAAAATATCCATGCCAAAAGGCATGAGAGAAAAAAAAATGCATACCAAAGAGCATGAAGAAAAGAAAAAGAAAAGAAAAGAAAGAAATAAAGATAGCACATACTTTCAAATAAAAGGCATTCATTCAAAAGAGAGAGATTCATGATTCAAAGGAGTAACAAAAATATTTAGAATTAGGACTTTATGAAAAATTCCACACACTTACACGTCTTGATCAAAGTGTATGACTTGCATCTCCTTGTGGTTCGGTTTTTGACTTAGCAAAATATGTGATGTAAGTATGCCCCAACTTTCATACCTACCCAAAACTCCACTCAAAAGCCATTAGTGGTAGGATATGAAAAAGAAGGCAAAATATCAAATGCCTTTGGTGAGGTTTCATACACATTGAGCAATCGAGAGAATCATTCGAGGAACTTACATTTGTTTTGCAAAACTTATAAAACCTCCGGATAGATGGTTAATCGAGGAATGAATGATTGGTGATTCTGTTATAACCGTTCTAACTTGCAACCGCCCAAGAACTTGGAAAAGCTTTATGTCCCATAGGGATCAAGATAAAGGGTGGATAAAAATGCCAACTTATTTAAATGGCGGAAGAATACTTCGTTATAGGAACAGCACTTATGAATTGTATCGGCATAGTAGGAACTCCTAATCAACAACCAAGTACTTAGCTATTTGCTCGGGATGAGTAAAGGTTAAGCTTGGGGGATTTGTTGGTGGTCACTAACGATCGAATCCGACCGCCAAATAAAGTCCAAAATAGGAGAAATAAACAATCTTTTGACACATATACCTTTACTATTAACATAGTTCCACTTGTATTGGAGAAAACATGTTTTGCAGGACACACATTCAAATACAAGTGGAAAACCAAGCAAAAGGCGCAATCAGGCAAAGCATAAAGCAAATTTGCGCGACCAAATAACAAAGAAGGAGGGAAAGCCCACCTATACGCCAAACTTGGGCCGAGCACCAAAGTGGAAGAGGCCTAGGCCCACCCAGGAACTGACCATGCGAAGGCGGTCACGGGGCAGCCCCACTAGGGTGCGGGCGCACCACCCTGCCACTGCCTCCTGGACCCGGCTTCCTCTGGCGGTTGCATGCCGCCATGCTACGTTGGTCCATGGTGGTTTCCTATTTTACCTATGCCAAACCGACCACATCCTTGTATAAATAGGGAGGTGGAGTTCATACTCAACACACACATCATTTGGAGCTACACACCTCACCTCTCTACTTGTACTCTCTTTTAGTTTTAGTAGTAGTATTGTGAGCTAGCAAAGCTATCAAGGAGGGCTTGGCTCCTTGGAAGAAGAGGAAATCTTGGTATGAATACTATGAAGAGTTCTTCCAAAGTCTTGCTCTCATATCATTTATATAGTAGTGCATATGAACTAGAGTATAGTTGTCTTGTTTTTTTTTTTTTTTGAGGAAAAACTATGGAGCCTTGCTCCCTAGTGAAATATGTTAAAACCAAAGAAACAGAGTTACAACTATGTTAGCTGGCTGCTAACAAAAAGGGAAAGCAAAGAACTTACCTAGGACTCACCTAGTACAAACTAACAGAGACACAAGACAGAGGCCACCAGGGCAAAGAGAGCAAAGAAATTTACATCGAGTTGATCCAATTCATCACTAAACCACGTTTGGTGATAGGTAACCTGAAGAGATGAAGCTAAACTTCATTCTTGAAAAGCTGCTTCCAATTTTCTAGTGAGGGCACTTTATGATTAAAAATGAAATCATTCCTCTCTTTCTAGATGCACCAAGCACTGATCATAAATAAGTCCACGAAGTAGGGGCCACCAAAATTGTCACGTTGATGCAACAGCATTTCAAATATACTCCCTTGCTGCTCCCACTGTATGCCAACAGCAAACCATCTACTGGCACTTGAGGAGCATTCAAAAAACAAGTGCAGTGAGGTCTCATCTACTTGATCATGACATAAGACACAACGGTACCCCTCTTCAAGATGTTTGTGCCTTCTTCTAAGTATGTCTCTTGTGTTAAGTCTATCTGCCAACAACAGCCAAGCAAAAAAATTTATTTTCGGCATGCACTTTGCTTTCCAAATCCAACAGAAAGGAGGAGGCGGTGTGATCTGCACAAAGTGATGTTTGTAAAATTGTCTGGAACTATAGAGGCCACCATTCCAGTTGTAGATCCAAACATCAGTTTGATCATTGTCAGCCCTGAGTGATTCCAGTTCTTCCTTGAAGACAAGGAACTCATTGTAAGCCATTCTAGACATTGGCAGCCTGAAAATTTCTAGCAGATGAGATACAGCTAAACTAGACTTAACTGACATATTCTTGTTGATAACATAGGCATACAGGTTGGGATACATGATTGAAAAGGGCTACTATTGAATATTATCCTCCCAAAGACCAATTGTGTCACCCATGCCTGATAGACAATGAGCAATGCTTCTGAATTGCACACTCAACTTGAGTATATCTTTCCACCAGAAAGATCCTTGTGCAGGGGCCAGGTGAGGAACTTTGTGCTGGTAATAAGTAGTCTAGATCAATTGTACCCATGGCACATCGACTTTATTATAAAATTTCTATAAATGCTTCAACAATGGGGCATCATTCTGTACATACAAATCTTTTATCCCTAGCCCACCTTTATCCTTTGGCACTGTCACCATTTCCCAAGCAGCTAGATTATAGCCTTTAGCATT